>NC_141287.1:15518723-15976223 GCF_037954325.1 Fistularia commersonii | reverse complement strand
CTCTGCTGCCATTGAATTGATCTCCGCAGTCAGGTGTTGCTTTGTAGAGGTCTGCTGCTCCAGCTGAGCCTCCATAGCCACGAGCCTGGAGCTGAAAAGATCCCGGTCCTCCTGGGTTTGGGAAAGCCTGGTGTTGGCCTCCACCAGGTTCTTATGGAGTTCCTCTTTCTCTTTGTTGAGTTCTTGAATGGTTAGCTCCAAAAGGGAAACATTTTTCTGCATTCTTTTCACTTCCTCTTTCAAACATTCCTCTACTTTGACCCATTCCTCTTTCAAACATAGCACTTCTTTCTCCCTTTCCATTTCTGAGTTTTCTCTGTGCCACTCTTGCTCTTTTGCCAGCATCTGCATCTCCTTCTCCTCCTGCAAAGCCAAAGATTTTCTTGACATCTCATCTTTAAGCTTCTGGATTTCCTCCTCTCGAAGTTGAAGCGAGGCCTGTGTTTGGTCTTGCTGCTGGTTCAGCATAGTCACCAGCTCTTTCAGGTCTTCAGCCAGGTGCTCTTTCATCAGTAACTGGGAGAGGATCTCCTCATTTTGTCTGGACAGACCTTCCAAAGACTGCTGCAGCTCATTAGCTAAAGTTTCATGTTCCTCCGCAGAGGCCTGGAGTCTCTGTCTCTCACCTGAGAAATCTTCAAGCTCTGTCTTTAGCTGTTGAACGCTGTCCATGAGGTTTGTCTTCTCCTCTGTGACCTCCCGGACTTTGGCCGACAATTCATCCCGCTCCTGGCCGAGTAGTCCGATCTGGTTTTGAAGGTCCTGTAGAGTGTGAGCCCCCTGCTCCTTCATGTTGTTATACTGATCCACAAAATCTTTGGTCCTCTGACTCAGTTCTGTCTCCACAGACTGTAGGATGTCCTTCATATGACTGCACTCAGCCAGGGCTGTGTCTCTCTCCGCGGCTAAAGTCTCACACTGGCACCTCAGGTCCGGGTTCAGCTTTTTTTGCTCCTCTGGATTTGAGGTGTTCTGGTCATTTTTCAGGCTTTTTTCCTGCTGCAGCAACTCTTCTTCCTTCTCTCGTAGCTCCGTGTCAGACGTAGTCACAGGCTCAGCGTTTGAGAAGCTCAAAACAGTCGCTTCTTCGGATACGAGGCTTTCCCGATTCATCTGCAACTCGTTGATTTTGAAGTCCAACTCCTCCCTTTCCAGCTGAAACTCATCCTTGGTCCTCTCCAGGTCTGCCTCCAGCTCACTCTTCACATTACTAAGCAGCGTGAGTTCATCTTGCAACATGGTGTTCTGAGCTTGGAGGTCTTGCAAGGCTGCCCTGAGTTTCCCGGCCTCTGTGTCCACTCCATCGCCGGGACTGGAGACGCCCTGACCGCATCCGGACAGCTCCAACATTTTGGCAATCCCCGAGCCTCGGCCAGGCTCCTCGTCTTCCTCCTGTACGTCCTGCAGGTAACTGTCTGCAAAGAGCACATGGGGCCGAAGTTAATGCAAACGTAATTCATTCACCCCTTTATCATCACTATATTCAAAATTTTCAATCCTTCCATTTTTCTTTTTCCTAATTTCTGCCTACCCCTTCTCTTTCAATCCGGTCCTCCTGAGATTACAGAAAACTCTCCACTTCATTTGAAAATAGGCATGAATTTTTTAAAATGTGACAAATATTTTGGGAATGCTGCTTTGTGGCATCAAGGAGGAAAAGTAGATGACAATATTGAAGAGTTTTAGGTTAACGCCAGCAGTCAAATGTTCTCCCAAGCACTTCAAGTACTCACTCATCCACATTTGAGATAACATGAATCAGTCAGGACTAGAACTTTTTAGTTAAACCTCCCTCCTCCTCAGTATTACACATACTGAAAGAACTGGGCAGACTTATTACTCCAGACGACAGGCCAATGAATAGAAAATAAAAAGTCTTAGCAGTGATCTTATGCTTGGATCTTGACAGCGTCACAGAGTCCTGATGGTTCCTGTCTGCATTGTTTGCTTAGCACACAGGATGCAAGCAGGTGGCGTCACATCTATTTATTTTCCTGTACTGACTAAGAATCAATTACAAATGTACAGGTCAGCCAAAGCTTTGGATAATTACATTGCTTTCTATCTTTTATAAAGCTCACATTTTTGACAGAACATAAATAAAACGATTGCTTTATTTTCAAGCCAGCATTTGCAGTATATTCATCTTCTTCTTTTCTCCCACTGTCTTGTCCACCTTTCCTTTCATTCTGGCTGATAGTCTTCTATCTCAGTGTACACCCGTCACTTTTCTCGACCCATTCCAAGTGCTTGAACCAATTTATTTACCTCTTTTCCATTCATACTCATCTAAAAGTCTTCTGCTGTCATTGATTCGTGCTCTTGAAACACATTAGAGTCTAACGTTTACCGACTGCAATAGTAGCTCTGAGGTCACATTTAAGTTCAACAAGATCAACTGAAACATTTAAAGTTGTGTTGAAAACTCCCTGTGACTTAAAAGTAACTAGTTAGCTTACTGTTGCGGTTGATTTCAAGGAATTTCCTGTATCAATGAGAGACGAACGGTGAATGTTCAACAAGTGGAACCGCTGTCAATAAAGTTGAGACTCTTCCAAAAGAAACAGGGTTTTACCTTTGAGAGCAAGCTGCTCTGTCAGCTCATCATGAAGCAGCAGGAGTCGCTCCCTCTCTATCTCATAGTCTTCCTCCAGAGCCCTCATTTCCTCCTCGTGCTGCAGGCTCCTGTGGGCCAGCTCCTCCTTCAGGTTCTCCGCCTCCTGCTGGGCCTCGGTCAAGTCCCTTTGGTGGCTTTCTTGCAGCTCGGCAATTCCCTGGGAGTTTCTTTCTTCCGTTGCAGCAAGTTCAGCCCGAAGAGCCTCAAGCTGGGCTTCCAAGCAACGTCTGAGCTCTTCTGTGCTCCCTTTAACATTAACCTGTTCTGCTTGGCGCTCCCTCTCTCGTTCGCTCTCTTTCTCCCTGTCAGTCTCTTCTCGCTCTTTGAGCAGTTTCTGGAAATAAGCCACTTCTTCTCTGTGTTTGTTGTTGGATTCTTCACAGCTAATCTCTAAGGCCTTGATCTTATTTTGGTTGTCTTCGATAACACGGCTAAGCTCTCTTTTCAGATCAGCAATGTCATTCTGTCCACAGTAGAACGAGATAAAAAAGATTTTGTTACACACACACACACACACACACCTTACAGAAATTCCTGAAACTTTTACATGTATCCATTAAATCACTTTGCCATTTTCTTCTTGAACATGCAAACACACATTTGAATTTCACTTCACCTCAGCTTGCTGCTTTGTTCGCTCCAAATCCTTCCTGGCCACTGCAAGGCTTTGTTGAGTCTCTGCCTTTTCCAGTAGCAATGAATCCATCCTCTGGGTGAGCTCCTGTTAAATACACCGTGATATTAAAAAGCTGATTTGTGCTTAAACCATGAGATGTTGCCTTAAAACTTTCAAACCTGGATCACTACGGGATCATCTGAAATGCTTTTGCTGTTTGGCGTTTGCTGTTTGAAGGATTCCACTTCTTTCTCTAAATCTGGAAAAAAGAATTAGGTCACTTCCACAAAAATCAGCAGAATCACAGAAGAAAATAGAAAACTTCAAAAGGCATATCTTCACCTGCGCATCTGGCCTTCATCTTTTGGTATGCAGCCATCTGCTTCTTGGCAAATTTGATGAGGTCATCTTTGGGAAGCGTGTCCAGCTTTCAGTAGAAAGAGACGGTCCTATATTAATGCTTTCAGTCACTTACATTCATTTACTTTAGGAGACACATTGCTACTTTTGACTATCTTGGGAATTAATGTTGGATCTTCACCCAAAGTATGTGAAGGAGAGATTTCACACGTCCTTCCTCGGCACCCAGCCTTCATTCATTCATTCATTCATTCATTCATTCATTCACTCACTCACTCAAGAAGAAGCGGTTGTCCGCGGCTAGTTTTCCTCTTTGCACAAGAGTGTTTATATTTTTAATTTCTATATTTTCTTTTTATGCTACTGTGTTTAACTTATAATATTTATAACCTAACTACCTTGACTGCACTGGGCACTTGTGAATTGTGGAATGAATTGACATTGTGGGACGATAAAAGGCCCATTCAATTTCTAAAATACAAGGTATTGGTTATCAGCTTGTACCTTTGACTTTGGCGTGCCAGCTGCTGACGGAGCCACAGCATCTTTGGTGCCACCAGGATCCTTTAAGGAGAACAGCAGAGGGGAAGCAGGGCAAAGGTTTGGAATAGAAGACAGTAACACCTTGATGGACACCTATTCTGCCAGGTGTGTTGTACTCATTGGTCTTTACTCGGTGTTTTTTACATGATGAGAACAAAAACAGAGATTCTTCGTGGTTTGTTTGTACATGTAAGGGTTGTTTAAGTTCAACATTCTACTGACAAAAAAGGAAAGGTGTTTTTTTTTTTTTTTAAACATATTAGCATTGTGCTACATGACAGAGCTAAAGCTAACTCCGCCAGACAATCAGTTACTCACCTCCATTTCTCCCTCCCTTTCGCCACGACAGCACCAAGAGACGGCGTGGAAATCGGCCGGCTTACCGGTTTTTTTGTTTTATTTTATTTCCCGGATTCCCGTCAGTGTTGGCGACGGGAACAACCGCTTTGTTTTGGTTGTCAGCGAGCGAAGGCACCGAGCACTTCCGCAGTCGTCAGCGCCATGACGTCACACGTCAACCAGGACGTGAGGCGGACACAACGCGTGGAAAAACATTTATTTATTTTATTTATTCCCAGAAATTTATGCTCAGTCTTACATTATTCAGTTAAGTTTTGGATTATATTTAGATGTATCTTGAAAAAGAAGCAGACTGCAAAAATGAAGGAAAAGTCCAAAATCACTAAATAGTTATGATAGTAATAATGGTTTCCATAAAAAAAAGGGAAATCACCTTATACTTCATGTTAAACTAACATACTGAAATTGCATCTCAATTGTCTTACTGTATTGAGCCATCTAATCAAGCATGATTAACTTTTCAAATATGTCACCTCTTCTTCTCCTTTTACTTTATTATTTAACCCATCATGGATGAACCATGAGCATTTGGCTGCCGTCTATCAGCGCCAGGGGAGAAGTTAGGAGTTCAGTGTCTTGCTCTACAAAATTTATGTGTGTATGCGTGGGGTTCCTCATCAGACAGTCCAAAAAACATGCAGGGAGTTCATTGGAGAACCAAAGTTTTCCAAGATTCCAAGATTAAAAGTGTCATATATACAGTTCTGCTGAGCAATGACATTCTTACTTTGCTGTCCATAGTTAAGCCATATAGGTAGTGAAAAAAAAAGTCCCCACCTTATATCAGCAAGATGTAAGCAATGCAGGGAAATCTGAACAGGATGTGCAAGTTTAAAGAAAGAGTGCAAACTGAAATTTAAGCAGTTGTGCGTGCCAATAAGAGTGTGAATGGTTGCACGTCTTTACAATCACAGACCTCGATCAAAATAGTCCTCATGATTCATGTGCATGAAACCGTGGAGCAAAATATATCAATAAAGGCATTTATTTAATTAAGAATAACCTTTGCCTTCACTAATAAAGTGAACAGTTCCGTCAAGGTGTGTTCCCATTTCAACTTACTGTACAAATAGGACCAGGATGTATTGAGGGTAGTCACAGTTTGCATTTGTTTAAAGAGCTCTGGCTAAATGAACATTTTGGGATTTCAGTATTTGTAGTATTTGGTCCAGTTGGTCATGAGAACTAGCACTACAATTAAATGTTATGTCCTATTTTTAAGTTGCACCAAATAGCATTTAATAAGAATTAAAATTAAATGGACATTGGCGAGGATGAAAAAAAAAATTGAAAAAAGATTTAAAGAATAATGTATAGTAAAAAGGAAGCTCTTGAAAAATTTAACAGGGAGGATTTTTTTTCTAATTTCTTCTGACAATTCTTTTGTCAGATGGTTACATTTCAATGTTGAAATGCGCTTTATTTATTTTCACATGCATATCAAAATCCACCAGGAGTCCAATATGAGCCCGTCGCATTGACAGGGCATCAGATATCATGGGAAATGAAAAAACCTGTCAAGGTATTCATTTTGAGCCTTGACGTTTGCTGAATTTTTCTGATTCATTAAATGCGCTAACAGTAAAGGATCAATATACAACTATGTCTCAGCTGTATTTGTGAGGAAGCACTAAAAAGTGGATCTAAAACACAGCTGATCACATTATCCTGTGATTTCTCCGGCCTCCTTGGAGGAGCTGCTCCGGATCCGGCGCCGGGCTCTTGTTTGTCTCTGAATTCCCATCACGTCGGGCCCAAATGTGTCCGTTGAATATGGAGAGTGACTGTTTTGACACGAGTGATCGAAGCACTGACGGGAGCGGCTCGGCGAGCTGCCTCTCATCCTGACAAGGCTGGGGAAGCTCCGGGCGGAGGGGCAGGGGGCTCTGTTGACTCCCTGTCTCATCTGAAGGAGACCTATCTGCCATTCTGCCTCCCCTCCAGTGGGGTCACACTCAGCCATCACTCAAAGCTCCTCCCTTGTTTCCTCCCTGGGTATCTACCAATATTTTGCTGCCTCGACCCCCCCCCCCCCCCTCCAAACTCATAACCATCAGTCAGGGGCGGCTTTGCTGTGATATAACTGACACTGGCTGCTGCTCAGGGAGCCATGAACAGCTGGGCTGCGACTATCTTGAGGAGCACGGGACGTTCTCTAATGCTCACTCGTTTTCTTATGATTTCTGCCATCGCCTCTGCCGTCTCTCCCCTTTGCCGTATTTATTCCCCGACTGTATTTCATGCGTGACGAGCGAGATATTTGTAGGTCTCCGGCGACCCTGATTTCTGAAAAAGACGGCGAAAGCTGGAACTGTCGGCGGCGCCACAATGCTCGGGGGGCGGACTTGACAACCAGAGAAACGTTATGGAAGGTTGATTTAAGTGGTAAATCGATCGTTTTCATCCATAGAATGGCGGTATAGAGCCAAAAAGCGGGAAATCAGGAAAGAAAAGGAGATCTATGTCTGTGGAGATTCTCAATCATCCAGGTCATGGTGAATTCTTCTCATAATCTTCTTGTCTTGGCAACTGGACTTGAATTTGTTTCAGTTCTTGCTTCAGCTCTAATGACCTATTGGGAGTTTCTGAAAATAACTGCCAGGATTTTGTGCTGGTCCATTTACAGAACAAGCCACCATAACCTAGACCCGTCAGAACCCCTAGTGGTTGAAGCCTCTCGGATGAGGGGTGAAACATCTCCTAGTGAAGAAGTCCAGTTGCCAAGAAAAGATGATTTCGACAAAAGGAGATCTAGTTCTAGTCGTAGCTCCTTTCAATTAAGGAGGTCCATCTGTTCTTATATCACAAAAGACCGATGATGAACACATTTAACGGCCTGCTGCTCAGGCCACAGTGAGGCAGTGTGACCATAGACAACATCTGTCCATGTTTGCAACAGAAGACATGTAATGTAGACCTTTGCAAATGGCGTGCAGTATTGATGATTAGAGGGAGGTAGGGGTTCGGTGACGCTGGAGGAGTCCCCACGATGGTCACGACATGCCTGAAAATTGACGACCGGCAGCCGCCCTCCACGCTCTGACCTTCCCTCTTCCTTTGCTCCGCCACTCCACGGCTCTCAAACCCTCACCAATCAGCCAGAGGTGACTTTGGGCCCGGAGACTTTAGCTGGGACGACCTCGCCGACCCCCCTTAAAGTGTGATTGAAGCCTCTCGGCATGACCCTTCAGAGGTTGCGTCATCGTTTATTGCTGTAAAATGAAATTGAATCAAATAAAATGACATTCCTGTCTCAGTTTAACACACATCTGTATAATTACTGCTACTTTTCAAATTTCAGCCCCTCCATCACAACCGTGTAGTTATAATTTGCATTTGTTTGAGTGAGGTTTTTTTTTTCCCCAGATGAGATTATCAGCCTTTTTCACATCCAGACCGGTTCTTATTTCCCTCCCAGCCTCCTGCTTCTGTTTTCTCCCTGACATTTTACCTCCAAAGACTGGCAGCACCATTAGCAGGCCTGACATTTTAACATATAGCTTTGACATTTTAATATATTAATGTGGAAACTGAAACTCTTATTGTTCTATTGAGTTGAAACATTGGAGGAGTTTTTTTTTTTTCTTTTTCGATATTAATGATCAGCACTCGTGTTCTCCCAGGATGACGGATTATGCTGTTATATCACAAGCTGCTGTTAATAATGCAGGCTTTAAGCAATAGCTTAATAGTTAATAAAGGTTGGATGTCATAATGTTGCGGGACGGAAATCCATCTCGGCCTGATTATCACAAAGAATCTGTAAATGAAGCAGCTGTATTCTTATTTAATCCTTCTCATGGAAATGCGGGAAAGCGATTTTAATGAAAGGCTGTCCAGCCAGGCAAGGGGAAGGAATAACCCACTTAACTCTTGCATTTGACGCGTCTTCACAGCCAATATTTCACCGTTCGGAGAGGATGTGGAAAAACACGACTGACTGTTTTTCACGTGATATGTCAAAGAAAAACCTGCATATTTTCCTCTCAAACCACCGTGAAAATGCAGACTGCATCTGCACCTGCATCCTAGATCGCCATGATAAATAAAGGAACGCACACGTGATGACACACCTATCTCTGGATGGGATAGGACAATGATGATCCAAAGCTGTAGTTAAATAAAATAAAGCAACATTCACGACAAATCCCAGCTTTTTATAATATTCTATGTTTACTGTAAAGCTCATTGGAATGCTTATTTAGATCACAAACTATTTTTTCATTTTAAACACCAGTCATTGCTATACATTCATAAAACTGTGGAGTTCAGTATCTCTCCCGAGGACACTTCGACATGCAGACAAGAGGAGGCGTGAATTGAACCACCGACCTCGGGCACAACAAGATGAGCTAAAAGTGGCACAAATGAAATGGACATAAACATATACAACCATAAGAACATAATTTTCTGTCATCGTTGTAAATTATAATTCCATATGAGATTATAACTAACAAATCATGATTTATGCAGTGGAAGAGTCATCAACACTATTTACTTCAAACTGAATATGTATTAAAAAATTGGTAATTAATATTTACTTTAGTTTCTTGTACATTAGGAGACATCTGACAATAACCCCAGCAGCTAAACAATGTATTATATTTATCTACAATGAAATGAATGGACCAATAATAATAATAATAATAATAATAATAATAATAATGATAAACTAATCATAAAATAATAAAAATAATAAAAATAGCAGTGCCTCCAGCCTCGTCACGGTGTGCAGCAGAGTCCGCGACCCCCGTCTGATGTCTGTCTATTATTGATGATGCCGCCGTTGCAACAAACACCTGATTCTCTGATCTCATGGATCCAAAGTGCAAAGCAGACCTTTGGTTCCCCAGAATAAGCCGGAACTTCGGCCCCTGTTTGTAACGTGAACGGTGCCACTGCGGCAAGAATCATAACAATAATGTTAATAATCAGATCTGAAGTATTAGAAGGGGGTTCTGAGTTTGTTTTCGTCCGCAGGCTGCTGTCATGTTTTGCGTCCTTGCATTGATCAGTCTGCGGATTCATCCCACAGCTGTGCAGGCGGACCGGTGGAGGCGAGGGGGGGGCCAAAGCAAAGAGAGAGCGGTCCAAGGAGCAGCTCTGTCTTCCGTGCCTGGAGGCTGCCGGTTTGTTGATTGTAAATTGTTTGTCGGCTCAGCAGGAGGACGGTACTTAATCAGGAAGCACGGGCACGGAATCCGTCTGTCTCTACGCCCGCCTTGATTGTTGCGCCTCTCCGCTTCTTCCTCGCTCAGCTCCTTCTTTTTTACATGCATGCTGCACATTTTCCTCCTCTTACGCAAACATTTGGATAAACCAGTGAGGCCCCCCGAAGTCAAACTAACACTGCATCGTCACCTATTTTATTTCCGAGTCCAGAAAACAGTGAGGAGATGGTGACTCATCTTTGCTCTCTGCCCTGAAATATGAGCGAGCAGCTGAAAGATGCTTCTGATTTATTAGCTGACTCCAGTCCACTTCCCAACGTCTTTGTTGGTGTTAGATCTTCCACCTGTGTTTCCTCCAAGTCGGGAACACACGCCTTAGGAGTTTGATATTTTGCACGCGTTACTATTCAGGAAAAAGAAGTGCAAACAAGCAGAATTCCCAGCTGTGTTGGTTTTGTCTGCAGGGTTCCATGCTGCAGGTGGGGAGACGGCCAGCTTTGAAGGGAACGTAGCTCTCTGATTTTTAATCACACCCACGAGGCTTGATTTGTCAATAGCTTCTCCACCTGGGAGTGAACAGATCAGCACATCTGATTTGATTAGTAAACAACAAGTAACCAGTCTCGAAGCCGGATAGCGTGACAGGCATTTTGCATTACAGTATTTAAAATTGTGATCATTCATTCATGATCTTTATAGCTTATCCTGATCACAGGAGCACAAATGTGGATGAAATTGTAACGTAACATGTAAATACTGAGTCAGAATGAAAAATTTTCACGCTGGTTTACGTAAAAAGTGCTCCCTGCTGGAGGGACGGCCTGTTTTAAAACATGAGCGTGCAGCAGATCCTTCCTAAATTCATTAGCAGCGTCGGAAAAGCAGCATAGCAGGCGTTAGGCATCACTGCCCACAGCTGTTTAATAAGGACGGAAATACTGTCTTTCTGTGTCTTTCACTTATCTGTTCCCCCTTCTTACCATCTAATCCCAACACAGGTGTGGTGTACACCTCCGCCTGTGTGTGTGTGTGTGTGTGTGCGTGTTTTACTGTGAGGAAAAAAAAAACAGAGTTAACTCAAATGTATTTCACTGTCGCGTTTTCAATCAAAGCTAATGGAATTGCTGGCCAATGCTCAGTTCAGTCCTGGGTGTCAGCAGACACGGATGGGCACACACACACACACACACACACACACACACACACACACACACACACAGAATATATGACTGCACTCTCCTTGGATTCTGCATTAGTGGGGCCTATAAATTTTGCTTTCCTTCTAAAAATGCAACCAAAAGTAATTTTCTAACAGCACCATCTGGATGTGACATGGTGTGATAATAGTTGGGGTTCAGTTTTCTGAATGGGAGACACGGATACACAAAATCATGGAGGCTACAACATCAAGCTGTATATTCATTCATTCATTCATTATCTATTGGGGATTGAGCAAGAGGCCGGGTTCACCCTTGACTGATCCATCTCAAGGCCCATGTAGAGACCATTAAACCTCTCATTCGCGCTTCAACTCAAAGTTAAAGTCAGCTTTATTATCAATTTCTCCGCATGTACTGGACATACAGAGGAATGGAGAAGACATTTGTCACAATCCCACGGAGACATGAAAGTAACAAAATAATAATACGGTAATTTCTGCTACTTTTTTCACTCGTTTTGAACACTGCGGCTTGATGCGGCTAATTTATGGATTTTTTTGGGCTAATGAGCTTCTTGCCAAAACATTTAACCTCATCACATCGGATCAATGAAAATACTGTGAAATTCTGAGGCTCGTCAATTCCAACACAGAAGAAGACCACTTTAATAGTTTTAATGCACAGAAGGAAGACCAAGATAGCAGTCAGCTGGAGTAGGACAAAGCAGGAATAGAAAATGGATGGATGGACTTTTCCGTGTGTTATTTATTATTCATCTTTTTCATCAGTCATGTTACAGGCACTGTTTGGAAAAAAAGCATTTCCATTACGTATTTATATATATTACCGGTAAATATTTAACTAAAAGTAAAAAAGATCATGTTCCTGTTTAAATATCTCATGTTAAAACATGGACACCTGTGGCTTATAGACAAGTGTGGCCTGTATTTGTACACATATATTTATTCAGTTACTTTTTAGCCAATGCGGCTTACATTCAGGTGTGCCCAATAGTCTGGAAATGACGCTAACAGAGACCAAAATAAAACAGTAAAGTGCACTATTGCATTAAACAGTGAACATTAAACCATAAGGTCTAAAGTGCATGCAGATACAAACTGCTGGTAAGCTGAAAAGATGGCAGACATTTGACGGCATGAAGACTGAAGTGTATAAATATGTGCAATTCTGTGACGTGCCTTTAGGTTCATGGTTGGTGAGACACATCTACCATGGGGCAGGAAAACTGCATACCTCACTTAGTGGCTCTTGGTAGCTGTTTTCTGATCTCCTAACACAAGAAACTAGTGACACACATACAGTTATTGACAAAAAAAAAAAAAAACATTAGAAATATAGTTCATATGGCAAAAGTGTTTAAACATTTTAATAGCGACATGCAGAGAGACAGTAGTACGGTCTTAGTGCAGAGCATGCCAGCAGTTCGCCATCATCGTGCAATCTAAGCTGAGGTTCGACAGTCCGCGGCCTCACCGCACGTGTCTTCCCTGTATTTGAACGATAAATGTGAAAATCCAGCCATTTTGAATAAAAAACTAAATTGAATAAAATAAAATTGAATAATAAATAAATAAATAAATAAATAAAAACAATCTAAAACTGGTGAAGTTAAATGATCCCTACCTTTATAGTGCAAATCGCTGAGAAACATAACCATTTAATTATTGTTTTTTTTTTTTTTTATTTTACAATTCCTTTCTTTCCAAAATTGGCAAATGAGGCACGACCTTTCGTCTCCCCTGACTGCACGTCTCTGGTTTAATTTGAATATACAGAGGAGCAGCAGAGGTTTTTTTTTTTATACAGTTCAGTGCAAAAGGTCTGTAAAAAGTACCATAATGGATATGGAATAATAGCAAGATGATGATTCAAGATGAATTGCGATATATAGTCAGATAGATAGAGGCATCCGTTCATCCTCTTATTTACACGTCTTAACAATTTAGGGTTTCCAGTGCACCTCCTGCATAGTTCTGGACTGCGGGAGGAACGCCACGCAGACAAGGGGAGAACATGGAGACTCCACACAGAAAGGCGCCCCCTGTGGGAATCCAACCAGGAACCTTCTGGCTGTGGCGTGGAGGCTCCAAACGCTGCGGCACGACAATATAATGCAACGCCGTGCTGTTTCATCTCACTCGAGAGGGAACGAAAAGCATAATTTAGCCTCACTTCTCCCCGGAGACACCTTACTGGATGTTCTCGAGGGTAACATGGACAAATGCTACGATAACGCCTCCTGCACCCTCTTGAACCACAGTTTTGATCCATCAAGCAATAGCTGGGGACCACTTTCTATTTTACTCACCCATTACAGCCATCGGTCACTGTCACAAAGCTGGCGCTGAATAGTAAGCACTCCATTAGTGGAATTACAGCAGCTTCGGCGCGCCGCTGAGAGGGAGGGGAAGTTAATGAACTCCGACTGGTAATCTATCAGCTATATTATGCTTTTTGCGAGAAACACCTACTTTGCGCGGTGAAGCAGGGTGTAACAATTACCAGGCTCAACATCACCTACGTGTCCAAAGAGGGGAGGCATTTCTTGGTTATTCTAGTTAACAGGAGTCCAGGCGACAGTAAAGGAGTGTCTGTGCCAGAAGCCTGGTGTGCCTGGTACGTGGACTCAGCGGTTTGAGATGATCTTTGTCCTGGAGGAAGGATAATGTTTTTCTTGTGTGGCCACCTTTAGAGACACTCAACCCCTTCATTCACACCTCCAATGGAGACGCACAACCGTTCATTCATATGCGATATATACACTTCCTGCACAAGCCTAAATCTAACTCACATGTCTGGACAACGTGGGTTCTCCAGGGAACCTCCTGCATGGTTCTGACCTGTAGGGGGAACCCGGAGGAACCTTCTGCAAAACGGGGAGAACATGGAGACTACACGCAGAAAGGAATCCAAGCATGGACCTTCTTGCTGAAGAGATGAAGCATTAACCAGTCAGCTGATGGGTTGGATCAGATGGCTGGGCCAACCAGCCTTCTGCGATACATCAGATGAGGTTGGAGACATGGGATCAGAATGGTAGGGCTAAGGAGCTGTGGTCGGAGGGTCATGTTGTCGTGACGACAGAAGGAGAACCTGATTGAAATAGCAAACCGGGAAGTCATTAAGTACCCTCTGTACAGGTTGCCACAGATTTTACCTGAAGGAGGTGGATGGACACGGTTCCAACCGATCCAACCGAACCCACAGTGGCCGTTCCAATGTTCTCTGAACCCTTGTGGTTCACAGACAGTCTGCCGTGCAGCCCGGTTCGCCCATTTCTCCTTCTCCCTAGTGCGCGCTGATCAAGATGAACAGCTGTGCGCTGCCCAAATTCAATCCGCAGAGACTCGGACATCGATAATATATTACTGTAGCGGTTAGCGGCATCGGTATTGATCTCTTTCAGCTTGTTTAGACCAGGAGACAAATGGCCTCTCTGCCTCTCTGAAGGAACCCATTTAATTTGACCTAAAGACTATTACAACATCTGTGCGGCTGATGTCGTTCACATCATATACCGTGCGTGGACGCCACATTCACAGAAGGCGGGATTTTTTTTAACCCTCAGGTGATCTCATCACTCCAGTATTCATTGAATTTATAACACGTTGTCGTACACTGGTCAGTAGTTAGCGTCTCCACCTCACAGCAAAAAGGTACCCAGTTGGATTCGCACAGCTGTGTGGAGTCTCCATGTTCTCCACACGTCTGTGTGGGTGTCCCGTCCACGGATCCTACATGACGACAGGTGATGTCAAGATCTCAGATATGAAGTTTGTCTTTTTTTGGATACATCTTATCTTTTGGGCTTTTCCCTCCAGGGGTTTCCAGAGTGAATCAACCTTCTCCATCTAACCCTATTCTCTGTATCCTCCTCTCTCACACCAACTACCTTCTCATTACGTCCATAAATCTTCTCTTTGGTCTTCCTCTTGACCTCCGATTCCAGCATCTGTCTAGAAATATATTAACTATCCCTCCTCTATGCATGACCCAACCATCTCAGTCTGGCTTCTCTGACCTTCCCTCTGATGGACTCATTCCTGATCCTTTCCATCCAGGTCACTCCCAGAGAGAACCTCAACATCTTAATCTCTGTGATCTCTAGCTCTGCCTCCTCTCTTTTTGTCATTGTCACTGTTTCAAGGCCATACAGCATCGCTGGTCTCACCCCTGTCTAAAATTCTAAGGTCGGCAGGAGGTCCCTGGTTGGAGTCTCCATTTTCTCCCTGTGTCTACGCAAGGTTCCTCTGGGTTCTCTGTGTTCCTTCCCACAGTCCAAACACATGCAGGAGGTTCACTGGAGACCCTATATTGTCCAGATGTGTGAATGAGAGGGTGAATGGATGTATATCTTCATGTCCACATGTGATGGACCTGTCTGGGGTGAACCCCCCCTCCTTCTGGATCCAGCTCCCCACCTGACTGCAGGGTAAACGTCGCGATAATGACAGAATGAATGTGCAGGTTTAGATGGTGGCCTTTCGGGTCTTGGATATCCTCAGGCTCATCAGAGATGGAAAAGCAGATCTGCGAGAATGTCTCACTTACTATTTTAAGAGGATGTCAATCAGTGCTTCTTCTACTCTGCGCTTGTTTTCCCCTCATGGCTGCTCTTTGTTAAAGGAATCAATGCGGGGAGACATTTTAGTCAAATGAAAAGACACACACACACACACACACACACACACAGCCAAAGTTTCATGCTAATTGTGGCCTTTGGAGCCCATTCTGCCTCTGAGCCTCTGATGGAGGGCAGGGAGTGTCTATTTACCCCCAAATAAAAAGCCATTAAATGATTGATGCTCCTTTGCTCTGTGGTTATCAGGGGTTGTTGATCTGTTAAGAATCACCAAAGATCGATCATGAGGATCGTCGGAATCACTCAGATACTTCTGGATATCTAAACATCCTGAGTGAATGAGTTAACGGAAGAGAAAAATATCACCCGGGAGAAACTATACTGCTTGCCTGCACTGCAAATTACAATTGTTTATTCCTCAGTTTTTCCACTGCGCTGCCAAGATCAGATCATTTGTCAGTCCTGCTTGAAATCCAGACTAAGTGATTGTTGGAAGCAAAAGTTCTGTTTCCTCAGAGGAAACCAATCTGAGGTACAGCATCCACATTAGAAAGAGGCTGCAGCATCTGTGCACCATGTGTTTAGAAACTGCTCCACAACTTGCGCGGTGTTATTGCTGACTGCAGAAGCAGGGTTGTCATTCGTGACAACGTGCTCCAGCACCTCCAGAGCACCTCCTTTCCGGTTGAGGCAGGTAACCGTGGTAATCTTTGCAAACAGGAATGCAAAATAAAGATGCCGTCACAAGAGAAAGTCCGGCATTATGCTTGAAAATGATCTGAGCGGCATGCAGGCTGCTATAAACTGGCCTGCCATCTTTGCAGTGCTGCATTGTATCGTAGCAGCATCCAAAGCTAGCATACTCTAAAAAAGGGGTCCCCAAACTTTTTCCTGCAAGAGCCAAATAACTTTTCCCTTCTCTGACGGGGGGCCGCGCCAGTTTGTAACAAAAAGTGTGACGATCGCAGAGGAGTCTAAACATGAACAATTATTGTTTTCCAAAAATTAACACTTTCCGGGATCTTGACAGGAAATAAAAAAAAAAAAACAGAAGATAAACAATAACATTCTTAATGAAATATATAAAACTATTTATGAAATGAAGAATAACAAGTAACTCTTTTCAAGTTTTTCACAGAAAAAAAGCCCAGATAAGGCACAGACTGCAGAAGGGTGTAATAGAACGTTACATTCCATGCATGTACAAGACACAATTACGTGGCCAGAATGAAAAAATAATCATAATGCATCTCTGGTATTGTTTAGGGGCCGGGCAAAATGTATAGGCGGGCTGTATCCAGCCCCTGAGCCGTAGTTTGGGGACCACTGCTCTAAAACCTTTCTGATAATAGAAGTCTGCATTGCCGATAACCGTGAAATTTGCATTCAGTTGCAAACGGGGAAGGGCTGTATTAACGTATTTTTTGTTCGCCTAAATCCCTTTACATTCAGCCAATAGCAACACACCTGTCATTTAGACATCACATTCAGTGTGGAGCCTTAGAAATGATAAAAATCAGTCATGCAAACGGTGCGCCTCTGCAGCCACATGCATTCTGGGTCAGCTTTTGTATTTGGAGCGGGCGGTCCTCTGCAGACGAGGTGGTTGTCGGCATTTTTGAGTCAGAGAGCCGATGTCTACATGCGCTGCTTTTTCTTGCTCCATCACGGTCTTCGGAGCTTTCTCCATTTTAGCCTCTCTGCCCCGAGTCCAAACGCACTTCTAAAGTGACATAAACCGTGCACTTTTGTCAGGGTTCCAAATAAAAGGACACCGTGCTCTGCGGAGGGGCAGGATGGTCACACCGACAATGGATTTTGAAAAATACGCCACCCAAAACTGAAGATTTAATCGAGAAGCTGAGGATATTACACGGAATTGAGCGTGATATCATGTGTGCCGACTGACATGCATCCCAGCATCTGTGGTTAAAATGTAAAGGGTACAAGAATGTGAATTCATGAGAAAACACATGCTATCTGTCTTGCTGATCTCGCCGTAAAAGGCCATTCCTCTGCATTTGGAAGGGTTGTTCCTACCTGTTACAGAGGCTAGAAGTTTGTAAGTGGGTTAGCTCATGTTGGATTCAATTATGCCTCTGCATTCAGGGGAAGTAATCAGATTAATGTCTGCCGCTTCCTGCGCAGGAGGAGCTGTGGCTGCAGGACCCCGAGCAAAGCTCAGCAACGGCTGGGTTTTCTGCAGTGGAAGATGGTGGAAGTAACAAATAAGATGTTCCCCAAATGCATATATGAATTGTAAATAAATGCAAAGATTTGCAAAACTGGATCAATAAAACTGAATGTATCTGAAAGAAAAAAAGTTCAGCCTTTGTTAAGATGCAACATGTGGATGCTGCATTACATTGGTGGTTTACTGACGGCGGTCAAACTGCTTGATGTTATCGATTTAATTTACAACATTCAGATTAACAGGAGATCGTGATAGGGTTTCGGATGAGTCGTTGCCACGACAACTTTTTCCAGTGTATTTAAAATGAAACATGCATGTTTCCTACTCCATACCAAAGAATCTGGTCTCAGATGCAACATGTAGCAAGTGAGATACAAGATTTACTTCATCTATATGTAGATAAACTGTATATATATTCCTATAAATTCCTCTCACTGCAGGAGTTACTGAATCACTCGACGTGGGAATGGTTTTATCTCTGCGTGAGTGAGAGAGTGAATGGCTGTTTCTTTCCATATGACATGAATGAATGAATGGGTTTGTTTATACGACATTTAATTGAGAGGGTGAATTATTGTAGGTCTACATGATTGAATGGCTGCAATGTTTGTGTAGGACATGTGAATGAGGGCATGAATGGCTGAGTGTCTCTATGCAGTCCTGTGAGTTTGGCAACCCCGTATGCACGGTAAGCAGAATTGATCTTCTTTTCCTTTGGGCTTTTCCCTTCAGGGGTCTCCACAGGGAATCATCTGCATCTAACTCTATTCTCTGTATCTTCCTCTCTCACACCAACTTACTTCATATCCTATCTCACTACATCCCTAAATCTTCTCTTTGGTCTTCCTCTAGACCTCCAATTCCAGCATCCGTCTACCAATATATTCACTATCCCTCCTCTGGACATGACCCAGCAAGAACCTCAACATCTCTGTGACCTCCAGCTCTGCCTCCTGTCTTTTGGTCATTGTCACTGTTTCTAAACCATACAGCATCGCTGGTCTCACCACTGTCTTGCCAACCTTTCCTTTCAGACAAGCAGTATAGATCAAGAATGCATAAACACATATTTTCAATTTGCTTTGCGATGACTCACATCTGCTGAAAAAAATGAATGAAGGGTTATGGAGAAAATGAAAGTGATTGAATTGATTCAAAGTCAAAAATGCCAATTCCAGGAGATTCCCTCAATCCTTCTTTCCTTGATTTGCTGAAGCCGGTCACATTCTCAGAGTAACCGTGCTCTGCGCCGCAGCCCCCGTTGCTTTGTCACGGTGATGGGACGGCATAAACCCGCCCGAGCGCCGTCCTCCTCCTCCCCGCAGCCTCGAGGCTGCACTCTAAACAAAAAAGCGGGACGGATCCTACTCGCAACGCCCGCTCTCAAGCAGAAACGCAAGTTCACGGAATCCCCGCAGGCTGTTCGTACGTCAGCGTATCTATGGAAACTGTAGAGGCCATCGCTGATGAAGAATATAATTAGCAGTGTTTGTGCCATCAGACTACATTACTCTTGTTAATTGATCTATTATTTATCGATTAATTAATAAGTAATGTGCCTGTTCAATTAGTGATTCGTTGGGGGACCATGAAACCCAGCCAGGTCCGGCAGATTGTGTTCCGCTGTGTTTTGTGCGACAGTAATTGTGTTGGTGTTATAAAACACACGCGCTCTCTTCTATTAATCTTTAAAAATGTGCAGTTATGTTGCCAAAATGTGTTGAGCACAAGGTTATAAATAGGAGATGCTGCGGCCTTACACTGTCCTCTTTGGCTTTGGAGGTCTGGTCCGAACCCGGAGCTGCACGCAGATGACCCAGGAAAGCGTGCTGGTCTCCGCCGTGTCCGGGATAAAGCTGGCAGAGAGTACACAAAATGTGCACACACACTCTTTTCGGGATAAACACAATGCAGCTGCTCATCCATCTCTTCCCCAAGCCGCCTTAGGTTGCCTCCTCAGCAGCTGTGTGTGTGTATGTGTGTGTGTGTGTGCGTGCACGATGAAGGGGGGATATTGGCAAGCGAAAGCCCGCCCCCGTCGTCCATCATTTTTAAATGACAGCGTCGTAAAGCATCGCAGAGAGACGCGTCTCAGCCAGGGCTTTGTTAGCCAGATAAATGTTCCCCCGCTGTTCGCCATCAACCCGAGTCACTTCTAATCAGAAACGCAGGAAACCCGCCACAACAGGGGTCTCGGAATGGGCGGAGGAGAGGACAGGGATCGTCATTTAACGCATGGTCTTGGCTTCACCTGCAGCCGCCTCTCATAGAATTAATTGATGACTTGAAGCCACAAGACAGGCAGTTTGGGTGGGTGAGTAGAACCACACTGAACTCCAGTGTCTGACAATAAACTGGGTGTGTTGGGCGATGCTTGGATTTGCAGCCACATAGGTGACATCTTGACGGGGGAAAACGTGCAAACGGGAGCACGGGAGGGAAGTACAAGGGCTAAATATGCCAAAAAAAACAAAAAAAATAGCTGAGGTTATGTAAGACACATTCGTCCAGAAGTATTTGATAAACCTACTGTGGATTTCCGAAAGATGTCTTCTCAATATCCATTCATTTTTTTTCCCCAAAACACACAAATGAGATTATTCAGAGCTGTATGTCACTAATGCACCTGAACGTCCACATTCATCACTTGGAGAGCCCAAGGAAGCCCCCGCCTCTCCATCCCAAAAGCACAGAGGAAATGATTTAAGTGTCACAGGTTGCAAAGATTCATCAGACATCTTTTTTTCCACCAACCCATCCATTCATCCACCATCTGCCACTTATCCTGCACTCAGGGTGGATGGTGGTGCTGGAGCCTATCCCGGCTGACACCTTAGACTGGTCGCCGGTCAATCGCAGGGCCACATAAACAGACAACCATTCACTCACTCATTCGGGGAATTTTTTTTACAATTTTTCCCAATTAACCTGCTGCATGTTTTTGGACTGTGCGAATAAACCCACTCAGACACAGGGAGAACATGCAAACTCCACACACAGAAAGGACCCCTTGTCAGAATCGAACCAGCGTCCATCGTGCTGTGAAGCCGAAGCACTAACCACTGCACCACTTCATTTTTTTTTTTTTTAATATGCTTTTAAACCCAAAAAGCTCTTGCTGGCTTCTCAGCCAAAAACAATACTGAATGTGAGGCAACTTTCGCATTAGTCTTTGCTTTCAGAGCAAAGACCCAACCACTGGCTGTCAAAATTGACAATCATTTTAATTTCAGCAAACCTCTGCTCAGTACACTGATTGATCCAGTGTTATGCAATACCCCTTCACCCTCCCCACCCCCCACAGGCCCATTACGGCTTAATTGGAGCCAATACACTTACCATTGATCAATATGCGGAACTGACAGTGGACACGGACTATTTTCATTACTTAACGGGTTCGGCCCTGCGGGTAACAGCCGATGGAGGCGGCAGCGAGGGCCGCCGCAGGAAGACAGAGGCGTCTTGACACGCTCACAGCACGGCGAGCCGAGGGAAAAGAGCGGATATCATCCAGTTGAACCAAGACGGTGTTTCCTCCTGCACTGCAAAACTAAATGCAGATGCACAACTGCGAAAGATGACGAATGATTGCTATTTGAGAGGTGTGTGTGCAGAAAGGGCCCATTTCCACACACATGCCCATTGAGGTGCAGCTCTTCTGAGGTGTGTTGCTGAGGTTAATGCTAATTAGCATTAAAAGATATGTAAATGATGATGTTATGTGAGGTTTTACTTTTGGATTTGAGACGAATGGTTTGCAAATGTGTTTATTGATGGATGGGGAGCATGCTTGCATTCTGCGGGGAACCGATTGAAAACATAACAGAAAAAAAAAGTACTCAGTTTACAAAAATAAGGGTTAAATTCGAGATCTTTTAGCCTCCTTTAATCCACATTTACTGTCTGCGAGCCATTGAGATGCAGCCAAGACAAGGTGGGCGGAGAATCACACCGTGCAGTTGCCTACAGATCCAAACCTGCGAGTGTTGTGGAGGGTGACTGTGACAAATGATGCTGCACAGCAGCATCCCCGGGTAACTCGGTTGCTGCCACAAGATATTTTCCATGGCTCATTATCCGAGCTATTACTGTACCTGTCCTAAGGTATTGTCCGGAGCATGTCCAGTCTGCGGGCGCAACCTCATTACACTCCCTGATGCTAACCAGTTGCTGCTGCGGTATTGAACCGGACTAATAAAAATGATACTAAAAAGGCTGGCAAGCAAAGTAAATAAATCATGCCAAAGATTCTCAGCGATCACACGGCATAGCCGTCTTTTACCGCGATGACGGAGGATGGCGTCCGGCTATTTATGTGACCTCACTTTTGAACGTATCTTTTCGTCCCCTCTGTCTCTTGTTTATAGAGACCAACGTCTACCCACAGCAGAACATTGTCTAAGAAACGTGTGTGTATGTAAAATTACAGTTTGCGCAGAGGAGTAAGATGTGTGTATTGACAGTCACTGTCTGCGAGGCCGCCGTAATCCTCCTCAAGTAACAACAGCAATAAATCCTACCCTGATATATATGTTCCTGTCTACGGCGCTGTCAGCATGAATAAAATTTGCCCCGGAGACCGGGAGCCCGCGCATGTTTGCACGACGACTATTAAAGAACAGAAAAAAAAAAAAACAACAAAAAACAATTGCTTGACGATTTAAAGACGTTACAAGCTAAATAAAAGGCCTTCAGCTCGTGCTCTGCGTGAAATGACTGTGCTTCTCTGGTTGGCACAGCTACACTCCGGGATCCAGCGAGAAAAAACAGACCAATACACATATATCTATATATATCTAAGTGCTGCAAAGCAAAGTTTCCAAACTCAAAGTGCACCAAGTGTGAGCAGCTCCTTGGACACGCTTCTCCTTTCTCCTTTTCCTTTGGGCTTTTCCCTTCGGGCGTCACCACGGCGAATCAATCTTTCCAATCTAACCTTATTCTCTGTATCAGTGACGTGCGGTGAGGTTCATGGCTGGCGAGGCACTGGTGTCATCACCGCACGTCTCTTCTTCATATTTGAACGGTAAATTTAAATTTTTGTTTTGGCAATTTTGAAAAAAAATAGCTAAAAATGGTGAAGCTGCGTGGAAAATAACTTTATAGTACAAATCACTGAATAAATGTAATCATTTAATTTATTTTTTCATTTCTTTCTTTCTGTAATGACAGGCGAGGCCCGGCCTCCCCTTCCTCTACTGACTGCACGTCACTGCTCCGTACCCTCCACTCTCACACCAACTCACTTCATATCATCTCACGTCATCATAAATCTTCTTTTCGGTCTTCCTCTCGACCTCCAATTCCAACATCTGTCTACCAATATATTCACCATCCCTCCTCTGTCCATCACCCAACCATCTCAGTCTGGCTGAAATCCTCCGACTTGATGATCTCCGCTCCCTGTAGCCTCAGCGTTCCTGCCGGGTTCCTCTCATTCACACACATATATTCTGTCTCGCTGCGACAAACTTTCATTCCTCTCCTTTCCAGAGCAGACCTCCATGCTGATATATTGTGTAAATACTGCCGCAAACTCACGCCCTCACGTCTCGCTGACACTTTAAGTTCTCACATAAAACCTGAAAATCTGATTGTGGCACAACGTCAGCGGTAGGAAGGAAGGAAAGAGGTGGCCGGTGGGCGGAGACAGACGTGTCCGGCCCATCCTTCATGCGGTGTGAGATCCGGTGAATTTGCTGCCCTAACCTGAAGAGTGGAGCACTTCGTCTTATGTGAATAATGACAATGACTGTTTTCCCGGCTGGCCCCGATCCGATGCCCTTATTGAAAAACCAGTAAATGGGCCATAATTTATTGCTGGAAATTACATCACTCCCTCTCCTCTCTTTAGCTAGCCTTTGTTCTCCCGGCTAATTTAACGTCTAATTATTCATCTTTGGTTTACTTGGCCCCGGGTTCATGCGTTGCGTGTTGCAGGAAATTTCTCTTTGGTGCAAAAACAAAACCAAAACAAGCTATGCAACCCACACACACTCCAGCCAGAGGGCGGCGCAGACAACTGGCTCATCAGAAGGCAAACTGTCGGTCTGTCGCGTGCCAAGCGGCTTCCAGAGAAGGAGGAAGCCGAGCCTCTGCAGGTAGTCCGGAGAGAGCAGAACGAAAATAATGTGACATTAGAACAATTCAGGGGTGATTTGTCATGATTTTTATAAGTCTGCCTCTTCTCACGCTACACAGTCCCAAGCATTGCCATGCCAAGATTTATTCAACCCTCCAAGGTGCACAAAGCCATGCATTTGCCGCTAATAGTAAATCTATTGTTTATTTTACATGTCTGTGTCAATGCACAATTTGCATTGATCCCGTGATTGAGGATCTGGATGAATCGTGTATGAATGTGCGGTGATTCTCATAATATCTGCTGACACTGCAAGAAACGAACACAGAATTTCACATATATAGTTCCAATGCAGCATTAGCTGTTAGCAAGACTCATCATGAAAATATATAAGGTTAAATCAATGCATTTAATATAGAAAATGCACTCATGACGACGAGCACAGCCCAGCAGACCTGCTGCGTCTCCGTGCATCACTGGGAGGTCAAACACAAGCAGGTCCATGACAGGTTTATCATATGTTTGTGAATTCATCTTTTAGGTCATTTGACAGGCTGCCGATATCATATTTAATGCTCATATAAGGAGCAGGTTATTTGTACGTTTGTCAGCCTCCCGTAATCTGAAGATACACTGATCAGCTGCCTTTGCCTCTTAGCTGTGTTATTTAAAATGAATCAAAATAAAAAATAACTAATTATAATTTTGTCGGGCTGAGTTTGAGGGTAGAACCCCAAAATGATCTCCAGCATCTTCATCCGTATCTGATTTGATTGACATCCTCATTTCTCCAGCTCACAGGAAGCGCGTTCGGATGTTGTAAACCTTTTTTTTGGGCGCATTTCAGTCCGCTGTGAAAACACACCTTAAACATGTAGCTTTATACGCATTATTTAAATTGTACTAAAGCAATTTTTGTGTCTGTCACCTGCAGGCATATCACCAGAGTCTCTGACATTTACACGAATGACGCTCCAGAGCTCAGGTTCTCCCTGCAACCTGCTTCTCATCGGTCGCTGGCCAACCAGGAAACCAAATGGACCAGTGACGGCATGAGGAAGAACAGTTTAGAAATATAGCCATTCACCCTCTCAGTCACACCTCTGGACAATGTAGGGTCTCCAGTGATCCTCCTGCATGTGTTTGGACAGTGGGAGGAACTAGGAGGAACCCATGCAGACATGTGGAGAACATGGAGACTCCACAAAGAAAGGGCCTCGTGTGGGAATCCAACCAGGAACCGCCCTTAGGATTTGGATGATTAGTATCGAAAGGGCCTGAAAGACAAACTTCACCTCTGATTTCTTGTCATCGTGGAGAAAGTCTCTAAGGACAGGACTGGTTGAATGCAGCGATGCGTGGATGGGACACCGCAGAAGCTGTAGGTCAGGGGTGTCAAACTCATTTTCAGGGCCAGATCAGCATAATGGTTGCCCTCAAAGGGCCACATGTAACGGTAACAGTAAAAAAATTAACTAAATGTAACCAAATGTAATGTAAAATAAATGTAACTACTCCCTAAGGTTAAATAAGGTAAGGTAACTCTGAATTTATTA
The DNA here is from genome assembly GCF_037954325.1 of Fistularia commersonii. Classification (NCBI taxonomy): domain Eukaryota; kingdom Metazoa; phylum Chordata; class Actinopteri; order Syngnathiformes; family Fistulariidae; genus Fistularia; species Fistularia commersonii. The sequence goes on along the minus strand of NC_141287.1, from coordinate 15,950,961 downwards.
CTCATTCAAATCCACAGTGTTACCTATGCATTGAATCTTTGCAAATGGATATGTAACATTTTAATTATAATTAAAGTAAAGAACCCCATGCAGTAGGTTTCAATTAATGCAATTATCAATGCAATTAATGCATTCAATAAGCTTTTACGTCTTGGACAATTTGTTGTTAATCTGGAAGGCCAACTTTGGCATACTTTGCTCCGTGTTTGGTGTCAAAATGCTGATGTAGATTGCCCTCTTTGACAACCGACACAAAAGACATACCGGTTATTCTCCTTGAAGCACAAACTTGTATTTGCTTTCCTGTCTTTTTTGTTCCAGCCTTCCATCTGCATCAACTTTTCTCCTCCAGGACATTTAGGGATCATTTATATTTCTCAATCCCACTTGTTGAAAACCACATTGATGTGGATACACTGCGATCTAATAGCGGGATGCCGTCACTTTGGGGGTAACATGATCGGCATAGTTTCTTGTCAATGCACGCATTTGACTTATTTTAAGACAATCAGACCATTTAAAACGTTCTCGCGAGCCACATAAAATGATGTGGCGGGCCATATTTGGCCCGCGGATTTTGAGTTTGACACGTGTTGTAAGCAAACAACATCGAAGTCCATCACTGACAAACGCAGCCCTGAAGAAGCCCCTTCCTCTGGCGCTGTGAAGCTGCCAGATGAAGGTGAGGTTACTACACTTTGACGGCACATTTCACGGAAAATATATCAAATCTGAAGATCGGAGTTCAATGCTCAACTCGATGCGCTTACCAGACCATCGAGGAGCAACTTTGGGCTCGGTATCTTACCCGAGGACACAGTCGGGACTCGGCAGCTCGGCTTTTTGTTCCAGCACAAATGTTTCCTTCTCGCTGTTCACCCGAAAGGCAAAATAGGAATGCAATCTTGAGGTGTGTGTGTGTGTGTGTGTATAAAACCTGCAATCAAGGAGCTGCTGCATGCTTGGGCGCATCAATCACAATCAGAATGAACACACACACACACACGCCCTGCTGCACACACACAATCATGAAGTACAACTAAATGAAGACGTGATGGGTTCACACACAAATCCAATACAGAAATGAGCGAAAAACGAAACGAAAATACGAGCAGGTAAACATGAGGGTTCTTCCCAAGACCCAAAATGTTGATTTGTCAGAGGAGATTAGCTTGTGAGCAAGTCTTAAGTCTGTTCAATGAGAGCTTATTAAACTGAGATGAAAAATATTGACAACTCGTACACAAATGTACACTTCATATGTCTCGTCCTATCTTGGACGTTTGCGCTCCACCTCTTCATCCAATGAGATTTCCCGTCTCTTTGCAGAACATCAGGTTCACAGAGGGGTTAGATCTTGACCGGAGGATGGTTGTGTGTCCGGTTGTGTGATGGAGCGTTCCAGAATGAATGGATGAGGTCCTTCTGTGGTTTTGAGTCGCACTGTATCTCAAGCAGTGGCCGATGTAGCGTTGATTTGCATGTTTGTATGCCAAAGCACCATTTCCTTCCTCGAAATAAAAGTGAAGTTTATATTCCCAGTGAACACCTTCCAGATAGAACATATCTTTAGGCTGACTCTGGAAACCTGGCACTGAATCCTGATTTGGTTTCACTTTCAATTTCACAGTTCCGTTTTGGTCTCGGCGCACAGTAACTCAAGTCGGCTGGGCGGCGATATCTAACCATGACGACGTCCTTTCCATCAGTAGCAGAGGGATTGAATTTCATATAGAGTCACCTGTTCTGATCTGCTTCATGTTGACGTCCAGAGATGCAACATCTTGCTTATTCTCTCCACCAGAAACACGGAAAGAATAGGATACTAAGTATGAGGATCAGCTAGATCAGTGTTTCCCGACCCTTTTTGAGCCACGGCACATATTTTACACAAGAAAAATCACACGGCACAGCACCAAATAAATATGTCAAAAACATTTTTTAACTAATTAGAATGAAACTGTAGTCTCAATTTACTTAGTGTGAAATCTAATGTATCTAGTATCTGTAGATTCATCAAGTTGCAATGCAAATTTCCCAATGATGTGCAACTTTTCAAGAACACTTTTTACGACATCTGAAGACATGTCATCAATATGTCTGGAAATGGAATTATTTGAGAGAACTCAGGCTATTTCTTTATCAACGCCAGAGCCGAGCATTTCTTCTACAATGATTTTGCCGGCAGGTAGTATTAATGTTTTGCTAAGGTGTGTGGCTGTTTGGATTTAGAGATGAGTTCAGCAACTTTGTAGCAAGCTTTCACTGCTTTCTCACTCGTCTTAGTAGTTTTCAACAATGTTGCCTGTTTTTTTACGCAGATACAAGTACTTTTTATTTTTAAAATGAATCACGCAAAGCATCACTAATCACCCTGATACACAGATGCACAGATTAATTCACTACCCGCTGCCATCGAATGGGCACGCTGCCCACATAAACATAGGAAGACACATTATTTGCGTTGGATAAATAATTTTTGGACCATTCAGGTGAAAGTGGGCATTTTTCCACGGCACACCTGATGATCTCTCACGACACACTAATGTTCCGTGGCACAGTGGTTGGGAAACACTGAGCTAGATAACTGCTGTCCATAGCTTCACGACCAAAATCTAGACCTGGAGAAAGGTCTTTCCCTGCCAGGGCTTTTCTGCCCTTCACGCGCAGCTTCTAATCCAATACGAGATAGATTTAGTGTTGTGACTCCATCAATTATGGGCTGTTTAATCATCCCGGCCTCTGGCAGCACTGATGCTCTGGTTTGGTGGCGAGAACCACGTGCACACGGAGGTTAGCAGTCAGAAAAGTCACATGTATCCATCGTGTGAATCGCTGATTTGGATTGAAATCATGCTCTCAGTGTGTGTTTGTGTGTGTGTGTGTGTGTCGCCGGCACTGACAAGTCCATACAGAATAACAGACTCTGACAAAGCCCAGTAACTCAGCGGGAAGACGTCAACTGGAATCATATATCCCAAGATATGATCTTCACTGCAGACTGGAGATGCGGTGAAAAGTAAAAAAAAAACAAAAAAAAAAAACTGACAACATGTAAAAGCAAATATAACAGCATGAATACATCAGGATGCTCTGGAGTTTCACATGCGATGCCTCAGAGAAGTGAGCCTTTCAAAAACAGCGGCTTCTGACATTTTGGCAACATTGGTCAAACGTCCTCGGGGCCGATCGTCTGCGAGCGGAGTCGATAATGACCCGCGTCTCTGACACAATTCCCGGAGGAACGATCACCTCCTGCCTCCGCTAACCTGCTGTGGCCACAAGTCAATAAGCCAGACAAACTATCACAGGCACACAGACGCATCCTTGAAAACAACAGGGCAAAAAATGATTTTCTCAGGCCTGATCCGCTGTTTTTGCAGTCAAGTGTAGTTCTTTTACAGTGATTGCGATGTTTCTCCTCAGATGCGAAGGGGAAACGTTAATCTGGTCAGCCTGACCGCCTGACATGAGGCTTCCAAAAAAATCCTCTTGTCTCTAGATTCACGCTCATTGGCGTCCATATAAAAAACAAAATTTGGGGGAATTTTGCTTTCTTTCTGGCACCACATTGAACTTAATATATCAAATTTGTCTTCTCCTGTCTATTAGAGGTTGCACAACCAATCACCTGCCAACCCTCCTCGATAGATTAATCTATACAGAATGAAAATAACCGCCATTCAATTCATCATCACAACTACCGGTGCTGACATTTCCATGATTGTGCTGTAAATGCACCCGGATCTTTGCAGGATTGCATCCAGATAATGTGCCGCAAATGGATATTGACTTTTACTGTAGAAAACTGCAAATAGCATCGGCCGTGCGGACGGAACATCTAAACAACCTTCTGATCGAAAACAATAACTCCCATCAATGTGTCCCATCGATTTGAGTCTGCTGCATCTGCTTGGCTCGGGCGTGGGTTTTTGCATCGACACATTTGGAGAAACAATACAACGCACGCATTTCCGTACAGAGAAGAAATCAAATCTCAAAGCGGAGTTGACTGACAATGCCGTGATTCAGCTGTAAGGGACACAAACTACTATGACGAGAGAAGCACGTTAGCAACTAGGTGGAGAAGCATTTATTGTCACATTTAGTACCGCTGTTGTCGTCGAAGGCTAAAACAGACAAGGCATAGTAAACACTGGGTTACATTCATGTAGTCACCAGGAATATGAATCACTCAATGTTTCTGTGCATTTTAGAGAGTCCGATTAACATGGAACTAGACATGGAAATGCATTATCACCTTTGTCGAAAAAACCAGGAGCTAATTCAGATCGATTGCACAGAGTCCATCCAGTCTCTGGAGGGAAACGTCCGGCCACGTTGTGTTATACATTTCATTTTTGTGTTTCTTTAGAATTACACCTTGCCCGTTACAAGGGGATGAAGAGTACTACGTCATGAATACAAATTACAAAAAATAAAACGTAAAAAAAAAAATACAACTTGCACACTCAATTTAGTTAATTTCTATACAGCACATTCTAAAAATATTATTGCTCTATTGATAAACTATGCAAAAGAAGACTTCAAACTCAAACTCAGGGCAAAGTTCTGGAGCATTCGTGTAATCCCTCTTTGACAACAGGCATGTTTTTATATGCATGTACATTAACACACATACTAATAGCCATGTAGACAGATGGACATCCTTGATATTGCACTGTTTTCATGACAGAACACTCACAGACCTCCTAGCATTACAAAATGTATCTCTCATTGTTCTACCTCGATGGTCCCTGCAATCACTGGAGCAGCACTTCAATATGATTGGAGTCATTTCTTCTGTTTTTAAAAAGAAATTTACAGTCATGATAAAATAGAAAAACAATAACAAATGAAATCACAAGACTCTTTACGGTAAGCCTGACACAGCTGTAGGTCAACTTCCTGCTTCTTGTCAAGAGATCTCTGAAAAAGAGGCGTCGGGTGCTTCTCAAAGTCAAGGGAGGATTCTTAATATCTATATTTTTGCGATGCAACATCTTCCATACCTTCAAATACTACAAAATCGCTTGTTCAAAATATAACCGCAAAGAGCCAAGCGCTCAGTTGTGCAAGTTCGGAGAGCGAGCCAGGATGCCCCAGATATACGCGCCAGATATAGTCTGCGGAATGGTCAAAGAATATGCAGGACAAGGCTTTGAAAATGGTGCACAACAAGCCATAAAAGGATTGATCACCTTGACTACGGAGCTTAATTCAGTTTTGGCTGAGTTTATCGTGAAAATATATCCCTGTCCTTGATACGTGGTAGGATTTCCATAAAGGATTTTTGGACATCGGGTGATTTTTCCGAGAGGTAGAGCTCCTCATCCGAGAAGCTTGCAGCCCGGACTTTTAGATCGTTGGCCGTCTTTGGGTTTCTACGAATGTAGGCGACATTCTCATCATGAACCCCTGTTTCGAATAAACCTTGAGCAAATTATAAGCAAGCAATACTGTGTTGGTTACACTGACTGTCCACCCATTGAATGGGACTTGCCTGCATCCTTGCTAGACAGATTTTTGGGACGCTTGGAAGGGGTTGAGTCAAACATTTAGCGGCCCTGACTTACAAGTTTGGCCAAACTAGGATCTGTCCTTGTGTCTGAGAAACAACCAGAATACCATCAGCAATACAAACTTGTGGAGTCACAGCAGCCAAAGCAGAATTCTCTTGTTGTGGCTAACTGTGTGGCAGTAGCAAGTTTCCTGAAGAAGGTCGATGCCTCTTTGACTGTTTTCTCTTCTTTGAATCCCTTTGTTTAAGCTTTCTTTGTGCCTTTGTTGCTTAGTCTTCATCGTGAAATGCCTCGGGACTAGATGGGGCATCGTCACTGAGGACTTCTGGGTTGGTGAAGGTCCCTGCGAGCGACGCACCCAAGGCCTGCTTGACAGGTGCTATCTCTGAAAGTATGATGTTATCGTTGTTGCTAACCAGTGTGGTCTTGTCCATGATTTCCTTGCTGTGCTTGGAGACCACGGCATCAAGGAAGTCGTACTTGTGAGACAGCATACCGCTCTCAAACAGGTACTTTGTCAGGTACGAAAAGCTGACGTTGGCCACAAAGGATGCTGCCATGGACACAGACTTGAATGGGAATCTCTGTTGGACAAAGTGCTCTACGACCCCAGTCAAGTGATGGATCTTCTCCTGGTTCACCCATCCCGGGTAATAGATGAAGGGAGGGAGTTTGAGGTATGGCTCCCCTCCGCCGATTCTCAGCAATAGACCGAAGACATAGCCGGCCACAGAGCCGTAAGTGTTGGTGCCTTTGACAAAGAGTACACTCAGCAGTTGGGGAAAGATGATGACATAGACCAGGTCAGAGCTCAGGTACCACAGTCCGTACACCGACCCCGTTAACAACGCCATAGAAGTTGCGAGAGCTCCGAACACAAAGATGGTGACGCGCATCACCCAAACAATCTCTCGATCTGAGGCCTAAAGGAAAGAGAGAAGGGACAGTAAGTCTTTGCTTCCGTCAAATAGTTGCTGGTTTATAGTTTTAGATGAAATACTCAAGAGACCGGCCGCAACACGGCTCTGGTGCTCCAACATAACCATCGGAAATGACGCAACGCTTCCAGCTCAGCAAGGCAACCACTGTGGTTTTTAATGAGTCACGAGTCACGCGTCGTCTGGTTCCGTTGTGTTCTAGTCAGTACATCTTCATACCACAGAATCTTTGATACCGAGAGTAGATATCCCTTTAATTAAATTAATCGAACAGCCTTTTCATGTGAGAGACCTATGATAGGTTGATTCATGCATGCAACCAAATGGTCACAGTTGCAGTTTTGATTAAGTTGCACGCGGAACTCTTACCGACTGCCGGAAGGCAAGCTGATAAATGTTCCTGGCAAACATGGAGCTGGCCGAGAGAATGGATGAATCCGCCGACGACATGACGGCAGCCGATACCGCCCCCAGTCCGAAGAAGGAGACGTAGGGCGGGCAGAGATGTTGGAGGACAATGGGGAGAATCATGTCCGATTCATCTTTGTCCTTTGGAGGAAGAGCCCCGTAGGAGGTCTGGTTCCATTCTGGGGCAGGAGGAGGAGAACAGTGAATGAATTTGGAAAAAAAAAACCAGACCTTAAATATATTTGACACCCATGATCCTGAACTTGCCACATTTATCAATGACTTGTCACATCTATCATCGGGGCTTGGTTTGGAATACAGGGTGGGGGCACCTGCAGATTCATTCATGAACATAAGACAGCGTTAATTTGAGTTGTAAGTGTGACTAATAGAATAAATAATACATGTCAACAGCTGTTGGATAGCCAGCGGTATGTAGCCTGTTCAGGGGATACATCACACCAGGATATATGATAGTAAATAGTAAATGGCATTGAATAGTGATACCTCAGCAGGTCCTTCATAAATGTAGCCAAGTTTCAAGTATTTCTACGGTGCCAAATCACAACCCGGTTGTCTGAGGGCAATTTCCATGTCGAGCAGGTCTGGACCACGCTCTTGAAGATGAGCTACAGAAACCAAACATTCCCCCTAGGAGCGAGCGCTTAGCGACGAGGAAGCACTGCCTTGTACCGGTGCAGAAACCTTGGACGGATCCCAGAACAGTGTGGGCAGCCTTCTGCCTCAACCAGTTAAGAGATAGAAAGCAAGGGCGCGATAGAGCGGGGGAATTCGGCACTTCATCCAAGGTATCTGCGTCCGTCTCACTTCACCTTCAACTAGCTTGCCTCCTGCCTTCCACCCCAAAACACAGTCCATCAAATTGATTGGAAGCTGCCGTGGCTGGTTGTCATGTCTCCGGGCTGCATCGTGAATAATGTCCACAACCCCCCCCCGGCTTAATTCCTCACTCCGCTGCTGCCCTCCCATTCAGGGGAGGATTTTTCTCCATCTTTTTGACATGCTTGTATATCTGAAATTCAATCCCTTCGTCCTCCAGGGATATGCAGCCCCTGTCTCCATCACTCCCCTGGATATTAAAAGCAACGCTTGATTATCGCTGGTTATACATGAAACGGTTCTTCGCGAGAGGGACTGGATTAATTAGCTTTTCTTCAGATGTAATATTCACAATATCTACACGGTCCAATGCCTCACTCTCTTCCTGATGTGACAGGAAAGTGCGAGCCTCTGAATTTACACATCTGAAAATAAAGAAGGAGCTGCTGTGGGCCAAACAGATCAATGAGGCAATAAGGTTTCCTTTGATCGCACTTTCCTGTTTGAATGAAGGACCCAACTCCTCCATGTTTTGATGTTTCATGAACCACTTCATCAGAATGTCATCATGTGCAAATCACTGACTAATGATATAATAGCTGACACCACTTTGCCATACTTTGTCAGTAAAGGAAATAGCGTGAAGAGATTGTGAACTAGAGTAACTTCCCATTTAAATATATCCCCGAGTGCCAACAAAATTCTGAAGGTAAAGGTCTGGGGGGAATCCAGAGAAGTTTATATTTACCGGTGGAGGCCCCTATAGCTCCTATGAGGACCGAAGGGACGGCCATGACCAAGCAGCCAAAGGCGGCAATGAAGGAGAGGACCTGGGCGTAGGTAGCTGAAGAGGCAGAAAGAACCCGTTGAAAATAGACCTGCCAGGGAATCCCCCCCAACATCTAAAAAACAGAAACACCATCGTAAATACAGGCACCGGGCCGACGCACTCAGCTGAGAAGCCGCCGGCGCTGCGTCGGAGCACGTCTTCGACAAACGAGATCTCGTACATCGGGCGAACCCGCGTCTTAAAAAATCTCAATTTACTTTGCTATGATATACAATGCCATTATAAATCCTGCCCATGAAAGTCGCGGCTTACCAACAAGCAGAAGTTGTCCACCCAGAGCCATCTGTCTTGGGACTCAATCTTCCCCAGCCAGGGGGACTGGTAGATTGCCTCCTTGGCCGACACGGTGATGTCCGACACGGCCGGGTTGGACAAGGCAAAGGGGACGCTGATCCACTGATGGTGGGGAGCAAACAGACGTTAAAACCATTAGTGTCTGCAATGTTTGCACCGTTAAAGAAACAAGGAGAGCCCCAATCATGTTTCCATATTGGTATGGGTTAATCGTAAAATTAGAATTTAATACTAATTTCCCATAAAGGAGACGATGGATCTATGAATTTATTTATTTAACATGCTTTCAGAGACGCCGTCACAAGCTATCTATACAAAAATGGACAAACTAATAGATCAATATCTTCTCAGATTTAATTATCTATTAGCGAATACGCACGCAGCACAAAATACTGAAAACTCCAAGAAGAAAACCTGTCAGTCATATCAGAACATAAGGCTTCAGATGTGAGACCCTTCATTCATTCTGTAACAGTAAAATTTATGATTGAACTATATGTTGATGTGTTTACAATCACAGCAAGCGTCAGACCAAGGTGTTCAACCTACTCTCTACCTGGAACCCTACCTTCTCTACTCCTCTGACTAAGCATCGTCCACCATCTCCCACGTCCTGTTTTGCTACAAGCTAAGCATCTATCTGAACTATATCGGGTTTAAAATGCCTCCCGACTGCAGCGCAGGTAGAGACTATTGGCGTGCATCACTGAACGCATGTCTTTGTGTTCCCTCTTTTTGCAAGAAGAAAATAATCACCCCAGAGGTTTGCTGTCTCATCCGGAGTCTTTATTGAGATACCAAATCCACAGCACACTCATTCATTCATGAGATGAGCTGCAGACATACAAGCATTCACCTTTTCATCACACGTTAAATAGAGATATGCAACCGTTCAGTCATTCACAGACACGACCATTCACCCTCATCCACGTCACATAGAGACATACAACCATTCACGTTGTCGTTCACATATAAAGATAGATAAAATCATTCATCCTCTCACTCACATGTCATCCAGAGCCATTCAACCATCCCCCCGGCGCCTCTTTGACTATATTGAGCTGAACTCACCAATCCCACAAAGATGCAGAAGAGCTGGACCACGTCCGTGTACGCCACGGAGTAGAGCCCTCCGACAAGCGTGTAAAAGATGGCTATCAGGGCGGAGATCACCACGGACATGTTGATGTTTATGTCCACGATCACGCTCAGGGTGGCTCCTGCAGGACAGCATGGTCAATATATATATAATATTAACATTTGCAGAAATCCTCCCGAGGTGCATCCTCTTCCCAGGCCACTTCTCCGAAACATCGGTATTCCAGGTTCAAATATCTAGGAACCATTTGCTGTCATTTGAAGTCTCACAACTCAAAGCACGCGGCTCTGGACTCGTCTGCGAGTGACCTCCTTGCACTTTACAGGCGGAAAGCTTCGGAGTTTGACATTTTCCCCGGTATCATCTATTTGCCAGAGACGTTAGCGGTTGATCCGATTTTAGTTGGCGTAAAGGACAGCCGCTGTTGTTTACCACTTCATCCCTGAGAGACAACCGCAACTTGTGCACACAAACAACCCGCAGGCGTCTCTCCTGAGAGTTCCCTGCTGACGGCGTGTTTTCGATATGTGGTGAATCAACCGAGTAAAAAAAAAAAAAAAAAATCTTTTTCAAAGACTACATCAAAGAAAGAAATGCTTTTACCTGGACAGTAATCAAATGCTATTAATAGTAAATTGGCTGTTGTTTCCATCCCAACATGCCACTGTGCACACTTTCAATCCATTAACACATCTCTGGTTCGGCTTGGGCTGCTATACCTTTCACTTTGCATCTCCCTATGAGGTTCAGGCTCCAAAGGTCACCTACCCAGGGCCGACAGGATGGCCGCAGACCAGAAGATCTCCCCCATGAGCGCAGGGATGAAGAGCAGGCCTCCCATCCTCTTCCCATACAGCTGCTGGAAGGGATCCAGCATGGTGACGTATCCACGCGAACGCATGGGCTTGGCGAAAAACAGCCCCCCTGGACAGAATCGGACGATGCGAAAGAGTCGGCTGAATAAAGGGAAGACAGAAGCTGCCCGTCTGAGCGTCTTACGGTGCTTAAAATCCCCTCGCTGTGCCAAAAGTACACGAAAACCGGTGAGTGTGTTGAATCTAATTGAAGCGATTTGCAGCGAATGTGACTGGATACGCAAACAGGGCTTCTAGGCAGCATCTCACCGAGGAGCGCTACAGAGGAGAAGCAGGCTTACCTACTACCAGGCTCAGGGCGTAACCGAAGGGTGCCTGCGCCCAGGCCAGGCCGTAGTCCGGCAGGTAGACGTATTCAGCCGTCCCGTTGATGTAGCCCCCGCCCACCCAGGTGGCTGAGGACACACACATACACACACACCAGCAGGCATTGTAATTACTTGAAATATAAAAATATAAGCACGTTGGGGAAATAGAAAGTGCATTTATTAGTGATGATTACTATGTTTTGCGGCGGCTGATTTGAAAATCTTGACATCTTAAGTGCAGTTTTGCACCCATTGGACGGAGGTGTTCAAACAGAGAAGGAAGCGAGAATCGTTTTAAAATTTCAGCGGTGATAAATCCATTTTTGGAGGCTGACCGCACCGCTGAGGCAGGCTGTAGCCCTTTATTCCTGGAGAAAATGGTGCTCCCCCCTCCCCCACTCACGCGACGTACGTAGCTGCACAGTTGTCATTAGTCATCTTTTCTTGAATCTAGATTAGTTATTTTACCTTCTCAGATCAGTGAGTAGCTGTATTTATGGCATTTTCTGTGATATTTCTTACTGATTACAATTGTGAGCTTTGACATTTTTAAAACATAAATTAATAAATACATGTTTGAGCTCTTCTGTCACAGCAGTGACTGACCAACTGGCATTGATAAAGAATTTCCCACTGCTGTTCAAAAAAGTGAAGTAGCTCAGGTGTTTTGTGACAGGAGGCATCATTTGGGGAAAAGAACTTAATCGGATTGATTGATATCAAAATCGAATAAAGCGGTAAGTTCTTTCATCTGTGTTTTTATATTCAAAATGTTTTCCTTTCTCATAATATTTCTTAGTATATCAAATCCCAACATACGTAAGGACTTATATGTAACTTAACCGCCTATTTAAACTCTTTGTACTGTCTAAATACAACCTGTACACTTTGTGAGTAGCTGCACTCATCTTGCACATCTTGTCAACACTGTTTACATTTCTGTGTATGTTTACATTTCCCTGCATTGTTACATTGGGTCACGACAGTATGTTTATTGTATTATTACAATGTCATTATCAATTAATAATATTATTAACAATAATTCATTCTATTCCATTCTCGACTCCTCCTAGTGTGTAGAAGTGTTGTCAGCAAGACACGGAACCCCCAACTGCTCCCCTGGCCCTGGTCGACGGCAGTGATCAGTGCAGTTAATTGCTGTTAATTGCAGATAACTAATTTTCCCACAGAGATTAATTAAGGATAATTATAAATTATTTGGATGTAAGAAATTCATTGTGCAGGGGAACACGTTTCCAGATTGTACACATGACAATAAACACTTGGAATCTTGAATGTTATACTTGAGTCTTTGGAGCGTACAAGGTTTGCCCCGGGCCTCGGCACGCCACTGCTTCACGCCATGAAGTTGACCGTGCGTAATTTTATTCACGACGAAGGAAACAGGTTCAAATAAAGAAAAACAACAACAACAACAAACGCTTTAGCCTTAGATTTAATACCGTATAAACCCTGAAAAAGTGGAGCGGGACATACCGGTCATGGTGAATCCGCCCACGAACAGCCCGATGTCTCGCCCCCCGACCATGATGCTCTCGCTGCGCTCCCCGCCGTCTCCCACCCCGGAGTTCTTGTTCTTCCAAGCGGCCCAGATCCCCACGAACAGGATGAGGAGGTAAAAAACCACGATGGCCACCAGACCCTCGGCGTGGATGGTCATCTTGCCCGCGTCCCCTCCCCGGCCGAGATCAAGTACTGCTGGGCGCGGAGGACCGGAGAGTCATGGAGGAGAGAGACGCACCTCCGTGGGATCCCCGCACTCAGGTGCAATGATCTCCACAGGTCCTTCACGAGGTTGTCTACAGACAGACAGACTGGGAGTCAGTCCTTCCACGCTGGGGGACAACGACATCAACCGGGAAGAGCAACTTCCAAACACTTGGATTCAAAGATTGGCTCTGGATCCTGCGGGCTGAAAGCTTCTTGTGCAAACCCTTCTCCCCAAAGAGCATCTGAACAAGAACATGGGGGGAGGATTTAACTCCTATCTTTTGACCCGAGGGACACATCTTTCTTTTCCTTGGGGAGGCTTTGCAGGACAAACGCAGCACAAACGCGTATTCCCGGGTAATACAGGTCTGAATGGGTGACCAACGATCATCCACGCCAAGCAGACACGGAAAACCTGCTGTAGGTGGGAATTAATAACAATTATAATAATTTGAAATAATAGGGTCGAGCACCCTCGGGACCCTGAGTGGAGGATAAACGGTATATATTAGGAAATAATGGATGGATGGTTCAATGATAATAATAAAAATAATAATAATAATGCTATTTTTTCCCAATTCTTTATTCTATTTTTATCCTTGTTAATTTTGATGTCCAGTTTTTGTGGATGTTTTTTTTGCAATCTGTTAACTGTCCCTTTTATTTACATGTATATTTTGATTTTATCATTGTTGTGCTGATGTGACAAAATAATTTCTCCCATGGGGTTCAATAAAGCATATCTTATCTTAATAACAATAAGCTCCATCAGCTCTGTGACCCCCGAGTGCAGGATAAAAAGTATATCTAATGAATGAATGACTAATAACAAAAAATAATTTCAGCATCCCTGAGTGCAGGATAATCAGTACATATAGCAAAAATTAAGTCATTTATTAAAAAATAAATGAAAGAGGATTCACCGTTTTCCACACTGTATAAATAAATAAGCCACCTCCTCGGTGAGCGGTAGTCCTGGTGCGCGTAAAGGAAGGAAGCGATGAAGGAGAGAAAAAAAAACAAACACCCGTGAGTCGGATGAGGGAAAATACGAAATAAGAAATATGCTTCACAGTTGACGTTTTTCGCATCTCGGTCCAGCTGCGAGGAGCGGCGGGTCCCGCTCTCCTCCGCGGACCGGTGCCAACTTTACGCGCGGAAAATAGATCGGCTTTTTTTTTTTTTTGTTGTTGCAAAATATGGTTCATTCAAAAAAAAAAAACACCTTTAACTGTCAGTAATTCTGCCGTGCGTAAAGGAGAGTGGAGGCACAGGAGCGAGAGGAACTCCCCAGCGTCTGCAGCATCCATCCAACTTTAAATTTTGCACTTATTTACTGATCAACCAGAGGAGGACATGGACTTACCTTCTCTATTGGGGAACGGTTGGAAGTGGTCTCCAGGAGCTGGGCCTCTGACAGAAGTTCCAGATGCCAAAGACTTGGACAGATGTTAGGACTTCACCATGCCATCCTGCAGAGCAGCGTTATCTCACGGTGTATCTGGAAGTCATCAGTTCAGCTCCCGGTGAGTGGAGGAGAGAGAGGGAGAGGCAGAGGGGGAGGGTGGAGATGAATGGGGGTGGTGGGTTTATTGGATGCTGTCATGGTGGGTAGATGGTGGATGAATGTCTTCCAGGGCAGGACAAAAATAGTGCATAATAAAAAGAGTGGCGTGCCGCCCCACCCCGCCTCTCCAGGAAGGCTTTCAGATATCACATCATACCACCGATGGGTGAGAGCTTAGGTTCCTTCCCATGTTCCTCCTGGTTGACAGCCCTGCACCGCCTCCGACACCAGACCTCCACCTAGACACTGCAAACATGCCGCTGTCCAATGTCCCGGTGTTTTCAATCTGGTCCATCCTCCCAGTCCAGAAGATCCCCTTTGTCCTATGACCCCAAAAGGTAGATCTCAAATTTGCATTGGACACAGAAACAAAGCATATGCGCACCTTAGGTTCTAGTTAGCATCTACTGAATCCCTGCTCCTGTATCTAGGAATATAATTTGGGTCATGTACTCAAGCTTCAAGCAGCCGATCTCCATACTTTGGTTGTGAAATACATGAACAATACACACGTTTCAGAACATCCCTTAACACTTCAGCATTAATTCAGCATCGAACTTTTCATGAATTGTTGGATTACATTGCATTTTGTACTCCGTTATTTCTGGGGAAACTGGGGAAAACGCACATCCCCTTTCATGCCTAAAAGACACCTAAAAAATGTGTGTCTTTACCAAAGCTCCCCTTCTTTTTTGCAAATGCTATGTGGAGAACCTGCTCGCGGTGTATTTGTTTTGGTGACGGCAGATGAAGATGATTACAGGTGGATTGGTGACAGGCTGCCAGACGGAGGGCGGCTCTAATTGGAGGCCTCTCTCACTAATAAGTGCGCGCACACACACACACACACACACACACACACACACACACACACACACACACACAGGCGGTGAGGAAAACACAACCTTTCACAGCATGGAGAGAAGGAATAGTGCTCTTATTAATATCCTTATTAAGTCGACTTCACTGTTAAACCAACACCATGGAAACATTGTTAGTCACTTCAAAGTGTGACAAGTCCATTTATTCAGTGCACTTTACAATAGTGTATTAGAAAGACACTCAGCTGAAGGCATTAACAACACAATGCAGAAATGCTCTAAAAACAGTTGTGGATTTTTTCTTGGACTTTTTGATATTAACGCACTGTGATATATTTAATCACAAGGACTGATCAGTGCAATTTTCTCAGTGTAATGAAATAAGCACAACACGAAAGAATTCCACGCGTGATCGGTTTCGGTTCTTTCACAGACAAAATGAAAATGGGAACAAAACAGCAGAAAAGTGCAATGGAGGCAAAGTGCCAAAAGTCTACATTGATAAGCTAGTATCTAATGAGTTGGATTATGGTGTTTACATCGATGCAAATTTTATGCTGAGTTTTGAGTGCATTCACCATATGGAGCAGATCTATACTGTTTTGCATTGAGATTAGATCTTGTTGAAATTGGCCAAAAACAACAGATCTCTTACTTGACATATTCACGGGGGCTTTAAATAAACTGACGGCTTGACTGTTCAAACCATCTCACCGGCAGATCAGGCACTTACTCATCTGACTTGGGAACTTATCACACTTGCATCATAGAAAAGCTTTTGCGCTCCGTCATTTGTGAGATTCTGTTACAGGAGACCATGTTGCAGAAGCCAGGCCACTGAGGGCACGAGAAATACGAATCAGCGGGAGCAAATTTAAGTCTAGCTGTGTATTAGACACATATAAGGTTGTGTTTTGGCAGTGGGGGAATCCACACCGGGAGCTCACCGTTACGAGAAAGTAAGGGTGACTAACCAACCGCTTACAGATTAACCCGCACTGGACAGTGAGGCTGATATTTGGAGTTTGCTCCGAGGCTATCTGCTGTAGCATTTTGCCACCTGCTGGTCTTTCAGTCAAACTACAGCGGGTCGTCAACCGCCATCCCTTTTCCTCTGTCAATCAGTCTTTGCACAAAGATTTTGACATGATTCTAAAGGATTTTTCTTTTTTTGTTTAAATGTCAGGTCCTGCTGTTGCTATTTTTGTTGAATCACAAACACACACATATTGCTCTTATTTGTGTTTTTTTTTTTTTCCCCAAATGTTTTCAGCAGGCGGAGTTGCCTCACACGTAGTTGTTAAGCCTGTAACCGCTGCTAGAAAGGGAGCACAGTGAGGGAGCGTGATTGTCCTTTAGGGCCTCTGGGGGTTTGTAGGGGGGGGCAGGGGGGTAGATGTTGTTGAAGGCAGGGGGAGGCAATGGAGGCTGATTCCTCTGCCTGTGAACATAGTTCTGAGAGCGGTTTGCGCTGCTGCTCCAGCACAGCACCAGCCCTCCGCACAGACTAAGGCAGGCCGAGGCATAACCCAGATAGACAGCCAGCCCAATCTCGTATTTCATCCCGGCGGGAAGGAAGGGGTCGTAGAAGTCCATGATGACATCGTTAGTGGTCCAGCATACGGTGGCCAGGCAGAGGATACCGGCACAGAGGAAACAAATGCCGCCACTCAGCATCAGAGGAGACTTGATTAAGGAGCCGTGGGCGAATCGAGTGCACTTCATCCCCGTGACGGAAACCAAAGATGCCAGGACTGAGGTGATACAGGAGAGCAGCATGAGTGCCCGGGCAGCCTAAGAGAAGACATACAGGTAAGGGCTCTGCCTTTCCGAGGGGAGAACTCCCGTCTCAAATTCAGGTAAAAAAAGCTAAGTTGCACTGGAGTTGGCTGGTGAAGGACTGAAACTCAGACAACTCTCAGCTGTGAAACCAGCTTCATGCAACAGCCATTTAAGTCAAACACCGCTTGGAGCATCATTAACTGTGACAGATTTTAATGCGGCGTTTCTCAACGAAACTGAGGAAACCAAAGGAGGGACATTCAAACAGATGGATTTGTCAGAGGAAAACTAAGAGAATTTAATTTGTTCACCACCAAACAAATATGTGTGAGGAAAAGGGGATTACACTGCAGTGAGAAGACAGTGATTTTGGCGTTAATGTGACCAAAATGTCTATATTGATTTTATCTGTTGAAGAAAAAACAATGGAAAGTGGGATACACAGATAAAGTGAGTTCAATACTTTCATTTCATTGCATTGACTGTTCACAGTACTCTTTAATGTATACCATAAAACAGGCCAGACAGTAAATGGAAATGATCAATCGAGCGAGTTTAACACAGAAAATTAAAACATTAAATACCATGTTTGGCACAAGTCTTCAACAATATTTCTAAAAAGGTCTGTAATTTCGAATGGAATTGTGTTTTAAGTGAACAGCAACCAGCAACTAGGTGTGTGGTGATTTGTCAGCGTAAAAGTGAACCGTTTGCGTTCAAACAAATCTCAGTAGCACAGATTATAATCACTATTGACATATTGGTGTAAGTCTGTGTGTGTGTGTGTCGTACCTGCAGGTCAGGAGGCAATGCCAGCAATGATCTGTACACCTGACACTGGTAGATGCCAGTGCTGTGCCACGCGCACTCCATCCACAGGCCTTTCATGTAGGACGTGGTCGTGATGATGTTCGCCCCCACGTAGGCTGTGCTGCGCCAGTGGGGGAGAACGGTTGCCACGACAGTTCCCACAAGCCCCAGCAGGGCTAAAAAGAAGCCGAGGAGTTGCGCTGCCATGCTGGCCATGATTAGCTGACTTGCTGACCTGGACGGGTTCCCGAACTGCAGCGTGAAGCAAAATCCCCAATTAGCTGGCGAGCACAAAAGCAGACAGTTAGGGGCACCGGATAGAAGAAAAAATAAACACAGGCACAATTACAAGCCCCCTCCGAAGAGAGGATGCACTTTCGGAAAAATTCGACGGTCCCCCCCAAGCTGAGGATGTGGATGAATTCCCCCTGCATGATTCTCCGCCATACAGTAATTCCTCTGAGGTTATATCCGGTCACAGAGTTTGATTCATTCCTCAAGTGTCTGAGAAGTACGGGATAAAAATATTGCAGAAATGATCAGTCCCCGCTGAGTAGCAGGCGACTGCATCTGTAACTAATGAGAGCTGTGTTCGGCTTCACCTGTTTAAAGCCTCTCTGGAGTGCAAGCACCAGCCGTCTATTTGTTAAACTCCCCGCCAACCCCCCAGGAGAAGAGAGGGAGAAGGAAATCAAACATTTACAGAAACCAACCAAGCTGAAAGTACTTTTATGAAACACTAACTTTGAAAATGTCCACAGCTTTGCAGCGTAATTGAGAGAGAGAATCTGAGAGACTGGATGGCAACAGTCCGCCAGACAATATCCACTGTCTGCAGAGTTTACCGGCTACACAAATTTACCCTTAGATATATGATTTGGCAGGGCAATGACATAACCCGAGACCTCGGAGGAGCATGTGAGGAGTTGAGCATTTACTCAAGTTACTTCCTTGTACTTTTTCATGACCTCAACAATATGTTCCTGGTCAAACGGTGATGATTCAGAGCGATACCACCCCGGGGTTTGGAGAAACACAATGTCACCTCGGAAAAAAATACATCCACTGGCCTTTTATACCATACCTTGTTTAGTGAACTGAAATCATAGGAAGCGAGCAATCGATAGTTATACAGATGTAGTTTTCAGACTTCCGCTGAGAACAGTGGCTGGCACTGCTCTGGCCTCTTAAAATACTGGAGATACAAGGCCTACTGTGTTTACTTCATGATGGCTACGATCAGACACGACAGGCAAGCAACAGGAACAATGGGATGACTATGGCTAACATTTTGTTTCACTGTTGTTTGTCTCTGAATCCTACAGGATGGAGCAGAGCCACAGAGTTACTGCCGGCACAGAAGGTCTCTGAGACCTAAACTGGACCTCCGCAGCGTGACATGGAGCGATAACAGAGAATAACTAAATGCGGGGAGAATCACGGTACACACTGGGAGTAAACAACAGTTAGTGATGATGAATATAAAAAGGACAAATATTTATTTCACTGAAATATCTTAAATAGAAAAAAAACACATATAAACACACAAATTATAATAGATGGATGGATATTAAAATGGAGATTTTGAAGTGAATGCATGTCATTTTTTTTCCTTTATGTATACAATTTCTTTTTCTCTTTGTGAATCAACATTTGAAATTCAATTTGTACCCACAACTGTAACATTTAGATGTTTTTGTCCTCGCAACGTCTTCACGAAGAAACACTGATGCAATAATACGGATCACAAAAATTCACTTTTTACTAGCTCGTCATAGAACAAAACAGAACAAAAAAACAGTCCTTATCTTAATACTCACCGATGGAGTAAGGGTAGGATTAGCAGGCCATGATCACAAGTGCCAAACTAATATACGGCTCCTGAGAATCAGACGCATTTAGCAAAGTTCCGGATAAATGGGACCATTGGCACTGATGCTGCACTGACCAGCTCCTTCTGTCTCTGCCTCAGCCTGAAATGACAGCGATACAACAGTGTGCTGCAGGCCTGTCAGATATCTGACTGGCCGGTGTTCAACACCATCACCAGCATTATCCCTGTCAGCAACATCATGTCAATTCTGACATGGGAGACAGTCCTCCGTTGGCTTGTTACACCACATGAACAGGGCTGGTGTTGATGCTGCGGACCCAGAGGCAGAGGACTGTTGCTAAGCAAAGACAGAGAAGATACTGTCCTCGTGATTGTTTGTTTTTTTTTCAGTCTCAATTCTTCAAATCATGTCCAGGTCTGTGGGAACAAAAAACACCAAGTAAAAAAAATCATTGGTAGATTATCAATATTCAAACTGCAATTATATGCCAAAAGGCATCACATTGAACTCACCAAATTAAGCCAAATGAGACGTTTCACTCTTTCATCATTTGTTTACATGCACTATTCTGCATATTGCAAAGCATGCCTTGCAAGTTAACAATACGCTGCAGGATCTTATCTGGACTCTTGGCAACCACGGTCTTCAACCTCGCGCTCTCCCTCAAAATGTAACCCACTGCGAGATCCTATTGTTAAAGAAAAGTGTTGTTCCGGCACCTGGATCCACACATGTAGCATTCAGCCCTTCAGTGTGAGCTTGTCAGTTAAGGGATCATCCTCTCCAAGGTCTGCCTGCGGGAGACGCCATTTGAGTGCGGAACACCTAATAGTCTTAGTTAACCTTGAATAATCCTGTGATTACCGGCTGAGCCTTTGCTGGTTTGTACTGGAAGGTAACAACAGTGGAATGGCATGTGAAGTCATAAGGCATTTTTTCTGTTCTGAGACATAGTACTCTACAGGACACATGCGTTGTATGCATCTACATACACATATACTGTAAGTAAACAGACAGACACACATTAAAGGTTTAAACCAAAATAAATCCAACAAGAAACAAAAACTGTCACAGTCCACTTAACCCTAGACTTCTTTTTCCATCTATCACAAATTTCTGGCCAACTTGTCATGGCAAGTGAACTTATTAAGGGAAAGGTGATTATCAGTCAGATTACTGAAAAATTGATTAAAAAAAATACATCTTTCACCATAAGAATATGGAAAATAAACACATAAGAAATGGTAGGCAACCATTTTCAAACCAGGAAAACAACATGATATCCTTTTCCTTATTATATAAATGTTCACATCCAAATACCTCCAGATGCCAAACATCACATTAAAGCAAAATCTTTAAAACTGCGCACTCATCCTGATGCATAAAGTATAAGCTCAGATGGATAAGGTAGATTGACACCTTATTAAAAGCTCTTGAAAGATCACGACCACATAATGAAGGCAAAGATGAGACCTATCACGCAGGACAGCCTTAATTACGTCGCCTTCACAGTGGCCGGGATGGAGAGGAGGTGAAGAAACATGCGAGCAGGTTGGAACTGGTGGAAAAAAGTGTCAAGTGTGATAATGAGTATTAAAGGAAAGCTAGAGAAGACACGAGGCTGAGCTGGAGGCAGCAGAGGTGAAGATGTGGATGTTCCTCCTCTCGCGGAGCACCGATTAGTCCATCAGGAGGACAGCATTTTTTAGATGTTTTGGTGATGAAGTCAGACCGAGACGGTTAGGATATGAACATCTGGGGAGAAGGAGGTTGGAGCTTCCAGGGAGGAGACCAAGATGAAGACCTGAGAAGAGGTTTATGAATGGAGGGAAGGAGGACAGGAAGTGTGCTGGTATGGGAAGAGGATGCAGAGATGGTTAGATGTAGGAAGATGGTTGGCAGTGGAGACACTATAAGAGCACAGCTTAGTGGAGAAGAAATTGACAGCCGATCTTCTAAAAATGTAAATTTTGTTGCTGCAAGGTTTCACCATGTGTGTCCACCACAACAAAGAAGAAGGTTGTTTCCAAAGTAAATCAAATGTTTTATATCTATTACCCGATGTTTGCCAGGTCCACATACACCGAGAGCACCTACATTTCTTGACAGAAAACCAAAACGCCCCGAGTTTTATTCATTACCATGAGATCTTTTAGGGCTCTTTCTCCAGCCGAGCTGCTCCTCTCTGGACTCCTGGACAACTTCACGCCGGAGGAAAGCAAGGCTTTCACACGGTCACCGCTGAGTTCACTGTCACGGCGTCAGCTAGTGCTGTTTGGCGCTGCTATCCTCTTGGTATCTGTAATCCCGAACCGCCACAACCCTTGAGAAAATTACAAGAAACTTTTAGTTGACGTTTTTAATAAATACAGCAACGTTTTTTTCCCTTGAATAATTACGTCGCAAACATTAATCGCTAATGTTTCCATCTCGCTAGCAAACTTGCTTAGGTTAGCTACGTGCTTGCTAGCCGCGTATCGTGTAGCCGACGCGCAGAGAATTGTTAGGTTGTCTATCGTTTTTTTTTTTTTTATTTTCCCCACGCTGAAGTCATTTCACTCTCGCATTTTAATAACATTAAGTAATGTTAAGAAACGCCCCGAAAAATGCCAGGTCATTCGCGGTGGCTCACAAACCTGACAAGTACAGGAGAAGCTGTCGCTTCCGCCCGGCTAGGAGCGTCATGACCGGCGGCGACGGCAGCGGCTTCCACGACTTCTTCCAGAAATTGCCTTCAGAGATCTTTGACATGATCCTGGAAAAACTTACCAGTAGGTGTTTCTTGCTTCATGGTTAACTAAACCTATCAAAATTAGATTTCAGTGAATTAATTCTTTGAATGACATCCCTAAACCACATAATACTGACCTTGCGTGTCTCACCCCAAAGGCAGGTTAGCTTTAAGTGGTTGGGTGAAGGGAACGACTTTCCATAGGACTTGAAAATGACTTATTTGTGTGAAAATTGTTTCTAAAAGAAAACAACTCATTTACACAATTATGGACCGACAGAATGAGAGCGTAGGGAAAAAAAACTCTTCGTCACAAAATGTAAACATATTCAAAATAACCGCATACGGTGGCACAGCTGTGTTTACCCCATCTTACCAGCTAACTGTGATTTATCCCTTATTTGTCCTCAAAATGTAATACTAAAGTATATTTAATGTTAGTGTTTATTATTCATTGTGTTATATAGTTATACCTGCTTTGCGTATCTGTTATCAGTGAGGGACATCAGTGTGTTCAGCATGGTGTCAAAGGAAATGAACACTTTTGTTATGTGTCACATCAACACTTTGGCCTGGCGGAATAAGATGATCAACCCCAGCTTCCACCATCTGACCTGCAGCGAACAAACATCCACCGTTAGACATTACAGAGACCTGGGTGAGTTGCAAGGCACCATGTGCACAAGAATGTCCAATTCCAATACCTGTTGATCCTCGATCAAGCCTGTCACAAGTTCTCTCAGATTTTCTTCACATGCTTTTGCAGCTTTGTTGTTCAAGAGATGCACCTTGTTGCTGCCAACAAAGGAGAGGCTGAAGTTTATTTTTCAGAAGCTTTCACAGGTAACTAAGATCAACAACAAGACACTTGTCCTTGCTGAACCACGTGTGTGCAGGTCGTTCATTCTTTTCTCGAAATAAATATTTGATGTTTCTCGATTGACTCACGGACTCCCATCAGTTTTGTCACTCAAATGGAAAAACATAAATTTTAGCTGAGGACTTTATGATTAATTGAAATATATATTGAAAAAAATAACAATTAGGATGAAACATGTGTACAGCACAGTGTGTTTTGTCTTCATTGATGTTAATTAATTCCTATTGAAGATACTGCCTTTCAAAAAATAGCTCCACTAAGCTGTTTAAAAGGTGAGACAATGCATAGGGAACCATACACATTGAAAAAATAAAAATTAAAAATAATAGACATACATATGTATATTGAATCAGTTGTGTTTTGTATGGTTTTGCCAGCAAATTAATTTGAGCACGAATGCTAACAAACTCGACTTGATGCTATTTACAGTATCCATAGTATAGTAGATAGTGAGTTGCTATGCCTACATTATACTCTGAAATGTTACTTTTGTTCTAGTCCTAAACTCCGTTATACTAAACTTTGAAAACATAAAACTGAATGTTTACCTCTTTCTCAGCTTTCCTGTTTCATGTTGGAGCAGTGCTCCGTAGCAGGCTGCATTGGATTCTATTGCTATGGAGTTTTCCTGCAGGTGAAAAGCCTTATAAAAAGACTCAATGTGATTAAATAATGTGGGTAAAGGAATGAGTTTGATATTTTGTGAACAACCTGATTGTTTCTTAAGAGCTTCTGTTCTCTTCTACCTGCCTCTTTCACTAAAAAAATCACATTAAATGTAGTCGAGCTTTAATATAGTGCAGAAGTTGCTTTCTAATCAATTTGATACGAGACAAATGACAAATCAAACTTAATAAACGAAAGTAGGAACCTAATGAATACACAATGAACTATGTGCAGATCTGAGTGTTATTAAATGGAATAAATAATATGAAAAATTATGTAAAACACGTGTCATGGTCCTCGGCTGATCAAATGAGGTCATCTCTTTTGTTGAATCCATTATTCAGAAGAGATTCATAGTTTTGTTGAATATCAACCAATTTTTCAAGACACATTATTGTAGTTGTCCTTTGACTTGTCACCAGTTTTTACAAAAGTGACCAACTTTTATGCAAGTTCAGAAGTTTTCTCCACATCAAATCCTTGACGAGTTCCACATTTCTATCATTTGGTGCAAACATGAAGCTAATATCCCTGTGTTTGGAATACACTCGAGAGTTCTGGTTGTAGTTTAACATGCTAGAGCAGGGATTTATATGCACAAACAGTGTCATCGCTGCTTGGTTCTCAAAACAAAGATATCACTGAAACTCAACATTGCTTCATCACTGGGATTTATGTTTCAGTGCCAGGTTAGGAAACCAACATCCCGAGGATTTCCCCCTTGGATAATGAGGGATGTAACTTAAGTTTAAGGTACACAGTTGCGGCTAAATCTAATCAGCATTGTAAGATGTTATACAGCAGAGCTGGAGAATAGCTAACCACAAGTTAACATAGTCACATGGAGAGATACTTAATTGAGAGATATTTAATCAGAAAGTGACGGTCTGAAGTGAAATTTATATGTAGCAGAAGGAAGACTACACTATTCAATAGTTATATGACAAAACTTTCAAAAGCCCAGAAAATCTTGTTTTTTTCCACCATCATGTAATGAATCTATGTTTTGATTACTTTATAGACATTAATTGCTGGGTGGAATGAACTGGAGTGTTACAGAGTGTTCAGCTTCCTGTGCGACCTCACAAACCTGCTTCAAAAAATGGAGTTAGTCGTTACTGGAAAACCAGGTGTTTGTGCATTCTTCTTGTTCCAGAAAAATATAATTTATCCCTCTGTCTCAGTGTTGTGGAACAGAATGTCCTGCCACACAAGCTTCCGAAACTCTTTTAAAAGGCAAAATAAAAAACACTATTTTCCTCCGTCCACCCACAGGAGCGAGAGCTTACCTGGAGCTGCAGCTCCGGTTTTTCTGTCGCTATGTCCTCCTCGATCCGTGGTCAAATGAATGTGACAGTCAGTTTTGGTTGCTGCAAATACTGAAGCCTTGGCCCATGGTGAGGCAGGCACGTTTACTCTTCATCCTTTATGGGCCGATGCTGACGCAAGGTAGGAAAACTCAACAACATTCAGCAGACCTTTAAATTGCTATCGCATTATGATAAATAATAAGATGAAAGTCAGAGTGTGGTTAAGGATTTAATATGATTTCATGGTTCCTGTTTTGTCTCTATGTAAGCTGCAGCCGGACGGAGTGTGAAGGGGAAATCAATAGAATACAATTTATTTTATGTTTATGCATTACATTGATCTTTGCAATATATACATCCCAAATACCAATTACAGAACTAACTGGGCTGGTACTAAAAGTCTACCATTACTGTTTGGTACCAGCCAGGGGTGTATCCAACATTTTAGGACTGACATTATCAGTCTGCCTGCATAAACACCAAATTTCACTCACATCCAAAGTTAAGTAATATTGCAACCTGACAAAAGATGCTCACCTTGTCTTTGGGCCTCTGGAGATTCCGGTCACTTGAATGCACATCAAATCATGAATGGAAATATGCTTCCCTAGAAACTATACAATTTATGAGCTCGTACAATACAAAGAAAATGTGTCTGTTTCGTGCAATACCTTTTTGATTTTTCAGAGTATGCCGGCATGAATAGTCTCCCAATATGATAACGGATGTTATTCTTTCCTCCTTGCAGGTGCCATCGGATGGCAGGAAGTGGCAGAGAGGGAGCTGCCCCTCAGCAGTCTGTGGGAGCTAGCAGGCACTATCTTCATGCTTTACAGCAGCCTCGAAGTTAAACGCTGGAATGTGGACTCAACGCTGGCAATCTTGGAGGAGCTCATCTGTATCAGGCCTCTTTGATACTTGTTTTGTTTGATGCATGAATATTAGATGAAGCTGCGACATCTGTACAAACTGAAACTTTTAAACCCCAAATCACATAAACAAGCAACTGCAATTGGTTCTTATTTATTTGGGGTAAAATAGATTGCAAGAAAAAATCAATATGTAGAAGTTGATATCTTCATTGTGTTGACGGCTCATTTTTTTAAGACGTTACAAATAACTCAATTTCCTGTAGCTATCAACACGTCAAACTGCTGATGAAAATTTGCCCATGGCTAAATCTAGCATTTGCATGATGGGCCTTATTGCTTTTTCTTTAACGTGCATTTTCTCCTTTGCGATAAGAAAGATGCGTATTTCTTCCAACAACCTCCAAAAGTCACTGCAGTTTACACATTTAGTTATGTGTCACATTGCCCATGCGTTTATTTAAATGAATGCTGGCATCAAGCATTCATAGTGAAATACAGGAATAATAGCTTCAGCTAATGTGCTGTCAAAGCAAACCATTTTGACCTGGAACGATTGTGAAGGTTGTAGCTTCACCGAGTTGACCGTCGTTTTGGTTGTGTTTCACCGCATCCCCAGCATTTCCTCAGCCGTGGCATCTGGAGAACGTTGCCCGTCTAATGGTACTCAGCGGCAGCAAGTTCTGCTACAGTTATCTGGCAAGCAAGGCCATCAGTGGGCGAATCAACGAGATCTCAAAACTCATCGTCTACATAATATTGGTGGGTAATCTGGAACGTGGGCTCATTATTTAAGGACAAGCATGATTTTGGAGGACATAAATGGATGAGTTTGCAAGAGTATTAAATGCCAACTGGACGTGTGCACAGAGCCACGGAAAATTGTGTTGTCATTGTACTTTGTCATTTGAGTGAATTATAGTTCTAAGCGGCTGTTCGCCATTTAATAGTTCTCCCTCAATGCTCCTCCCCAAGGTGTGTGAGAAAGAAAACTATCCCATGACGTGGGCGGTGACTCTGGTGGAGCAGATCTGTAAGGTTTTTAACAGAGCCTCTGAAAAATTCTGCTTCATTCAGCATATGGAGAACATGTTTGCAGAGGTCATGAGGGACTTCATAGAGGCTGCTGTTGCAGGCAAGTTGAAAAAGTGACATCTTGGATAAGTGCTCTAAATTGCCTCAATGATGAAAGCAATTTGAAAAATGGCTGTAGTTTTGTTAGTAAAATTGTTTGTGTTAGAAAATAATTTTCCAAAGAAATCTTTGCATCCTTCCAGAATGACATTTGCATGTAACCCTACATAAACCTTTATAAAGTAACAACATGTCTTCCCAGGAAATAATCACGAAGACTGGGAAACTCTGCAGACCTTCTCCATCCTGCTGAGCTCCAGCGCTCGCTTCCACGCTAAATTCCTCTTCACTTTTTTCAAGTAGAAATTATCTAAGCGAGATCTTGAGTGTGATGCCATGGGGATGAGGAAGAATCACGTCAGTAATGGAGGGACGAAGATGTGTAGGATTGAATGGCATGTGGAGGAAAGGCTGCTATGGCAACTTTGGAAGGTTAAAACCTTATGATGCATTTTGTTCACAACTGCATTTGTTTTTGAAAAGAACAGTTCACGTCCCCGTTCTGGTCTGGGGCAAATGTTCTCCAAAGTATCTGTCCTGGACTTCTAGAGTTTCGCAGGGAATGTGTGTGTACTCTTTTATTATCAGTAGTATTTAATATTTATTTAAAGTCAACTGTTATCGGAAACTGTAATTGTACTAATAGTTACTAGACCGTGAAGATGTTATTGACTAAAATTTGATTCGATTTTGATGTTGTGTTTGAATGTTCACAGATTAAAGATCGCTTTTAAACTGATCGTAGGACAATTACCAAAATGCACTCATTAAACAACAACAGAGGTTTATTATTTTGCAGGCGGTGTTGACATAATCGACCCAGAAACAATTGCAGTGAAGTAGAATAAAAAAAAAAAAAAATCATTTTAAAACTTCAAAACACAGTTAATCAAAGTAAAGGTTACACAAGTAGGTAGCTGTCATTGGAATTCGGGCGCTTTAAATTAGGCTCCCATATATATTTATATATGCTCACAGTTGAATAGAACGCACTAGTGCGCTATTGGATAGTGCTATAAATATAAGGCCTACAGCAGCACGAGAGATGAATCCATGAGACCATCATCAGGCATTTCTCTCAGTCATATGCTCAGTGTTCTGGTACGACCTGCCAGCAGGAAACAATACATTACATGCAGATATACCATCTTCCCCTGTTCTAGCAGGGTGAACTTTATTTGGACCTGAACTATTGCAGGGGTTCTCAAAGTCAGGGCAGGAACCCCCGGAGAGATTGCACTATTTAAAAAAGAAAAGAAAAAGAAGCAATACCTTTTGTAATAATCAGCCAGAAAGACCTGAAGACTTTGCAAGAAAATAACAATGATCTATAGCAGAAGATGAAGAGCCATACAGCTTAAGTTCGCGTCTGATTTTGAGAACCCCCGATCTATTTATTTAAGCACAATGTTTAAAATGGCATGCATCCATGCACGGGTTTGGGTGCAAGGATTGCATTTGTGTTTATATCTTACACTTCAAACACTCAAAGGAGGTATGAGTGCTGTTGGAGGACTTTGTCCTCCTCAGTGTGATGCACAAAGCACACATTAAACCGAGTAGAAGAAATCAATGATCCTATCACAGAAAAAGTCGGGCAAAACTAGTGGAATTGTGAGGACTGTACGTCAGACAACTAAAATAATACAGTGATGTGTAATAAATACGCAGTACTCTTTAAAATCAATTTTTCGAAAAACTGAGGCACATGTTGAATAAGATAGAATTAGGTAAAACTTTTTTTTTATGACGCGCGCAATAATTTATAGAAGGTGATGATAGGGGAATTGGATACACAACACAATCTACCACCTAAACCACATGACAAGGTGATACTCACTGTGCAATTTGTTCTATGGATACATATATGTATATTTCAAGAAGAGATGCAACAAGGAAATATCACCAAAAGTAAAACAAGCATTTGCATATGACAGTGAGGACAGAATCAGCTGTTTTGGCTAGTGCGGTGGGATTACCTTGCAGCCAGTCCAAGCCCTCCTGCAGGCCGTCCCCTGCCACAGCATTGCTGGCACTGAGGACAGAAAAGAACATGGTGAGGAGCTCATCTCCTCCAAGCACACACTCACTTTCTCATGACTTCCAGGATTCCTGGATGTTAAATCCCCGTGATTCCTAATCCGTCTGCCTTCCATCTGTCTATTGAGTAAACAAGTCCGGAATCATGTTTGTAAACGTCCAAAAGGCCCGATGGCCAGAAGAATAATGAAGCCGAGGCTCCCGGATATCGTGCCCGAGGCAAAGACAAGACCGAGTGCGATGGGATCTTACCAAATGTGCCAGGGTTTGTCTTTGACGTTCTCCAAACGCAGCATCTGGGAGACCCTGACAGAAGACATGGCCTCCCGCAGGTCCGTCTTGTTGGCGAAGAGCAAGACGGGGATCTTTCTGCTGCAGATATCTGGACAACCCCGCACAAATACAGATGAATCATCAGTTATTACTTGAAAAAAAGAAAAAAAAAAAAACGTAAAATGGATAAATGAATAGACATACATCCATCAGAAAATTATAAAGAAGTCAGTCTTCTAAATGTAATAATTCCTTTTATGTACATCTTCATGTACGTTGTTACATCTTATATAGACATATTTAACATTTTTTCCTTTTTTTTCATCCTGTTGTCCACTTTTATCCTTGTGCATTTTTTCTGTCTATTTTTTGTGGATGTCTTGCTATCTTTTTCTCTCTTATTTATATTTTTGCTCATAGTTATTGATATTGTCATTGTTGCGCTGCTGTGTCCCCGATGGGGATCAAAAAAGCACTTTTTTATCTTATCTTATTAGAATGAGTTAATATTTTTATGGGTTGGAGAATTTGGTTTATGGGTTTGTGCTTTACAGGATGGATGGAATTCATTCTCGAAAGTGTCCAAACTATCCATCTCCATACTGTCCTGGAGTGAAGATTGCAGTGGGACTGTAGCCTATCCTAGCTTGGATTGGCCGAGAGGCGGGTTTCACCCTGGACTGGCCCTTTATGCGGCCAATCAAAGGGCCGTATATAGAGACATGCAACCCTCTCATTCACAGGTGTGGAAGATGTTGGATCTCCAATGAAACTCGTGCATGCTTGTGGACTGTGAGAGGAACCTCACACAGACACATGGAGAACATTTAGACATACAAGACCTCCATTTATCAATCAACCCCTAAATAACTGTTTAGTGACTATAGCGGACTGAAAGTGACGGACAAATCCTTCTCGTCGTCGTAACAGGCCTGCGAGCTTCGGAACCGCCAGATCTTTTTCAACAATGTCCAGCTTTTCTTGATTAGTCTTGAAAATGGCTTTGAGAATAAATCTGCAAGCACAATTTTTTTCTTTTCCTTCAGCCATCATGGGTTAATAAATTAGTTATTATATCAACACAACTGTATTTGTGTTTGTGTAGCCCGCTACAGATGCAGCCTGCTAGCTCTGGCTAGTACACTCTCTGACTATCAAATCAAAGAGTGTGAGGCATGCCAACGTTAGCGTAGCCTTCTAGAAGGCCTTGGTATCACAACTCAAAATCTGATTGATAGAAGTAACAATTTCATTGACACTTATTTTTCTCTAGAGCGCCTGTGAATCTGACTCTGCAGGCCTCCAGGCAGATTTATTTGACTTTTACCCTGGCAACAAATAACGACTGAAATGTGATTGGTTAAATGCTTTCACATGAAAATAAATGTCTGGAAACAGAAAAGTCAGGGAAAAATCTATGAGGGGAGGGTATTATTTAATAAATATTCATGGCCAAAATGTAATTAAAATCAGTCTGTGATTAAAATATTTTTTGGGCCAGCAGAGAAGGCCTTGTAGGCCCGGACAGCCCACCATTGCAAGACCCCTGTTGGAATTCAACCAGCAACCCCCTTGCTGTTTAGTGGAAGTACAAACCGACCACCTGTCATGGGTCTGACCTCTCATATTTTGCCACATCACTAGAAATAAGCGCATCAGAGAATGCATGCTGGTGGAAGAGGAAGGCACTTTCAGAAGGCTGACCCTCTTTTGCTTCTCAGTGCTTCTGCAGAAATCTAATACCCTCTAATTGATGTTGCATGGGTGAGAATGCGTGTGATGGAGGCAAAGTGCTCTCAGGCGATGCTTTGCACAGCCGAAGGTCTCCCGCATACCTTCGTGGCTGAGGAGAGTGTCCAGCTCCTCCTTGGCGACGACCATCCTCAGTTTATCGCTGCTGTCAATCACAAATATGATGGCATGGCTTTCTCTGAGGAGCATAGGAGAGAATTGGGCTCGGACCCCTTTGGTTTTTGACAAGAACGGCGAGTGCGCGTGTGCATACTTGTAGTAGTGCTCCCAGAGGTTTCTGTATCTGCTCTGGCCAGACATGTCGAACACCGTGAAGGACAGGCTGCATGCAGGGGCGAGATGAAGAGGAAGCTAAGCGTCCAAATTACAACCGGGGAACACCAATGCGTGCACGTGTACCTCGAACTCTTGAACTTCTCGACGTTGAAGCCAACGGTCGGGACTATCTCCTGTTGCTGTGTCTGGACGCGCACGATCACATGCAAAGACGGGTGGGTGAAGATGGAAGTGTGTCAACATGGAAGTGGTGCGGGATTACAAAACGGGGTTTACCTGGCTTACATGCTTCCACTCATCCGACAGCGGGCCGAGATAATTCGAACTCTGGGAACAAATTCGGAATTTTAGGCACATCCCGAAAGGTGGCGGAACAGGAATCAAACCCGGTCGGACATTACTCACGTTGGGCGGCTTTAGCTGGTTGATGATCGTCGTTTTTCCGCTGTTGTCGAGCCCCAAACACAACACGTTGACCTCTTTCTTCTTGAGGCCAAGCCAGCCCGACAGTTTATCCAGCAGCCCCATTAGACCCAATTAACGCCACGGCATTGAAATATTTACCACATCGCCCCATAGATGGTCCGACGGCTGGAGCTAAACCGCAGCGGGCCTACGTTTGCGGAGCCTCGGGAAAACAAACAGCAAGGGTAAACACGGCTGCCGGTAATTGCCGTGAAGCTGAGATGCAGCCTGTGCATCCGCGGCTTGTGACAGGTAATCCTATTAGGACGAATTAAGCTCCGCCAACCGCCCGGTGACCTGATGGCGGTGCGCGGAGCTTCCCGGGCTCCTCGTCCAGATACAAACAAACACACACCCGCACAAGCTTATCTGCCTCCATCTCCCGCCGCTAAAATAATTGGGAGTCGTGCGCGCGTATCTGTGTGTGCGCGCCGATCTTTAAGGCAATTCAATCCATCTGTAATAAGTGGCGTAGTCGTAAATCTGCAATAAATTGGATATAAAATGTATAAACACACGCACACAAAAAAAAAAGCAAGGCGCGGGTCAAGGTTTTCTATAAGAGAAGCTGCGGGATTGGAGTCGTAATGAGGGAATGTGTCAACAGGAGGGTCGACTGAGGCAATCTTCTGGTGCTGCCTGACGCTTGAATTTCCATAATAATTGCGGGGATCCATCATGTCAGCGGCGGAGACGGTCGCCAGATCAACAGCTCCATCTCTTGGCTGATACTCAGACCTGCAGTCCTGGGAGAGCCGCGATCCAACGGCAACAAATCTAGTGGCACGATGATTGACGCCGCGTTGTTATCAGCCGAAGGCGTCCGATCTTGGCTTTTCTCCTCTCAAACTCGCCGCAATCGTAGGACGGAAACTCAAGGCTCCAAGTCGTGATTTGGCCATTTTAACCTGTGATTTTTTTTGGGGGGGGGGGACTTTGCTCATCACCTGGCCCAAAGGCGCAGGATTAATTTACCGACAAAGAAAACAGGCCCCTTCTTTCAGATCTGGATTCAGGACAAGTAAGAGGGAGTGTCTGCGCTTTGTGCTCAAAATCTGTCTCAAGTCAAGTCAGCTGAATAGAAACGGTGTTTGGCGCTTCCTCCTCACGGCCAGAAGGTGCCTGGTTGGATCCCCAGCGGAGGCTTTTCTGCATGGAGTCTCCACGTGTCTGCGATGGGTTCCTCAGGTTTCTCCGGGTTCCTCCCGCAGTCCAAACACATGCTGGAGGTTTAGGAGATACATGGGAATGGTTGTGTGTCTATGTATCCCCGTGAACCTGCTTCTCGCCAAATCAGGTCCCAGCATCCATACCACCCTGAGAGCAGGATCAGCAGTGTCGAGAA
This sequence comes from Fistularia commersonii, assembly GCF_037954325.1. Classification (NCBI taxonomy): domain Eukaryota; kingdom Metazoa; phylum Chordata; class Actinopteri; order Syngnathiformes; family Fistulariidae; genus Fistularia; species Fistularia commersonii. The sequence continues at coordinate 15,917,540 of NC_141287.1, read as the reverse complement.
TTAAAAACAACAACAACAAAAAAAAAAAAACAGAATAACTTATTGCTGCATAAATTCTGTCACTGTTGTTGTTCCTTGTAAGATGGAGGTTTGTTTACTCCTCAGTGTGTCAGATGGTTTAGGTATGCATTTTTCACCTAGACCTTATTTGAGTATTTATTTGCTTGTTGTAAACTCATTGAAAAATAAGCAGGGGGGGAATATATCTGTACACTGAACAGGCTGCACCTGTGGAGAGGGAAAAGGAGGAGGAGGAGGATGAGGAGGAGGAAGGTCCCTGCAGCATCAACTCCCCTCAGAAGAGTGAAGACTAATCACAAGTGCAATGTTGATGAAGCTCCTCTGATTTTAGCATTAAAAATATTTGCGTCTCGGCGGCCGGAGGAGATCGTATCCCTCATTCACCTCGAGCCAAGAACTGGAACAGGCGGTCGTCCACCAGAACTTCTCAGCTTTATTTGCAAATAAATACTCGCCGTAACTGCCTTGTACAGTGTGGAAGATCTACAACATCTCTTTGGAAATCATAGAAAAATAAAATACAAGAATTGTAAGTATACTTGTACTTTGTACAAAAGAACGTTCTAACATTGCGCAGCAGTAGAACATGCTAAACAAACAGCATCTGATATTCTCCATGTACTGCAGAGGGGGTGGTGACGATGAACGCGTGTGTGCAAACATATGCGTGTCGAGGTGTTCGAGGGTCTGTGCGCTGCTGCGGGGGGGGGGGAGGGGGGTCGCCACGGATACCGTTGAGGACACGGCTGCAGAGGGGCGGCTGCTCTCGGCGTGATGGATAGGTCCTTCGATTCCCACTGGGACCCGTGGGATACCCGAATGTGTCGCCGTATTGCAAAATTTCAAAGACTGTAAGGCATTTTGTGTTTGCGTGTCGGTGAGCGTGCGTCTGTGTGTGTGTGTGTGTGTGAATTACTGCCAGTGTTCGAAGTGACACATGAGGTATGATGCTGCTGTTCACGCTCGGTTTCTCTAAACGGCGCCTTTCCTCAGTAGAAAAGCTGCCGCCCGTCTTGCTGAGATCCGTCCCGGCCCCTCGGCCCTCTCTGACTCCTCCGAGTTGGACGCCGATTTAAATTTATGGACATCGATTTACCGCGGATGCAACACTTTCGCCTTTCATAATACGTCTATATACACGTCCTATTTTGACACAAACACCACGACCGTCACATGATCACACCTTAAGCACGAACTGGACGAGAATTACTCCGTCACATCTAACCAGTGGAGCCGCCCCGCCAAACCCAAATGCCCCCCAAAAGTGCAGTTTCAAATCAGCTGAATCTTGCCAATAAACAATGAATGCATATTTAGGAACCCTGAGGAACCGTTGGACGTCCACGATGGGTTTTCAGATCATTTCAAACGCCGCTGGGTCCTGTGAACATTCATAGGTTACGGACAGTGTGTGTACGTGTGTGTGTGTGTGTGTGTGTGTGTGTGTGTGTGTGTGTGTAACGTCAGGCGACATATAACATTCACATTGCAAAAAATTTCAGCAACGGTGAGGAAAAGCGACGGTCGGAAAGCGTCGGAGTCGACGTGTGGGGTTTTTCGTGTGGCTGCTCTGTGAGTTTAGCATGTGGAAATAAAGAAAGGGGGTGGGCGATGCGTGAGCCTCGTGTTTAATAAGTCATTCATTGCACAAATTTCCCTCCTTCTCTGAGATACTGAGAAGACTGCATAATACTGTATTGCTGATTTGGATTGAAAAGAAATTAAAATAAATAAAGTATTGTAAATAAGATCCAGATTTACTAGGGCTTTCACATACAGGACATCACATATATAGATATTAGATTATGATAATAATTACTGAATAGTTGTCTATACACTTGAACATTCAAGAAATCTCTCCACTTGCTTCTCAGTTCTTTCTTCAAGTATCGGTGTCTCTGAGGAGCGGGTAACTCAGGAAACGAACGACGAAAAATTTTACCCCCACCCCCACCCTCACCTTCACCCCGACTCGCATTGCAAACTGCAAAATAAAACCCGTGAGGAGAATCCGAACCCCCTCGCCGAGGATAAGACCTCTTGATTGCACACCCAGTAGCAGCTACATGAGCACAAAACTCGGAGCGAGGAAAGAAGAAAGAAAAAGGATTAACAGGTCCGGTAGATTACGGCTGCAGATCTACATCTCTAGATATTTTTGCTCCATACACAAAGTACTGCTGCTGCAAAAAGGCATTACATTCCCCTAAGTGAGGGCCTGGGCCAGTCTTTAAAGTTTATATCAGGCTGTTTTGTTATGATCTGGCGGCGCCAGGTATACTGGGTAAGGGGTGGATAGTAGAAAAAGAGTCATTTACTACTCGAGACGAGGGAGCCCGGTCTCCTGCGAGAGTCCAGTCGCCTCCTCAGAACAGACTTGCTCTATTAAGGGGCTGAGACTCAGGCACAGGCTGTAGAGCGTCGAGGGCGTCCTCATACGTGGAAGCCCTTCTCCTGTTCGTGCAGAAGCTGAAGATGAAGGGTCTGTACGCTGCTGATGATTCGCCGCTGGTGGCCGATCAGCTCCACCCCGATACGCCTCACGTCCCTGGTCCCGAGGGGAAACACACAAACACAGTGTACAGTACATCTGTATGGGAAAGACAATCTGCGCGCACAGGGAGGTCCATTAAGAAGCGCTGACATCCCACCAACAATGCAATCAGCTGGATAAATTACACCCGTATTTACTGATAGCTGGATGGGATTCTTAGTTCTGCGGACAGAATGCTTAATGTGTAGACCGTTTATTCAGGAGATGGTGCATCACAAGCAGAGAACCCGGTGTGCCGAGACACGCGACAGACTGAGACACGGTGGCTTTCTAATGTTTTGAGGAATGCTACATGATTTTGGCCAAAGAAAAAGGCAAGGGCTGTTATTTAGTGAAGTTATGCTCTAGTAGGGAGAGGACTGAACATTAGTTGCCAACAAAACAAAATATATGTGTGTGAATGAGAGGAATCCGGGTTGAATGGTGAGGCTACGGGGAGTGGTGATCAATAAGTTGGAGGATTTCAAGTACTTAGGGTCAAAAGTCCAGAGTGTAGGAGAGTGTGGAAAAGAGGAAAAGAAATGGGTTCAAGCAGGCTGGAATGGGTAAAGAAAAGTGTCAGGGGTACTATGAAATAGAAGACTATCAGCCAGAATGAAAGGAAAGGTGTTGGAGACAGTGGTGAGACTAGCGATGCTGTATGCTCTAGAAAAAGTGACAATGACAGGAGTCAGAGATGGAGGTCACAGAGATGAAGATGCTATGGTTCTCTTTGGGAGTGACCAGGATGGATAGGATCAGGAATGAGTCCATCAGAGGTACAGCACATGTCAGATGTTTTGGAGAGAAGGTCAGAGAAGCCAGACTGAGATGATTCCGACATGTACAGAGGAGAGATAGCGAAGATATTGGTAGACGGACGCTGGAATTGGAGGTCTAGAGGAAGACCAAAGGGAGGATTTATGGAGATGATATGAAGTGAGTTGGTGTGAGAGAGGAGGATATAGAGAATAGGGTTAGATGGAGAATGTTGATTCGCTGTGGTGACTCCTGAAGGGAAAAGCCTAAAGAAAAGAAGAAGACTGTATGATTTAACCGCACCAGAAATCAACAGACTGTGTCTCTGGATGAATGCCAATGGGCCGAGGCGAAAGCCGCTTACATGGCGCCGGGACCTGTTTGAGGTTTCTCGACCTGTTAAAAGGTGCGTCGCCAAGTACTCGCTCCTGGGTGAATACTAGGTTTCTGCGGATCATCTTAAAGACCCGCTCTACATGGAAAGTGTCCTAAGAAACCTTGGTTGCCGAGGGGAGGCAGGAAGCTTTTGTCTCGGTCAGGTTACAGCAAGGAGATGAAACGTCAGCTGGACTTCCTGTCTCGTGACCGAACAACCGCCTCAGTCTGCGCCTCTTGGCACGGTCGTCCACGGACGAACCCGAGGAACCGCAGTTCGGCTTCTATCAGCACCGTATCCTCTTTACCGGAGTATTTGGAAATGTGATCACTTCCAGAGTTCTCCTCGAGCCTCGATTCCACTTCTATTTAAAATGAAAAAGGTTGAATTCTGGCAGTCTGTCGGTGCATTTATTGTTCAGAACTTTTGTCAGGCGTTAAATTCTCATTGTGCAAAAGCCACAGGCTGTAAGAACCAATTAAGACGAGATTAGATGGGGTAATGCAATTAAAATTAAGGATTTCCATCCTTTTACACACTTGTATACCAGATGTGCATTAGACAACAGCTCATTTATATGTAAGAACCTTGGAGGAGCCGATAAAGTTATGCAAACACAGTGAATCATAAAGCAATTAAAGAAGTGGTTGGGGGCTTATGAGAGACAGATTAAAAAACAATGGGCAAGATGGGCACAACAGATGCGGAAATAACTTGACTTCTACTCTCGATATGGAAAGAAGCTCCTAAAATACCAGATCAACACATCCCCTAATGCAATCGGACAGTGTTTTTTTTCTGGGAGACCGTCCATACAAGATGTTTGGAGTCTCCCATTTAAATATTATTACTTTTCCAAAGATAAAATGCATTGGGAAAAGTGTCTAAGGTGTGTTTTGGCCATCCTATCGGGGCCTTGTTGGGTTTATCCCGTCTGACGGGGTCGGACCATCGGCTCCTCTACTCACTCGATGCTCATCCTGGCCACAGAGTCCAACGTGTTGTAGCCTGCTGCCATGAAGTTGCTCTTGTACTGACTCATCTTGATGGAGTCTAACCAGTCGCCGATGGATATGAACATTGGGTAGTCCATTTCCTCTCCTGGAGACTCTGGTGGACTGATTTAATGAGAAACACAATCAATGTCACCACCCTGCTCTGACCATAAGGTGAGGCATACAAGAAAATTCAAGGAAACTCCCAGGAAAGAACCGAAACTTCTTGACATACGGCTGTGTCGTGGTCGTCTTCATCCAAGAACCAGTAGCTGTGTGCCTCACCTCTGAATGTCCTCCACCAGAGGTAGCAGGCTGCTGGGGTTGCGGATTAGCTTGTCCAAGAAGGAGACTATATCGGTGAACTTGGGCCGATGATTCCTCTCCTTCTGCCAGCAGTGCAACATCAGTTGGTGCAGAGCCACGGGGCAGCCCATCGGCGCCGGAAGCCGGTAACCTTCTTCGATTGACAGGATCACCTGAAACGACAACGTCGAAAAAAAAACCCCACCTCGGATGAAAATTCAAGTCATTGTCAGCGTCGCGGGGCCGAAACGAGACCGAAAGGAAAAGTGAAGATTGAAACGCTGCCATGAGTATAACACCTGCGGGGGCGTTCAAGGTTCGTCAATAATGGCTCTGTGTTTACACCCACCTGCAGCAAGGACACGTTCCCCTGCAGAGGCAAAGACATCATCTGAGGATGGCAGACAGAATCGGGACCAAAACAAAACAAACAGAGAGCAAACATCGCCGTCCTTAGCCGTCCGTTCGGCATTACCGATTGAACGCGGTTACCTCGGCAAAAGCGGAAATCCCAATTAAACCCGCGTGTCTGTGGGTCAGCGGAGAAGCAGGGATGCTAGCAGAAAGCTCGGGGGGCTGAACGAGGCTGCAACACGCCGCAGTTTGACCGGCCTTTTGCCTTAGAAAGCACTACGAAGCAATTCCCGAACAACACAAATCCCCCCACAAACCCTGTGACCTTAGCAGAAGTGTGTGAGTGTGTGTGTGTGTGTGTGTTAGCGGAGATGTGCATGGAAGGGGCTGAGGGGATTATCGTGCAGCTTTCACATTCAGCGACGATACGGAAGGATCTGCTTCCGCCGCGGCCCAGGCCAATCCCTGACCGCAGCCCAGGATCAGCAGGTTGCTCAGCCTCACTGAATCCACAGCTTCAAACTTCTCCTCCGCTGGATCAAAGTCTCCCAAAACCTTCGACCTTTTTTTTTTTTTTTTTCCGCCGCTCTTTTTCATCTCCCACTCACTCCTAATTTTTCATCGCTTTGGTGGGAACTCACAATTTTTTCTTTTTTCTTTTTCTCGGTCCCCGGCCGTCCTCGGCGGCCAAGGCTGAAGATTAAAGGGAACTATTTTTAACAGATCTAATGGAATACAAATACAGCAGAAGACTCCAGAGAGATATGTGGAGTGGAGGCGAGTGGATTGTTGAGAACGCCCCTTACACCGGCAGGGGCTGGATGAATGTTTAGATAGGTGACCTCCATAAAATGGAAGGACGACGTCCAATCTCGTGTTCGGGACAAACTCCTGTTCGAGTTCTTGGCTGGTTATCCCAGATGTTCCTGCAGCAGCAGCGTGACGGATCGAAGGAGTTCGCTGAACCTTCTGGTCGACTTGTCATTTCTTCTAGCGGGTTAAAAGTCCACTCTAAAACCGTCTTTTCAGTATATTCATGAGAGATGTTGATAGAGTGGAAGTGACTGAACGCCGCTCGTGGCAGAGGCACTGACCCGAACCCGTTATCTTCTATCGTCTGGGCTACTGGCTTCGGGTCACCACAGCAAATCACCTGCCTCCATCTCACCCAACTAACTTCCTGTCCTCCATCCATAAACCTCCTGCCTGGCAGCGCCAACCTCAGCAACCTTCTACCCAGAACTTCTACCATGTGCCGTCCCCCTGACGGACTCATTCCTTATCCTCTACGTCCTCCTCGCTCCCGAAGTGGAACCTCCACACCGTCATCCGTGCTGCCTCCTGTCTTCTCCTGGAGAAGAAACCATGGCTGGGCTCACCTCCATCTCCTCCAGCTCTCCTTTCACACTCTTTTATCACATGGAGCACTTTGCTATTCCCGGTCCCACCTGCACTCACGTGCTTCTCCAACCTCTAGATCTCTAGTTCCCTCAGGTTCCTCTAATTAACACAGAGTTCTTACAGTTTGCGTAAAAATACTTACGTCCTGATTGGACATCTCCCAGTATGGCCGTTCTCCGTATGACATCACTTCCCACATGACGATCCCATAACTCCATGCGTCACTGGCCGAGGAGAACTTCCTGTAGGAGATGGCCTCCGGAGCTGTCCATCGGATGGGAATCTTACCTCCCTGCTGACACGCAAAACAAAAACATTGCCGCGAGCGAGAAATGGCTTTTCCGTGCAAACCCGGACTTTCTATTGGTTGAGGCTTCAGACGCATTTCCAGAATTTGGTTTGTTCCGATGAGATCTATGACAGTTATGCAAGGGCAAATATGGATATCTGGCTCAAAGTTTGCACGCGAATGAGAACATTTCTACTTTCCATTCCTATCCTTTCCTTTCCCCAGACACTAACAATAATAAATAACAGAGACAGAAGTCAATCTGAGTGCAGACTGAAATGCGTCTTTCTCAGGACATTAGATTTTTTTTTTTGAATTCAATTTTTTAAGCAATTCACTAAAGCAATTCACTCTGCGGCTGAACGCAAAGGAGACAGAAATTCAAAAGTCGGTCTAATTGAGGCGGCGCCAGGAAATGGAGTTTACAACTTGCCGAAAACATTGTCGCGCAGAGCGAACGGGACTCTTCCTCCCTCCACCCTCGGTCTCCGGTCGGATTGTTTTTGGGGAGGTTTGGAGGGCGATAAGGGAATTTCAATTTCTAATTTTAGCCCGTAAATTACCCGGGCATCTTATCGCACGCCGTCTTCCCTCACCTGTAGGTTTCGCCCGGGTACTTTCTGCAGAGCTAGGCAATGCAGGTGCGACGGCCTAGTTCAGTATTGGAAATGGATTGAGCTTTTAGCTTCTGGCCTTACATTTAACAGAAACGCTTTATCTATCTAATCCTAGACGGGCTTCTTTCTCGCAAAGATAAAAAATAATAATCCAAATATTTGATAGAACTGGATGGAAGTAATTGAATTGAGTTGAAATCCCAGAGGAGTTTCTTCCAAAGGTGTACCGTGGTGGTGTACGCCGCCTCGGGGTCGTCCTCCAGCACCCGGGACAAGCCGAAGTCGGACACTTTGCACACCAGGTTGCTGTTGACCAGGATGTTCCGGGCCGCCAGGTCCCGGTGGACGTAGCCCATGTCGGACAGGTACTTCATGCCCGAGGCGATGCCACGCAGCATGCCCACCAGCTGGATGACGGTGAAGTGGCCGTCGTGTTGCTGATGGGGAGTAAAAACGGAGAGAGATGGTGGAAAGGAGACAACATTAATGCTAGGTATTGAGAGATTTGTCAAAATATTGTCCTGTAAATTCCAGACTGTAAGCCGCTACTTTTTTCCACATGCTTTGATCACTTGATGTGGCTAATTTTTAGCTTTTTTTTGGGCTAACGAGCCCAAAACGAGCAGCCAAAATACTTAGCCACGTCACATAGGACCAATTAAATTACTGTGAAATTTTGAGGCCGTTCAATTCCGACACAGAAGAAGACTTAAATGGTTTTAGTGCGCAGGAGGAGGACGAAGATAGCGATCCGCTAGCCGGTGCGACTTATATTCAGGCGCGCTGAATAGTCTGGAAATTGTAGTACCTATTTCAGATTTTTAGATGCGGGAACACTCACCCTCAGAAACGAGTCCAGGGATCCATTTTCCATGTACTCCACCACGATCATCACAGGCCTGCCTGCAAAACACAAACAGATCCTTCCCTTGTATCCGGATACTCTCATGTCATGATGCTCGCCGGTCGTTGGATACGGACAGGACCAAAGAAATAGCACACAGGTGAATATGAGGATGTAACTTTGGAAAGGTGTGGTTTTTCCAAGATGTCGTTGGATCTGTTAATCTCTTATTGTATTAGCATATGCTATCAGCATTTGCTATAGATCAGGGGTGTCAAACTCAAATACAGAGTGGGCCGAAATTCAAAACTTGGACAGTTGCAGGCAAACATTGATATTTATTGAAAAAAATTTTCCTCCAGATATAACAATGAACCTTTTCATATGGACCCCAACAAGTTTTGCCTAAAAACTAAATATGAAACAAGCAGAGCTTAATACTATACAATGTATAATTTAATATTGCACACATGCAAAATCCTGTTTTCTTGGTGCCAGTATTAGCATAAGGTCGCTATGACTACTGTCAACAGAGGAGAGGGTGTTTTGTGGGTCCTGTTGTGATTTTCGTGCCAAAGCACCAGCAGAAAATTCTGGGATTTGTAGAATTAGCGATACATGCACTGTAGACTATCTGGCGGGCCAGCTCTAATAGTCATTTGGCATGGCTTTGCGGGCCAAATATAATTACAGTGCGGGCCAAATTTGGCCCGCGGGCCAGAGTTATAATATAGATGGTGCAAAGAGCAGCACGGTTGGCGGTTAGCGCATCTGCCAAAGAGCACGAAGGTGAGTTGGATTCCCACAGTAGGCCTTTTCGTGCGGAGTCTCCATGTAATCCCCGTGGGTTTCCTCCCTCAGTCCAAACACATGGCCTACATTGTCCAGATGTTTGAATGAGAGGACGGATGGTGGGAATGAGCTTGATTATTATAGCTGAAGTAACTTTATTTTATTTTATTTTTTTTTATATTTCTACATGAAAACACAAGTCTACATGTATATTCTTCCAGGTCTGCAGCTTCCAGTGGGAAGTCAGAACAAGAGCAGATGGACTGATATGGTAATTTCACCACAGGAGACTTGCTGTTGTCTTCAGACGGGCAACAAAAAAAAAGATAATTCATATTGGATTTTTTCCATTATTGGCGAAACGAAATTCAATGACATGCAATTTTACAGCAATGTGCTCGTCCGCCGCCGTTCGCCCGTCCTGTAGGAGGTCGGCTCTGCACATCTGGATGCCTCCGCTGCTTTGTCGGGTCTTAACAAGAAGCGAATTTGCTCAGCACGTCGCAACAACTTTCTGGGAGTCGCCTTTAATTAACGACCGGCGGAGCGGCGAAAAATCAATTTCGAGGTGAATTCATGCAAATGCTGACAAAAACAGCAAACCTGGCAAAGAGACGGTGAGAACGAGCCGGGGATTTCAGTCATTACGGAATTTTGCGTGCCTGAAAACCATGTTTTTTGGTTGACTCTTGAAAAAGAACTGCCAGAATCAGCCGAATGTGAGCGTGGCCAAAAAAACAACAGAAAGCCCCAGACGGAAATAAAGACTGGGCGTTTTAAAATTCAAAATAAGACAGAACGAACAGGAGGCGTCTCTCTGCCCAGCACTTTTCCAATGTCACTCTCCAATTGCTCACTTATCTTTTGTTTTTCTTTGCTCCTCTTGGCAGCATTTGATTACTGGTCCAGAATATCTGAACCTCTGCGGCAAAGGAGAGGGTGAACGGATGTTTCTGAATGACGGGTGAATGACTTCAACTTCTGCTCAAAGTCCAGCCACTTGCAGAAGATCTCAGATGACTGCCGTGGTGGAATGTATCCGCGAAGGCCAGGAGTGTGGCGGACAGGTTCGTTGAGCGGGGTGGACTAAACCACCTGCGACTCAATGTCACAAAAAGGTGTTGGTGGACTTTAGGAAACAGAGAACCTGTCCAAACCCCTTCTCCATCAATGGGACAGATGTGGACATTGTGGGCGAGTACAAGTACCTGGGCGTCCATATAGACAATAAACAAGACTGCACTAAAAAAAAAAAGAGGTACGAGTTGCCTGTTCTTTCTCAGGAGATTCAGGTCTTACAACGACTGCAGATCCGTGCTGCATGGTGGTGTCCAGCATCATCTTCTGTGCTGTGTTGTGCTGAAGACGGCCGACGGTAAGGGACTAAATAAGCTCATCAGGAAGGCCGGCTCTGTCCTGGGAGTCGAACTGGACTCATTGGTTGAGGTGTCTGAGAGGAGGATGCTGAAGATGCTGCTCGGTATCAAGGACAACGACTTTCATCCCATGCAAGCTGGACTGAAGTCCTACCAGAGCACCTTCAGCCGTAGACCGAAACCACCGGGGAGCTCCACAGAACGCCACAGAGGGTCTTTCTTACATGCGACCATCAAACTCTATAACTTCTCTTTCTGCAAGAAGGAAACCTGACAGCGATAAAATCAAGATCCTTTTTCTAGCGAATGGATGTAACGTCGAAGCCTTCCGACAAAAGAATTTCCTTTGGGATGACTGAAGTTCTGTTCTGTTCTGAACAACTGGGATGCAAAGTGCAGGATAAGTGGTTGCACAATGAATGAATGTTTATAAACGGCCTCCGTCTCATGATCGGGCTCAAGCTGACTGCATGTGCAACAGGTGCCTTGCTCAAAGGTACGGTGGAAAAGCAAAGCGATGCTCATTCTCTCCCCGAACCTTTGGGAATGAAAATAAAAGGTGTCGGGATAGCAGCTTTGTAACAGCTGAATCAATGCGGTCTGTCTTTGAAAGGACTTGCGGGGTTTTATTTTAATCTCTTCATTCATTTATTTCTATCAACCGCTGTCTTCTCCCTCTCTGAATATTCAATATCTTTATTGATTTTCTTTTTATTGTGCTTGGCAAGGCAATCTTAATCCACATCTATCACAGAGATTTTATTTCCCCCCCGTTTCTTCCTCTTGCATCTAATCTTGTCCGTCTTGTGGGCTGGCCCTCCCAGACAAATCTTCATTACTGGGATTCATTAATCCCGGTGTTTGTAACCGGCTCTATCGGAGATGCCTCTGAAATTCACCTCCCGCCTAAGGCACTTAAATCACATGACAGGAGCTCTGCAACCTCAACCGGTGACAGGTAAATGTTTCTATATGAGTTGACAGAGCGATTGGTCCCATGTGTCTATGTGACGTTTGAATGAGAGTGAATGTGTGTTTCTATATGATGTGCCAATGGTTGTATGTCTATTTGGCGTGTGAATTGTTGCATGTTTCTATATAATGTGAAAGTTAGAGGGTGACTAGCTGTATGTCAATGCGATGTGCGAATGACAGAATGAATGTTACATGGGCCTACAGGTGTGAATGAGAGCGAATATTGCTTGTTTCTATATGATGCATAAATGAGAGGGTGAATGGTTGGATGTCTATGTGATGTGTGAATGAGAGGGTGAATGGTAGTATAGTATATCTCTATATGATCCATAGACGTGAGTGAATGTTTGCCTTCAGTGCTTTTGCCTTCAGGTGTGAATGAGAGAGTGACTTTGGCGTGTTTCTATATGATGCATAAATGAGAGGGTGATTTGTGTCCTGTTTCTATACGATTTGAAAGTGAGAGGGTGAATGGTTTTCTATCTCCATATGACATGAATGAGCGAGTGAATCTAACATGTGAATGCCTACAGGTGTGAATGACAGTGAATTGTTGCCTATTTCAATATTTTTCGTTAAATGACAGGGTGAATGGTTGGATGTGTTTATGTCATGTGCGAATGAGAGGGTGAATAGTTGGATGTGTCTATGTGATGTGAATGAGTGTGGTCGCACAGTATATCTTTATATGACGAATAAATGAGGGTGAATGTTGCATGTTACTATGAGTTGTGAATGAGAGGGTGAATATTATATGTGCCTAAATTTGAGAATGAGAGGGTGAATCATTGTGTCTGTGACTTGAATGAGCGGCTGAATGCTTATTTGTCCCCATAGATGTGAATGAGAGTGAATTATTGCCTGTTGGTGTCTGATGTGTCACTGAGAGGATGAGCGGCTGTGTGTCTCTTTACCAATCAAGAAGAAAACAAGACAAAGTAAAGAATTGGACGGATGAACGCGTTCTTACTGACTCTGGAACAAAGACGGCACGTTCTTTAAATATGCAAAGTCTTGTCATTATATTCGGCTCAGCTTGGATTTTCTGAGCTAATTAGCAGGTCTGGAAGCAACATATAGTGCTGCTGTTGAGTTCACGGACGAAAACAAATGCACCTGTTTACCGGAGTCTAATGTTTCACCTGTTATTTCACTGCAGGTATTGCAGTCAGTCACAGCACAATACGCTCGGTAATTAGTCTCTGAAGAGCAACAGCAGATGGAGGGATTGAAGGATGGACAGAATAAGAGATAGATGGGAAACTAGACTGGGGAAAAAAAAGATTCTGAATTGAAGTCTCACTCTAAAAAGACCCAGCGTCTAAACACAAATGGGTTGTGATTATGTTTTTTGTGCTGCAATTTGTGTGTGTGACGCTACACACACACACACACACACACTCAGGGGTGAAAATGCAATACTTTGATCGCTTATGCAAAAAGGGATGTGCTGCTTACGAGTATAATTCACAGGATGATCAGGCGAGAACATGAAAATGCATCTAAAAGCGCAGAAAAGCTGTAATTTGTCAAGTATTTAAATAGAAATCACCAACATGTGTTTTAATTCATGGGATTCAGCGTTGAGCTCTGAGGAAAAGCCCCCCCACCCGTCCACACTTTCACAATCTCCTGTCGGAGGCGGTCGCATTCATTCCTGCACCAGCAGGCTCTCCGCTGGAAGCAGCGGGGAAAAGTACCGGTGCGGGCCGACCCATGTGTCCGAGGCAGCGGCGGCGAGGCGGCTGGGAGGAGGAGGCGGGAGCGTCTTCCATTTATATTCAGCGAGAGCTTGCGCGTCTTCGAGGGACGCATTTATATTCACGGGGACGTCTCGGTTTATACACGCCTTGTAAAAACAACCATATGTTGCGCCGGGTGAGCCCCGTAAAACAGTGGTACTTAACAAGTCAAAACTTGCAAACACACACACACTCACACACACACACACACGTACGGCCCCATATGTAGCTGACACTACCAATGGTCCTGCTGAGAAGGAGGGGAGGTCCGGCCAACTGTGAGATGGGGGAAGGAAATATTTTTAAATGCTGCCCTGTGAGGGAAACACTGCCCTCCCTTCCTGGTCAGGGCGAGAGATTCACTGCAAACCTGCCTTCCTGAGAATAGTCAAATGTATAAAAATGTATAAAAGGTCACAGTGGCTTACTTATGGTTTCCCACCTGAAAGTCTTCAGGTCACCAGACCAGGAATGACCGGTAACTCAGCGAACGACCAAACGTGGGCAAAGATCTTTTCAAAACAGAGAGGTGCCGGTTAAAAGACACGCTGTCTCTGCTATGACGGGTATGACTTATTCAGGGATACATAGGAGTCAACAAAAATGGATTTCTGCTAATAATGGCCGGAAGGCACCTTTATTAATCATTCATTCTTTCATTATCTACAGCGCCTGTCCTGCAGTCAGGGCTGCCGGAGCTTCTCCGAGCTCCCGAGAGGCAGGAATCACGGTGGCCCATTCCATCCCACAGCCACATATAGAGATATACCATCATTCACCCTCGAAATTACTCCTCAAGTGGAGATGTGCAATCAATCACCCTCTCATCCACAATCGATCACACTCTCATCCGAACGTCTGGACAGTTCAGGGTCTCCAGCGAACGTCCTCCACGGGGGAGGAACTCGGAGAACCCTGGAGGAACCCCACGCGGCTGCGGGGAGAGCGTGGAGACCCTGGAGACCCCACACTCCTCACCTGTGGGAATCCAACCAGGAAGCTTCTGGCTGTGAGGTGAAAGCTCAACCCCTGAAGCATCTTTAAGAGAGTTCTTACTCTTTGTTACCACGCCTTCCAGCCTGATGATGTTCGGGTGGTCGAACTGCCCCATGATGGACGCCTCGCGCAGGAAGTCCCGTCTCTGGCGCTCCACGTAACCGCCTTTCAGCGTCTTTATTGCCACGGCGATCTCCTTCTTCCCCGGCGTTCTCAGACGTCCGCTGCACACTTCGCCGAACTCGCCTGGAACGACACACACACGCACACACAAGGGGATCTCAGCACACCTCCCTCCGCAGCTGAGCGTCGCGTGGAGCCACCTGGGGGCAGTGTTGCAGCTCTTATCCGCCGTATCCTTTATGCAACATCAAACCGTCTCCCTCGCCTCGGCCGGATTCGTTGGAACACTTCCACTTAGTCTCCAAACCTGTGAAAGCTTTAATGTTCCTGCAGCCGCGCCGCGACAATGACGGCGAGACAATGGTCGACGGAGAAGGCGTCCTCTTTAGAGTGTTCCGCGGCGAGGAGAGGGTTCGGGGCAATTATGTGTGCGGAGGGAGAGAAGATCATCTCCCACGGCGGAGTTAAACCTATTATTATTGCAGCCGCCATGAAATAATCCTCCAGCTCCAGGAAACGGGCGGGAAAACGTGTTTGTGCGGCGTACCAGATCCGATCACCCTCTCGATGCGGATGCGAGCGGGGTCGATCTCTTTGGTGAACTCGTGCACGGCCTGGGCTGGATCTTCATACGTGTCGGGGTCCACGTAGGTCTTTATCCCAGGGAAGGGAACTGTGGAAAGAGAGAAGATAATGATGCTGGTTCTTCTTCTTCTTCTTCTCCTCCGGGCTGCTCCCTTCAGGGGCCACAGCCAATCATCTGCCCCCATCTAACCCTCTCCTTCCTGTCCCGCCTCCATCCAGCACGTCTTCCTCTAGATCTCCTGGCTGGAAGCTCCAACCTCCTGCTCCCCGGATCTTCACCATCCCTCCTCTGTCCATCTCCAAACCATTTCAGTGTGACTTCATCTCCAGAACATCTGCCATATGCTGGCTGAACTCTTTCCTGATCTTCTCCATCCTCTTCACTCCCAAAGAGGAACCTCCACATTTTCGCCCCAACGTTCTCCACAGTGTCTCCAAACCAAACAACACGGCAGCTATCTATCACCTCCCACCTTTCCTTTCATACTCTTTCATCACCTTCTCCACCATCTTCATCTCATCCTTGTCACCTCACACTATTACGACTAATAATGATACGTTTGTTTATTAAGTGTTTTCTATCAAAGTGCTGTGGAAATGAGATTAAATAAGCAAAAGACACAATGAAACTGATAAAAAAAAAAAAAAAACATTCGCTCATTCATTTACTGTCCATTCTGCTTCTCCTGTAGCAGGGTGGAGCTTCAGGATGATGAATATGAAAAAAAAATCACATTCGAGGAGATATTAAGATGTTTAAAGTGACTCTCCGCCTCTGACAAACAGCACAGTTCAATCCCGATCCTGACCTGGTTCTATTAATATCTTTGTCGACACACCTCTTCCACACACGCACCAAGCTTTCCACGCTATTCATGGACGTGGAGCATGTTCGTAAGCCTTGTTACATCTCAGAAGCCCTCAGCGTCCATCCGCTCTCCCAAAGAGTTCTTGAGCAAGGCAGCAAATCCTTGACCGCTCTGTGACCGCTAAAGGCAACAACGGGGAACAGCGATCTTCTATCTCTGATGCGTGAAGCCGATGGCGGCCGAAACCCCCCGACCAACCTCGACCTCCTCCCCAGGCGCCTGCTCCACCAGGACCCGAGAGGGCGTCGAGGATCGATGCAGAAAGGCTGAACATGCAGCCCTGGTTGTTATTCGGATATTAGCTTTTTCCCCTCTCCATGTTTCTGCATGTGGATCTGATGGTGGACAAGCTCACTCGAGCTTTTGAGGGAGAAGAAGAATGCTCTGGTAGAACATCTTCACCGCCAGGAGAGGAAAGAGGAGGCTAAAGGCCAGTGAATTTTAATTACATCTTTCTTATTCTCTTCAGGTGTTTATTTTAACACCTTCATTTCAGAGATGAATTGTTTCCCTGACCAATTCTTATCTCATCTTGCTCGTACATCCAATTTAATGTCCCCATCGAAATGAACTTAAAAGCTATAAATCCGGTCCAATCCCAATGGTTTTGTTACGAGTTTTTAAAATGAACTTTAGAAAAATAACAAATAATGTATAAAAAAAAAAGAGGGGATTAATGGACTTAGTGAGAGAGGATATGAAGGTAGTTGGTGTGAGAGAGGAGGATACAGAGAATGGGGTTAGATGGAGAAAGTTGATTCGCTGTGGCGACCCTTGAAGGGAAAAGACAAAAGAAGAAGAAGAAGAAGTATAAAAAAATAAGAATACATAATAAAAGAAAATGTAAAAAAATGAAGTTGTTTTACAAAGTGAATTTGCCTTGAAGATGGGGCGAAGATGCCAGAGTTTTTCATTCGGTGCTCTATCCTTAATTTACTGACATTCAATGCTACAATGCTATGCTAAATGTAACGTTGCTACGCTTTATGCCTAAACTCCTCTTTCTAAAACCATCAAACCGATGCCCTGCCCGTCCACATTCCTGCCGAATCCCCGTAAATGTCTCCTGCCTCCTCATGGACGATGCTCTCCGTCAACGCATCTCACCCACAACAACCTCATCTTTCCACGGACGAGTCCACGTCGATCACAACTCGCGTGTCTTTCTACATGGTTTTTCTCTGTTAGGTAGCGGTGGTGGCGCTTATTTAATCGCCACTTCACGGACAGCGGCGGCCACATGGGTGTCAAACGCTCATCCCGCTCCTAACTCAGATCTGGGATCGGATTACAAAGCAAAAAATCCCGTGAGCGACAGCTCGGATCTCGGGAAAATCCATGCATTTGTAAGTCAAGGTTATACTTTTTTAAGAATTTTTGCTTTGCTGGGATTTGCGGCGGTAGCTACTTATTTTTAAACAGGCCCGCGAGTGAGAAGACAATTCAGAAGGCCCGGCCATCAGCGGGTTGGCCCTTTCTAAAAGGGAGCTTTTGTTTTTTGAATAAAAACAGTTGGAGTTACGCTTAAAAGTTAAATAAGCAAAACTGATTCTGAACCTGATTAAAGTGCAGGGCGCAAACCGAAAAGACGCCCCCGCCATCATTAGCATAAATATGGAGATTGCCGTTCTCCGCTTGGCCGTCTTTTGTCGAAGCCCTTAAAATCACGTTGTTGGAAAATGACGGAGATGATTTTACCGTGTCCGTTCTGATAATTGGCTCGTCTCTTGTCCTCTGAGGTCATCTTGGCCTTGATGTACCACTGACACCTGTGAAGACACATCCACGGACAGACATTAAGGCTTCAGCTTTGTAGACGGAGTCGGCCTTTCAGCGGACGGGCGAAAGAGAAACGACCCCCCTCGCCCCCCCTCCGCCCCTGACCAGCGCGGGGATCCGTCTGCAGCGCCGGGTCGGACAGAAGAAATCAGATATGAAATATGACCGTCCAGAAAAGCGGTTTGAAAATGCATGAGAAAACACCTTGCCGCTGACTCTGAGGTTGTCAGAGAGTTATATTCCCACGTCTAGCGGCCGGAGTTCCAGACGTGATTTGTAGAGACCAAATCCAGGGAGACAATCATCTCACAACATCTGAAACCAGCTCCGTTCTCTACCAGGCATGGTTGAATCGTCCGCTGCACAATCATACACTTGCATTGAACAGTGTGTTATGGGTAAAGAATCATCATTATCGTTATTTTCCCAGCATCTGCCTGGCGTGGCTGCGGGGTGCGGCTCTTCTTCACGCCCATCTCCACTTCTTTCCATCAGGGGAGGACCTGCTAGTCACATGTGGTCTTCGCCTCCCTCCAAATGGCTGTGCAAACTTAAACTTCATTCATTCTGTGGGTTGTTGGTGCTTCTCCACCACCACAGTGGCTTTCTGCACATCTGAGGCCGGGTAGTCCACCGAAGCAGGGTTATCTCCACCGCGTGGACCACCTGCTCATGCAGAAGTCATGTAGGGGCAAAATGCGCGTCTGAGAGGTTGCAACCGTTGGTGAAATCCAGAGAAGCCCACTAGCTCACCTTCTTGAGGTCCTGGTAGCCACTTTTGATGGCTATAGAACAGCGCTATGGTTGCCCTCAAAGGGCCACATGTAACGGTAACAGTATAAGTGTATCTAAATGTAACGAAATATAATTCAAACTATCCAAGTGAATAAAGAAAAATATCATCCAGCACTAGTAATCACATTAACTTTGTTCAAAACCTTTTTTGCCACAATCGAGAGGGGCAAAATAACAGAATAAGCTTGGGTGATTTCTTCAGCCACGATAAAGCTAGCTTTCACTGCTGCAGTGTTTTTGGATGTGGCTTTCGTGAGCACATTCTGCTGCCATTGTAGTTTGGCTTTTCATTCTTGGACAATTTGTTGCTTTTCTGGAAGGCTAACTTTGGCATACTTAGCTCTGTGTTTTGTGTCAAAATATAGATTGTACTTTTGTACAACTGACACAACCTAATAACACAAAAGACATACTGCTTTTTCTCCTTGAAGCACAAACATGTATCTACCTTTTCCATCTTTCTTGAAACAGCCTTCCATCTGCATCAACTTTTCTCTTCCTGGACATTTAGGGATCATTTGTATTTCTCAATTCTACTTGTTGAAAATCGCATTGATGTGGATACGCCGCGATCTAATGGGAGGATGCCGTCACTTTGCGGGAAAAATGATCGTCATGAATTGTGGGACATGTAGTTTATGGTCAATACACGCAATTGATTCATTTATTTTGAGACAGTCAGACCTTTTAAGACGTTCTCACGGGCCAGATAAAATAATGTGGTGGGCTACATTTAGCCCGCGGGCCTTGACTTTGCCACATGTGCTATAGAACACTTCTAATCATTGACCGTCTCGCCCCACATCCTTTCTCACGCCCCTCTCTTTAGGGAAACCTGATATAGATTATAATATAAGTATGGGCTTCATGTGAAGAGGCAGATGTCTTAACAGAGGGGGGGCATTGATTGCATTGCTTTATTGCAATTTCCTGGCGGGAAATGAAGCCGTATATCTCGCCGTCTCTCACAAACCGGCTCTGCAAACACTCCTATCAGCTCAGGGCTGACAATAACAAGGTTAATTGCCATTTGAAAACTAAAACAAATGTTGTTTTCGGTTCGTCCCGTCCTGCCGCGCCAAGATGATCCGCGTTTGGAGAGAGATGCTCCTGTAACCACGTGCACTGTGTATTCAGAAAAAAATACTAAACGTTCAACGCACGGTCGAGACCAGGTCGTCTACAAACGTCACCTGGTGGTCCTGGTCCATGAAGAAAACCCGCTGGAGGTAATTACACAATTCAAACCAGACCTACGCATTTTTACGGCCTGGGCGCCACATGTGGCCCTTTTGACAAAACATTCTTGTCGTGGCAGCTGGACTTGAATTTCTTCGCTTGAAGACATTTCATCCCTAATCCAAGAGGCTTCTTCACTTCTAATGACCTGAGGGGAGTTTCCAAATATAAGTGCCAGGATTTTGGGCGGGTCAAGGTTAAGGTGGCTCGTTATGTAAATGTAAGTTGATGGGAAGAAAGTAGGTCAAGAAGGT
Organism: Fistularia commersonii; assembly: GCF_037954325.1. Taxonomy (NCBI): domain Eukaryota; kingdom Metazoa; phylum Chordata; class Actinopteri; order Syngnathiformes; family Fistulariidae; genus Fistularia; species Fistularia commersonii. The sequence continues at coordinate 15,897,520 of NC_141287.1, read as the reverse complement.
TGTTATGCTAACGGAGGTGTCATTTGCCGGGGACAAATGAGCAACTTTTGGGGATTACCTAATACAGGTAGTCCCCAAAAGTTGCTCCTTTGCCACCACAAGATGATTTCAACAGTTCACCGCCAACTGAATGACTAAGAACCTCAACAGACAATGACAAAACATGTATTCCGTTCATGTTACACAAGCTTGTCACTTTTCTATTATTGTCGGTTCGGCCCTCAAACAGCGTTCAGGTTCTCATATGGCCCCTTGTAATAATTAATTGCCCAACCCTGATTTAAACAGTCAACCCCGGTACCTGCTGAAGACCAAAGGCTTTCATTGTTGATTTGATATTCGATCTGCTAATGAATGAAAAATCCCATGCGTTAAAAGGGCAAAGACTGTCTGAGGATTAATGCAGCTCTTTTAGCACCAAATATAAACCAGCTTCCACCGAGGGCTACGCTGGCTGGATGACATCTGGGGATCTTGTCTGACACGGTAATAACGTGGGCAACGAAGTTTCATGCAGACACGTTTCTGGCGGGGGCAGCATAAGTACATACCTGTGTTAACAGGTCTGAATCAAACCCTGACAATAAAATGAACCCGCTCTGCAGCATTGCTACATGGCGTTGTGCATTTCTTCGTCACACTCTTTGCTCTTCACGCATATTGACACCCGAGTGCTGGCATTTTAAAAAACTGCAAAGAAAGAGCTGGTGTGCGGAGCACTCCCGGCAACTGATGTTAACACCGGCTTCTGAAGAGATGTCGCGCAGGAAGAGCAGGTGAAAAAAAAGAAGCAAAATCGAAAAACACCCATGAAGTGTGAATATCAAACGCGGTGAGGACGGCTGTGGCTCGGCTGGCTGAGCGGGCGTCCTTCCAATCAGAAAGTTGGCGGTTCAACTCACGGCTCCTTCTGTCTGCACGCCAAAATACCCTCGGGCAAGACGGCGAACCCCCTAGTGGCTACCCGATGGTCTGGGTCACCATGGGTGAATGTGATCCAGGGTGAGGTGCTACATGAGTGAAGACTGTTAAAATTTGATTGTTCAAGCTAATGACTTGACGCAAAGTTTTCTTCTATTGATAGCTGAGAGCAAATGTTGTCATGGCAACTGCAGAAACCGTGGATGCTGTGGATCACACTTACACACATCGATAATTTGCCTTGCAAAGGCGCTAACCAGACCATCGACTTGGGGGATTCAGCTTCTTGCCCGTATTTTGGCACGCAGGCGGCAGGAGCAGGGGATCAAACCGTCAACCTTCCAGCCACATCCTTTAAGAATCCATCACTGCTCCTCCTCTGTTAACACTATTTTTGAGTATTTTCATCACCTATCCCGTGGTCCTGTAGCATCGCTGCGTACGAGCGAGCGCTTCCCCGTGGCAGAGGTCTGCAGTCGGCGAAACAAGGAGCACCATATCATCCCTTTGCATTAAATCTCAAGTTCGCGAGTACTTTCCTGATGATCCTCAGAATGGCAGGATGATTCCGCTCCACACAGTCATACCTCTCTGGTTTTACTGCTACAAAACGTATTTAGCTCTATTAACAGTCCATTTCTCTCAAACATCTTAAAGCCACCAGCTATAACAAATACTGTAGTCATTAAAGCGTTGACTGAATTATAATCTGGATCTGGGGTCCGTCCTCTTCGCAGCTTCAATTCTCAAAACTGCATTTTCATGGTGTCTTTAGAACGTCGCTTTGAAACTTAAAGCATGTGCATGAGATCACATATGGTGATGAGGGAAAGTTGGGCTTTATTAAGGGATCTGGGTGGAACCCATCCATCCGGTGAAATGTTCAGCCTGGGGGACGCGAAGCCGACTGAACGTGACATCGTTTTGGGGATAAGTAGGAACGGGTTGGAGACATGGCAGCCGCCGCTCGAAATTCCACACCAATCATTTGAGGCTACGGATGCAGAGCTCACAGCTCTCAGAGGAGGGCTTAGGTGGTGTTTGGGTTTGCCAGGTTGAGTTTATTGGAGTTCCTCACTTTCACTTCACTTCATCTGGCTTTTTTTGGGACTAAAAGACAGGAGAGACTTCTGCGAGGATCCTAGTGACATTCAACACTTAGAGGGTTAAATGCGCTTCAAATTTTCTGCGAGACTTCCCGCAAGGATTGATCTAAATTTATGGACCGACCGTGAACTTGAGGAACTTGGCACCTCTAACCTCCTGAGACTCCCTGTCACTCGGTGGTTCGGCATTTTCTCTTTACATGTTTTGGCTAATGGTGACCTGTCTCTTATGAAACCCGAGCGTTGCTCTTGACAGGATGTAACCCTTGAAAGAAAAAGGATGCCAACGTACGGAAACGCTCGGCCTGAACTTCCACTGAGCTCAAAGTCCATGCGTGTGGACGCCGGGTCTTTGGATTAAATGCTTGTCTTAGCTGGTACGCCATACATCACCTTTTCTCATCAAATATATTGAATTGATCTTTCTCCACAGGGGCGACTTTGACACGCACTCCGAGAAACACAGGTAGGAGGGAGGCCTAATTCAATTTGGACGAGCTGCTGTTACCTCTCGTGTCATGTCACGTTGAAGCAGCTGGTGCCAAGACGGTCCGCTTGGCTGCCTCCTACTTAAATTAGTGTTTTCCTGACAAATGACAAGACGTTGTAACTCAGTTTACCGACACGACCGCGCCGAGGTTGGCATTCTGAATTCAGACGCTCGCGCAGGATTGTCGGCCGAGGCTTAATTCTCTCACGATTAACCGATCCGGCTTCCGAATTCCCCGGATTTGTCAGTTCGCAGTAGCATCTCACAGTGAGACGAACGAATGGAGCCGCCATGAAACTCAAGGTGACTCGTGGCAGGTGGGCATCCTCCTCCCGACTTCATGTGCCGATCGTCATGTTGTCTTCATGTAGAGACGGTAAAACGAACGGTTCGATCCCCGCCTCCTCCTGTCCACGTGACAAAGTGCGCTTGGACAAGACACCGAACCCCAAGTCGCTCCCAACGGTACAGTTAGGTCCTCGCACGGCAGCTCAGTGTGTGAGTGTGTGAATGTAATCCAGTGTAAAGCTCTTTAAAACGCGAGGTGTGAAAGCAGCATACAAGTGGAGACCATTTGCCAGAGCTTGCACTGATTCATTTCAGCAGCAGTTTGAAATAGTCCAGAAATCACGGATACTTTACACATTAGTCAACTGTATGAGCTGCCGTTAAGACGTGCTGAATTCTAACAAATTCAAACAAAAGGAGCGCCTTTGTGTTGGCGGAAGTCCGTTTTCTTATCTAATGTGCTCTTTTCTTGGGGGAAATTCTTCGACAGCATGCCGACGTTTCCGGTGAATTTCAACCCGTACGTTCTTCATCAACGTAGATTCACGGGACCTCTGTCTCTTTTAGAAGCGGAGGGACAAGGCTCGAACACTCCCTCGCACACGTTTTGCTAGGGATCGGGAGATCACATGTGAACTCCCCGCTCCGTGAGGATTTGAGGTAATCTGGGCTGCCAGATTAGAGCAGGTGTCAAAGGGCCGCGAGCCACAGGTTGCCGGATTGGGCCAGGGCTCGCCGGAGTCTGAGGGGATCCCAAACACTGATAGACAGAGTAGATAAGGCGGCAGCCGGTGCCGGGAGGGAGGAGAAGAAGGGGATTTGGACAGCCACTGTTGACCTCTGCTGATGGGGTCAAGCTGTTCATTAAAGAAATGGCGGTGTGTGTCTTTATCAGTCTTTCCCAGTCCTATCCTCTGATCCCTTTTATCCTCCCATCCCTCTTTTTCACCAGCTTTCATGTTGCACGGAGGCTGTACGCAAACACACCGACACACAAGGCCGGTCGCAGCGCACAAAGACTCCCGTCCCTGCACTCTGCTCTGTTGAGCATTGTTACAGTACGTATGCAAACACATCTCGACACGACGTGCGCACACACACACACACACTAAAAACCACCTTGCCCGGAGCCCTCATTAAGCGGCGCTGTAATTCAAACCACTCCTGTCTTGCCCTAACATCCGTCACAGTCGCGGTTCTCAATGCTGCAGAGAGCACAGAGGTCACAGAAGAAGGCGAGGGATTAAAGAACACAAAGGAAATGAGCTGCGGAGACAACTCAAGGATGAAGAGTTAGGTGGTTAAATGAACCCCCTTGAAAGAGCAATCAGCATCAAAATCAGTGTACCGTTATATTTTGTGCTCAACATATTGTTAGTTAAAGTGTTCCGAAAGAAGGGGAGCCCTGAAATACACACCGCTAAGATGTGTACTGCAAAATAAATGCCAAATACTCCACTGCTTTAGAGCCCATAGATGAAATAAAATATTTTTCTAGCTTTAATCCTGTGTCCCGGTGATATCTGGAATCCATCTCCCATCTAGGTCTTACGTCTCATGCTACTTTAAAGCCTGTCGTGTTTCTCGAATCAAGATTTCAAACACTCGATGATGGCCTTTTCTCATTTTGTGTCAATTCCGTCTTGTTTTGGGCTGTGCCAGTTAGCGGCGCTGTGCACAGCTTTCAAATCGGTGTAGCGACCCAACAGTGCGCCTCAAAAAGAAGAGGCAAACTCAAAATCCTTCTCGTCTCCATTTAAGAGCATACACTTTCACAGTGTCATCTGCAAACACGGCCTACGGAGATTCCTGCCTAAGCTCATCTGTCAGCCTGTCCGTCACCATGGCAAACAGGAAGGGGCTCAGAGCTGACCCCTGATGCACTCCCACCTCCACCTAGAACTCATGTGTCACACCTCGCCACTGTCTCACAGCTGTCATACATGTCCTGCACCAGTCGAACACACCTCTCTGCCACTCCCCTCTTGGCACCCTGTTGTGTGCTTTTTCAAGATCTACAAAGGCAATGGTGATGAACATTTTATTTTATCACTTATTTATTTTACTTTTGAGGTATTTCTAAGACAAAGTGAAAATGTCAGAGTCCTCTAGGTGAAAATGCGATTTGTCATAAAATCAATGTATGTGTTAGTTACCATGGTGTTTGTTGGGTGACACATTCGCGCTGAAACCCTTGATCGCTTCACACATTTTCATGTCACAGGGCGGATGAGATGCCAACATTGATATACTTTAAGGATGCTTTTAGGGCAGAGAGGACAAACTCCTTGAACAGAAGGTCCTCTTATCCTCAGCTGCATTGTGGAACCACAACGTCCATGAGAGCCTAAAGCCCTCATCATTCTTCGGCAGCTGAGGCACATTTGGTGGTTTTAAAGCAGAGCAAAGAGAGAAAATCACTCCCACGCAGTGCAAATATGACAGATTGAGATGAAGTGAAAAAGAACTCCAACTTCTGCATTTCGCTGAAATAAGGGCCATATTGTACAGATACACAGGAGCAGTGTCCAAAACACTGCATTAACCCGCACACTCAATAAGTGTTTGAGTGCTTTAATGTAAACCTCACTGCAAATTGCAAAAACACATCCCACAATACATTTTGTATACAATGATGTTGTGTTTAAGGGAATATTCTGACCACCCGGTCTTCGCTTTGGTGCCCACATCCATCCGTCCATCCATCCATACGTGCAACCATTATTATCTATACTCACAGCAAAAGCCACCAGCGGGTCGCAGACCCACATAGAGACACATTCAACAATTGTCCATACGTCTTTTTGAGGGTCTTCTTGCTTCAAGGCCTCACACCTGAGGCAAGTATAAGTGTGATCTCTTTAACTAGCATGTAGCCTTCAACGCAAAAAGGCTGACTTCTCGGTTTTCGTTTCCTCCCATCCCGTGCTATCACTTGCTTCATCTGCACAACCCTTCAGTTCAACGCACCGTTTCGCTTTTCAAAAAGGACAAATCCGCTTCTACGGTGCCCTCTCGTTCACACGTGTCACTGGTAAGGTACAGAAACACACTGATAGCAACAATGGTGGAGGTGATCCATCCATCCATGTTCCTCTGTACAAACAGAGCAGATTGACGCGGCGTTTTGAAGAAGCTGAAGTTGAGAGTAGTTGTTTTTTTTTTTTTTTTTTTATCAAGTTACTGGATCTCAGAGTGACTTTCACTAAAATAATGTTTTTTATGACTCCACTCGTGTTTCCAAGGTCTTAATTGGGAGTGAAATTTGTGATGGTCACATTTCCTGCAAAAAAATAGCGGTAAATACAAACGGTTATCGGAGCAAGAGGCGCTTTTTGTTTTGAGAAACAGGTCGTAGAGAAGACCTCCATCCGTCCATCAAGCGGCCGGACGACCGATTAAAACTCGACACTTCCCAGTTGGCCAACCCGTGCGCTTAGCTCTGGTTGAGATGTAGATGTCAGTGCGTGAAATAAGAGATGCACACATTCTACTGAAAAGCAAATGCGGAGGACGTTAGTCAGGAATGGGCAGGAAAAACTTTGCTGTGTGGAACTTGAATAAGAACCCAAACGACAATCTTCTGAATTGCATCTGAAACTTAGACAGCCGGCGGTGTTAAACTGCAGCAGTAACGTGACCTTACCTTCCGGTGATGAGGAGAAAGAGGGTGAGGATGACGAGGAGGGTGAAGCCACCCACCGCTGCCGTGACGATGACCAACACCTGGCCCTGGTCAGAGGCCACGTCGGAAGCTGAGAGAGATCCGGATGACAGAGGGAGAGAGAGGGAGAGAGGGGAAAAGGAAAAGAGGGTTTCAACCACGCCGCTATATTTAGACCTTTCTGGATAGGCGAGCATCTTACGGAGATCTGCCATCGGCTCTTTGTCATGCAAGGAAAATATAAAAAAAAAAGAACCTCTATCGGTTTTTCTTCCTGGAATGATTCATTCGCCGGCTGCCGTTTAATTAATATTATTCATTCATGAAATTGTGATTTAGTTCATGATCATTTGGTTAAATTGGTCCCATTTGATATTCATGATTTTCCCATCTCTGTGTCCTGTCACGGGGCTAACGAATCCCAGATAATTGAAAGATGATTGGTATTACCAAACTTATTTCGATCATATTTCACGCTTAATGAATATGAATTGGAGATGTGGGGGAGGGACGCCACATGTGTGTTTTACGTGGCGTGTGTGAGACTTTTAAGTCCAGACCGTCGTGGGGCATTCGACTGGATTAAAATAATTACAGGCCGCTCGGCAGGAGCCAAAGTGACAGGCTGCGGATCGTGCACGGCGGACGGAGGTTTTCCCCCTGCGCTCTTCTCGCCGCTATTTAAGAAACGCCAGCGCTTGCAACGCAGCCTGTGACAGGAGAGGGAGCGAGCGCTTGGCGGTGCGACGAGGGAGGTGGAAAATGGGGTGACGGAGGAGAGATAAAGACAAAGACTGATGGGAAAACACCGGCGTCGGGCAGTGACTGACAGCCAGGCGGAGGAGCGACTGAAGCCAAATCTGCTTTTCGCTCGCGGATAAAAAGGCCGGGCGGCGCAAAGGCCCCGGCCCGGCGCCGTCTGATCCGCAGATAAAGCAAAGCCCTGCAGCTTTGGACGGCGGAGAACCTCCGCCGAGCCAAATCACCCCTCAACAATACCTGACCCCACATAAAAGGGCAGCAGGACCTTTTGTATTTTATGAGTAGAATTGCTATAAAGCAACTACACACACATACACACACGCAGCATTGATTTGATGCTATACACCAAACACTTTTGAGACACCTTTGTGGATTGTATTGAATTTCCTGATTGCCATCGTGGCGGATATCCTGACATTTGAGGGCCTGGAGGTGTGCAGGTGTAATCTTTGGGAGGAACATGCAGTGGAGAGAGGTGTGACGATCTGCATCGTGAAGGCAGGAGACGACGCCCGTGTCTGTTAAGCAACATCGCGCGCCTTCGAATAAGCAATGCTGTCAAAATCCCGAGAGACGTTTTTCCTCCATATTCTCAGCTAGAAGCTGATGTGTTTACAAAAAGATTGAAGGGTGAGGAGCTACGGAGATGGTATGAAAATGTTACTGTCTTAAAATGTGAGGAGATAATTCTCACTGGAACCAGAGCGATGAATGAAGTTGCTAATTGTACAATAAATCCGTCAAAATAAGCCAGTTAACGAGTCAGTTTAGTATTTCAGTAAGTGAAATAGTTCCATTGTCTGCTGTGCAATAACTGCATAACTTGTACAGAAAATCCTTACATGTAATCATATATACATGTAAATACACGTGTATATTACATATATTTTTATATATTTTTACATACCTTTAACTTGATTTTGCTTTTCATTTCTTCCTTTACTTTACTGTTATTTACTCTTTATTTTATATTTATTATTCGCTATTTTACGCTTTATTTTTATAAAGAGTTCTATTTTGATCCATCCCCACTTGACTCTGTAGCAGGAGCTGCTTTCAGCAAAAAGCAATTTCCCCATGGGGGATCAGAAAAGTATTCTGATTCTGATTTAACTGGTTTGAGCTGCGGTCATTCATTCATCCATCATTCTGTGGATTCTGACCTCGGGATTGGAGGGGAGCTGGAGCCTATCCCGGCTGTGATTGGACGAGAGCAGGGTTGACCCCGGACCAGTGAATCACATAGAGATTTGAACCATTCACCCTCTTATTCACAACTTTGGACAATTCGGGTTCGTCACCGAACCTCCAGCATGCGTTTGGACTGCAGGAGGGGTCCGGAGAACCCTGAGGAGCCACCGCTGCTGAGCTGTTTGCAGTCATAATGAAGCTTCTCTCAGAAATGCCGTGGTGCTGCTAAATCAACACGGTAACATGAGGAAATTACAAAACAGCCCTTCTCATCCTAGCAAACCGGATGCAGTCATCAGCAGCTTCGTCCTTTATCATCTGCAGCAGCATTTAATGGAGACAGTATTTGCATGTGTAAGGTGTACACACCCCTGGCCGGATCCACTGAAGGTTTACAGCCGGCAAAACCTTAATATCGCCTGCAAACAAATATGCGGGTGATGTGCTGTCGGCGACCTCCGAGACGTTTTCTCTCAAATGAGGAAAATAACACGTCTTGTCCATTTAGTATTTGTCTTAATGAATTTGCACGAGGAGGCGTCTCTGGCCCGGTGTGCAGGATAGCGGCAGGAAGAAATGCAAATAGGTTAATTTAGTCCCACACGTTGTGATTTACTAAGCCTGAGAGTAATAAAAAGAGAGATTGTGAACGCGGCGGTGAAAGGATGCGTTTGAAGGGACGGCGCTAATCAGCGGCAGGTTGTGCACAGATTGCCGCTGTTATTGCAGAGGAGACACAGGCAGAGTCACGCAGGTGAGGACGGGATTACCATTTATGTTTTATCGTTTTAATGCACCTGTGTGGCATTTCATTATATATTTCCTGCATTTGCATGCGTCGTATTTCGTGTTCCCTTTTTAGATTGTATACAACTGCAACAGAAGTCGCTTCAAATGACTCCTCGGTTAATGGGTGGCTCATTCCCAGACCCTTTGGAAAGCAGACGGACAGATAAAGGTGGTAAAAGTGGTTCACGGGATGAATTCCGGGAGAAGAAAAGGGGGGTTCTGGGAGATGTTTGGTGCAAGAATGTAGGAACTCTGAAACGCATTCGCGTATCGACATCCAGGGACAGCTGGGGATCACGCGAAAGAGCGAGCGGCGGGTTTCGGAGCCGATGGCGGACCTCATCGCCGAAATGACCCGTGCACTCGGCGCAGCACGGTGATGGGACAGGGGTGCCGAACCCTGCACTCCTGACAACGTCGCCGTCGTAGACGACCAGCGGGGGGGACTCTGGCAGCCAGCCGGCGTGCATTCGTTTTGAACTCCTGGCCGTTTTGGGTTGGTTTTGCAGTCGTCGTCCGAGCACGGCTGTCAGAGTCAAGAAGCTGCCAATCATACGTGTGTGCCAAAAGGCCCATCTTAGCTGGAGGGTCCAAAATAATACCCATACAGTTTGGATATGTATACTATAATTTCCTATAAGCCGCTACTTTTTCACACGCCTTGAAAAGTGGGGCTTAAATTTTTTTTTATTCTTTATTAATCCCACTCAATCTCATTTGGACTATGCCAGACGGGTATTTTGCCATCAGTTGTCACCCTTCTGGGTGACATCTGATGGCCCCCAGATGATCAAAGTAATAATATCACAACAATAGCACTTTCAACTTGCAAAATACATATTTTATTGCCTGTTTATATATGTTATAGTTATTTTATTGCCTATCTTCATATTTTATATATATTGTCTATTTTGTACAGTTTTATATTTGTATTGTCCAGGACTACAGATGGAAATTAGCTATGAGCTACTATCTGGTACAAACATATCTGCCTCTGTGCTTAATGTAATTGTACACTATCCTAATTAACTTCTAAACAAACAAACAAACAAACTACTGCAACTCGTCCTTGCTGGTGCCCCAGCGGTGACCATCAGGCCTCTGGAGCTTATTCAGAAAGCGGCAGCCCGCCTGGTGTTCAACCGTCCCAAATTCTCCCACACAACTCCCCTCCTTATGTCGCTACACTGGCTCCCGGTAGCCGCCCGCATCAAGTTCAAGTCCCAGGTACTCGCCTACCAGGCAGCGAATGGGACAGCCCCGTCTTATCTCCAGGTTATGGTCAAGCCACCTGTCCCTACCCGTCCCCTCCGATCTGCCACCTCCGGGCGACCCGTCCACCCCGTCGCTCAGAGCCCCCGGCTGCCGATCGAACCGGTCTCGCCTCTTCCTCGGTCTTCGCTCCTCAGTGATGTAACGAACTCCCGAAAAAGGTCAGAACAGCGGGGTCTCTGCCCATCTTTCGCCGTGAGCTGAAAACATACCTCTTCACCAAGCACTACCCAACTAATCGTTCTTAGCCCCAAACCCCCCCGCCTCAAAAAAAATAAATAAAAAGGGATGAAATGAATGTACATATGTATATGGTTCTGAGATGGCTATTTGGTTGAGTGGTCACTTCTGACTTCTGGTACATCGGATTTTCGGTGACTGAATTGCACTTCTTGTAAGTTGCTTTGGATAAAAGCGTCTGCCAAATGACTGTAATGTAAATGTAATTTAATGTCAATCATTTGAAATTCGTGTTCTGCATTTAACCCATCATGGATGAACCATGAGCAGTTGGCATGCTGTCGAATAGCTCCATGGGAGCAGCTAGGGATTCAGTGTGTTGCTGCACAACAGTTTGATGTACTAGGAGGAGGTGGGAATCAAACTAGGAATGTTTGGTTCCAAGGGGAATCACTCTAAAACCCCGCGCAACGCCGGCCCAAAACAGCGATACGGCTAATTATGGATTTTTTTGGGGGGCGAATAAGCTTCATGCTGCAAGCTCAAGCCTTTCGCAACATCAGACCGATTAAATTATTGTGAAATTCTGGGGCCGTTAAATTCCGGCACAGAAAAAGATGACTAATAGTTTTAGTGCGCAGGAGGAAGACCAAGTTAGCAATCAGCTGGAGTAGGACAGAGCGGGGCTAGAAAATGGATGAATGGATGGATGGACTTGTCCTTGTTAATTATTAGTCATCTTTTTCATCAGCCGTGTTACAGGCACTGGTCGGAAATAAAGCATCTCCAGTACGTATTTGTGGATGTTACCGGTATGTATTTAATTGAAAGTAAAAAAAAAAGTTTCTGTGTAAAAATATCATGTTACAACGTGGACACCTGCGGCTTAAAGTGCGGCCTATGTATGTAAACATATATTTATTTGTTATTTTTAGCCGGTGTGGCTTATATTCAGGTGCACTGAATAATCTGGAAAGTATGGTACTTTGCATGCACGGATGCCGACCTTGTGAAGAAAATATTTATCTTTTTATTAAGCCTCAAAATTAACCCTTTTTGTCACAGACCATGTTTGAGGTAAAACGTATAAATTAAAATCTGAAAATGAAGTAAAAGGTGCAGATAACTGAGAGGTACTTACAATCTCCGGTGGTTTTGTACTCATATTTCGGAGAGTAGGAGCTGTATCCGGTGGGCGTGTGGGTTCGCACGCTGAAGACGTACCAGGTGGCCGGCTTCAGACTGGAGATGATGACACTCGGGGCCTTGGTGCTGATGGATGAGTAGCTCAGCTGCTCGTGTTCCTGTGCAGGACGGAAGGATCAGTCAAGCTTGCGGAATTAGCAAGAGAGTTGAATGGGATCTTCTTACCCGGAGATGCTTTTCCTGCTCCGTGAAAGGACATTTAACAGGTCAGCGAGTTACAAATACTTGATTTCCATGATAACTCAGCAGACGCTTCACGAGAGAGAAAGCCTAACGTGGACCAGGGCCGTATATTTAGATGAACATATGATATACCAAGAGAGACTTGACCTTCGAGATGAGATAAGCTCCATTTTTTTTTATCCACACAGGGATCATATCATTATACTGTGGCCTCTCGAGATCCGAATCACTTTATATACACATTTTTTTAAGATATGAAGTGCAATTTAAGCAATTTTTATCCTTGAAATACAAAAAAAATTATGAGATACCAATACGAGAGTGAGAAAATCAAAATGGGAAATTTGTGCAGTACGCGCCAAGCGAGCTCCAGGTAGTTGATAAAGTATCTTCTGTGTTCCTATCTATCATGTGGCATCATTTTATATTTTTGTGCTTATTTTATGTATTTTGTTTTTACTATCTCTCATGTGGCATAATTTTATATTTTTGTGCTTATTTTATGTATTTTGTTTTTAATAATAGGCATGGACCCAAATAAACCAGAAAGAAGATGACACCATAGCGTTTATAGGTTTTTCTATGTTAACATCCATATATTGTGAGTTTTGGAGCTCATTAATTTGTTTTCCGCAATCTTAAACAAGGAAAATTCATTTAAGATGCGGAAAAATCAACATACAAATCCACTTCAGGAACTAATTTAATTTGCATCTTAAGGGATCACTGTACTTCCTTGCAGGTTATTTAAACAAAAGGTTCCCACAGATCCTAATTTACTCCAAATATTCATCTTTGAGGAGACTTTGGGCCGGTCCCCCTCCGTACCTTCTCATAATATTTTATCTCGTAGTCCAGGATGGGCAGGGCTGTTTGCTCGGGCTGCTGCCAGGAGAGAGCGATGCTGTTTGGAGAAGCCCAGTCCTTCTTCAGGGCGCCCACCACCGACGGACCTGAAATGGCGAAAACATCCTCATTTCGTCATACGGGGGAGGACGAGTCGAATCAACCGAACGTCGTGAGGTTTTTTTTTTTTTAACACGGTCCTGCACAGGAGACCCCTTTGCCACGGAGCGAAGGGGGGCGAAATCAAATCAACTTCACATGCAGAACACACCGTGGCTCCCGAGAACAACAACACGACATCTGATCAAATACCTCTTACGCTTTCCTGGGAGTAAATTGAAATTCTCTTCTCCGCTCAACGCGCTCTGTCTGTGTTTCCCAGGTGACGCGGTTTGTGACTCATCCTCTGCTGCCTCAGCAGCTGCTGCACACCTGGACATAATCACCACACCTGACCGTCCTCCTCAGCGGCCCCGCGGTATGTAGAGCCCAGCCGTGGGCAGACTGCAGCTGCAGTCGGTTTGATACTCAGCTATCTGCCGCATTATTTATCCAGAAGTCTATACCGGGCTTTTGTAATTTTCCTGCGTTTTCAGGAGATCATCTCGTACCGTCTTTCCTGAGTACTTAGGGTCAACAGTCGAGAGCGTAGGAGAGCGTGGAAAAGAGGTGTAGAAACGGGTTATAGCAGGTTGAACGGGTGGAGAAAAGTGTCAGGGGTACTATGAGATAGAAGACTTATCAGCCAGAATGAAAGGAAAGATTGATGAGACAGTGGAAAGACAGCGATGCTCTATGGTCTAGAACAGTGGTCCCCCAACCCCCCGCTTTATTCCGTTAGATTTATTATCTGAGTCTGAACAATCTTTATTTTGAAAAATCTTTTATCTTGAAAAATCTCGGTCACTTGAGTGCCAAAAATGTAACCCACAAGCTAGCAAAATGGTTAAAAAACAGACGTCAGACGGAAATGGTCTAGTGAAGAGACAGAAGAAGAACCTACATTTTCCAAGAAAAAGAAAGATTTTAACAGACAATACCAGGAGTTCTACTTGAAATGTGGATTTATCATAACAGGTGATTCCCAAGCCGCTCTGCATAATATGAGGCAATGAGGCAATGAAGCGTTCATTGCACTCATGTTATGTTGTTGGCGCGATGTTACGAGGAAGATGCTAATAAAGTTGCATTCAAGTACACGGTGGATTCACGTTTATTATTATAGTCGCAATACAAACAATCTACGTGCTTTGGGATGTTCTTTGGGAACATCCTCCATCTGGGGGGGGGGGGTTATAGTTAGCATTAGCCTAGCTCATCATTACAGCTCCTTAAGCTTACTCTGCTGATGGATATCCCATGACGGACTTCTCTCAGTCTTATCTTGTCTGCACTTTTGTTCCTTCATCAGTGCAGGACTGTGACCTCGTCTTCTCCCGTGTCTCCTCTGGGCTCTCATTGGACAGATTCCCAGGGGGCGTGGCTTGATCTCCCCCTATCACTGTCAGCGCTACCGTTATTGTTCGCGTGACATCCTTCGTGTGTCCGTCATCTTCACGAGAATTCTGCACTGCTAAAGTGTTTCCGTGCTCCTGGGGAGACGTTGGGTTTTCTACAGATCATCTGAAAGAACGTGGTCCAAACCTGCTCTGAACACAAATCTGACTCACGGTTTTCAGGTTTTTTTTCTCAGAATGCGCAACAGCTTCACGTCTTGTGTTGTTTTTCCCGTCAGTGATTTCCATAAAGCTTTTCTGAAATCTGCGTGTTTTCGCTCGTCTGCATTTTCTGTCGCTGCAAATCTGCCGGGCTCGCCGGACCGTCGTACGTGAGTATATTCTCATTAGGACGGGGGATTAATCACTAAGCGACCATTATGGGTTTTAATTACGGGGTAAAACAAGTCCCGGGCAAATGACATCTGCTCGAGTGGACTTCGCGCTAATGAACCGAGTCAGCATGACAACACATTGATAAATAGGTCGGCGTGTCAAAAGCGTCGTTTTGGAGAACGATAAAGAAAGGGGACCGGAGCTGAAACCCTCCTGCGGGGGAAACGGCCGCCTCGGAGAAATGCTCGGCGGTTGCGTCGTTCCAGGACCTGTTGACCTCCGTCGGCTTGATCAACATGTTCGGAGCGAGGAGTTTCCTGTGTTAGAGACGCCGGAACCGCAGCTGTGGAGTGTATGAGTGTGTGCGCGTGTGTGCGCGCAAAGTTGATTAACACCTGTCCACCTTGTCAGCAATAATCATGGCACAGCCGCGCTCGCACCCAATGATTGTATTTCAAAAGAGGATTAATGCTTCCAATTTAGAGAGAAAACCATTGGCACGGCAATTCCCTCTCCTGTTAGATCATCTTATTTTAATTGAAAACAAGCTGAGGAGGCCACATCTCTTCCCGGACCGCGTCACATTCCGCTTTGCGCTATGAATTTCCGCCGGGTAAATAATTGCGTTGCCTTCCCAGGAGTGGTCAGCAGATGTAACTGCCCCCAGAGTCATTACATATGATGCAGTCTAATGTAGCCAGAGCTGACTCATTATGTGGATACAAACTGTCCGCCTGCTTTCCCCCGTGTGGATTCAAAGTGGAAACTGGATACAAGAAATATATATATATATGTATATTTTACTGTGCGGAATAAGCCCAGGGAAGCGCGGGGTCCGCGCCATGCTGGGAATTAAGGGTTCTGGGTAAGAGCTACAGTCCCGGCCTTTCAGGTCGGGGGGAATTGAAATGAACATTTCATCCTTGTGGGATTTGGGCTTGTTAACCAGGCGCTGTGAGAGCCACCGCCGCTAATCTGATGTTAGGAGCCCAGACGCCGCTGTTTCGTCACTCCGCTTTTCTTTCCCTTCCTCACCGGTCCGTGCGGATAATGTCGTTCCCCAAGAGGTAATTTTACGACTTTATCGCTCGTCGTCCTCACCCCAGCTTCAGGTCAGAGTTCACTTGCGATTTCACCCCCCTCTTTTCTCTGTAGATTTGTATGTTTCTTTAGTAAAAGTGGAAAAAAAGTGGATGTTCTCCCTGTGTCTGCGTGGGGTTCCTCAGGGTTCCTCCCACGGTCCAAACACATGCAGGAGGCTCACCACAGGATATAGATAGCGAATGAATGAAAATGTGTCATCACTTTCCATTGGGATTAAAACAAAGTGTTGCATTCAAATGGATATTAGGACACCGCACAAAATGCAGAAGTGAATATGTGTGTGCCAAACTGCTGATTCGAGATGACGACCGCTGCACCCGGGTCATAGGCAGCTGCAACTGGAACTGGATGGAGGGGGAAACGCGGCTGCGGTGCTTTGGCGTTCTTTGCAGGCCGAATCAGATACATTAGCTGGATGTTTCATCCATAAGTAGTAAATTAAAAGCCGTTAAAATTGGCAGGCTGGATGAGATGTTGGCAGAAAGGGGAGCAGCGTAAACGCATGCAGGAATAAAAAGGAACTAATAATATGAACATCAATCCCATGGGTGTGTGTGTGTGTGTGTGTGTGTGTGTGTGTGTTTGTGTTTCTATTTAACACTTCTTTACAAACTACAGAGCAGCAGAAGGGGGGAGGGAGAGAATTTATAATTAGATTCAGGGTTGTCTGTGGAAGTTCTCAGTCATCCAGGTTCTGGTGAATTCTTGTTGAAATCTTCTTGTCTTTGCTCCTCCGAGGGGCTTCTTCAGTTCTAGTGACCTTTTCGGAAACTCCTCATAAGTCATTAGAACTGAAGAAGCCTCTAGGATGAGGGGTGAAACGTCTTAAAGTGAAGAAACTCAAATCCTGTCAGCAAGACAAGAAGATTTTGACTAGATTTAAAGTTAATTTCCTTCTGGTGAATTGTACCTTGTGATCTGGGTGCAGTTTGCGGTCGGATCTCATCTCCGATATGAAAGGATGAAGACCATGGATGGCTGCAGACATTCAAGGATTAATTTATCTCCACCAAGTTCTACGCTTGTGGTCAGGTGTTTGAAACTACCAGAAGATAGTGCATTGCACCGCAATGGGTTTCTTATGGATTCCTTTGACTGACTGCGAATACCGACTCCTAAAAGTCTTACTGTGAATATCTAAAGACACTTTTGGCAGCTCCTGGAACCTTCTCAGGTGTACTCAGACTGCAGAAGAACCAGGGACCATAGCTATGAGGACCACCTTATCGTCTACTCTGAGGCAGGGTATTTTTAAAGTTTAATTGGGAGCTGGGTGATTGGTAGAACCCAAAAGTCACGTCCATTACCAGATACTTCCAGATACCTATTTTTGCAAGCTATGGTGGTCACCGCTCAGATGTTTTCTTCGCATAAAAATGGACAGAAGCGATGGGAAAAGGAGTGACAAAGAGGTCCGAGCTCTTCTGGCCTGCTACGTCTCACAGGGGTTTCCAGGGCTCGCAGAGGAACATTTACATTTTGGTCCAAAATAAGCCCAGAGTTAGCGAATGGCTAATGGAATTCTTCATAGTTCAGGGAGAAGATACAAACACTTCAAACATCTGATAGTCCATGGTTATTATTTCATGAAGGCTGTGGAAGCTTCCATCTCCATATTATCCACGTTGTCTACTTTTTCTAGGGTTTGTTTTTGAGGGCGGAGCGGAAGTCGAACGTTGCAGGCTCCCAAAGAGTAGGCTACTTCCTGGAACCAAATTCGAACTGGTCAGTTCCCAAACGGCTACTATGGGTGTTTTCAGAGGTCACAAAGAAAGGTGAGATATGTGTCAGATCACGCAAACCATGAACAGACACGTGTTTATATATATACAGAAATAAAAATAGACATGGAGGTTCCTTAATTTCTATTGGATCCACTTGGATCGCTAAGATGAGATGGACTCAAAGCCCACAAGAAGTTCTCTGGCTGTGATTCGTCCTCTGTGTTCACGGCAGGGGCGTGTTAAACACCCGCCGCTCCGTCCCCGACCACTAACAGGATACTTTGAGGACACAGGACACACATGAGCCACCTCTAATGATCACGTACGTGCATTATTAGAGCTGCGGCGTGAAATCTGCCAGAGGAACAGACTCTCCCCGAGATGCCGGTGCATTGGAAAGCCATTAGAAACACCAGTCAATTACAATGCCCGATGGATAGATTTTCCAGTCAAGCGTGGTTAAGCTCAGCATAAACTAATGGGGAGTCTTTAAATGAGCTTGACCTGCATATGATTTTAATTAGCTTTCTTGCCCCAAAGGCTGCCATTAACTGTTAAAAAAAAAAAAAAAATCAATAAAGCTGGTATTGATGCCGCGCGAGAGCTTAAACGATGTCCTAAAACTCCACTGATTCATGGCTGATAGAGAGAAGAGGCACGGGACAGACGAACACACACACACACACACACACACACACACATGCTGCTGTTTACAAAAAGCTGTATTGATAATGTCTGTCTCTTTTCGAGGTGACTGGTTTTGTTTTTCGCCTCGCAGCCGTCCTTTCCAAACGTATCTTGAAATCCATGTAAGAACCCAAATATTAGATTAGCCTCTTTCCATTCACTTTCATTCGATTTAACGCCAATTTGTGGATTTCGATGCCAATTGACTCCGTGCGAGATCGCCAAGCGCTCGGCAGGATTCATGAAACGCTTCGGCGGCTTCTGCTACTAGGAGTTAATGTAATGAATGAGTGACCCGAAGTCATCGTCATTGTTACCACGGGGACCGCAAGCAATCAGCTGGAGAAGCCGTTGTATGCGGTGAATCCGCAATGCCACGCGGGTTTAAGGCGCCTCCGCTGCAAGTCGCTCTCCGCAAACCGCCGTACAAAGCCGAAGTGACACAAGGTCGCCCCTGGGGACGGCGATCATTACCCTCCATTAATGCTCGAGGTCAATCTGATTGCACCGCGGGTCGTTCGCTGTCTGCGGCGAACTAGGAGTATAAACACAGACACGTCTGAGACCCGACATTGGTCAAATAAGCTGTTAAGACTAATAAAGGAGAGCGAAACGGGAGTCAAACAGGCGATCCGCTCCGCTCAATCAAGCTGGGCGTAATTTTGCTCCGACCTCCTAGCGATGACGGGCCGGATCTAATGGCAACGCGCGCTTGTTGAAAGGATGGCGTGGATTATGTCTTATATCTGACGGCGTGAGCAAACAGACAGCGCATTCTCCCGTCCTCTGGCATCAGGGCGACGACGTCTTCACCCTAAATGTTCTTCTCAAGCTCAAGTTCAGTTTCGTTGGTTTTAATTGCTGTCATTATTATGTGTGCATGTTTGCACTGAAGTATTCACAAAAAAAAAAAAAAAAAAATTAAACATTGCAAACCCTCATTTATGGATTCACGTGTTATTTATATCGCTTATCGTTGGACACCGTGCCGCTTGAAGCCCAAACCAATCCCACCTGACACTGGGCTAGAAACTGATCGCAGGGTTGATGCACAGACTGACAATCTCACATCTGCCGAATGAAAGTCTCCAATTTTACCAAAGACATGCAGTGTGAAGCAGCTTTAGGACAAGGCAGGTCCGAGAACACGGTTCAAAGAACTGTATGGCCTGATTTATTTTCTAGTTTTGCATTCAATAAGGGACATCTGCCACAAGCACCTTCAGCTCCAAACTCAAAAACAAACCACCAAAGAAGAAGAAGAAGAAGTAGAAGAAGAAGATGAAGAAGAAGAGGAAGAAGAAGAAAATGAAGAAGAGGACGACGACACGGACAACATGGGGTGGAAGCTGACACAGCGTTCATGGACTAATAACTATGGACTATCAGATGGTTGATGGTTTTTAATCTTCTCCTAGCACTACTTTGCTTTGTGAAGGACCCTGTTAAGCTAACTCGAACTTAATTTGGGCCAAAATGTACATGTTCCTCCGCTAACCCCGGAAACCCCTCTAAGGTAAAGCAGGCCAGGAGAGCTCGGACCTCTCTGTTGCTTCATTCCTCACTGCTTCTGTCCATTTTGTCCACAAAACATCTGACCAGGGAACAGGATAGTTGGCAAAGGTATCTGGTAATGAGCGTGGCTCATGAGTTCCACCAAGCACCTATGAGTTCCTTTGTAACCATAAACACACCCCGCCTCGGAGTACGAGTTGAGATGGTTCTGGGAGGTCCAACATGCTGATCTGAGGTCAGGGCAAAGGGTTGGATAGTGTCTCAATGAGACAAGTTCCCGGTTGTGTCTCCACCTTGTATTTGGACTGGAGAAGCAGATGGTTGGGTGATGATAGGCCGGTAGCTGAAGCTCAGATGGTTAAACGCCTGAGACGGACTCGCAGGGCCTTAAAGTAAACCCAAGAATCCGTCCAGACTGGTTGGTTTCTGTTCCTCCAGTGGAGCTGGGAGGAGCCCACGTGTATCGTCATGGTGATATCCATCATATCACCCACTTCCTCTCCAGAAGCATGCTAGGTCGGGACTTTATCTGGAAATGCACCTTCACTTCGAGGTCCTCTTCGTTCCACGTCTGTCCAAATCCCTGCTTTGCGATAACCACCGTGTCTGCTCCGTATCCTTCCAGGTTTTCTTTCGGTCAGAGGGGATTATGGTTTGCTTTGCCTACGAGTGTATAAACAGTTCTTCTCGTCAGTCTTATTGGTCTCTCAGATCTCATCTGGACCGCCGCGCTCCTCCCCCCTAAAAATACAATTTTTTTAATTACATTTCACACCGTGGGAACTGCAAAGCTGCGAAGCTTTGCTATCTAATTGAGTCACATCAATAACTTTAATTTCCAGAGTCTTACACAGCTGCTCGCAGCGGCGCGTAGTTTGTGCGGGAGGCTTGATGAGGTGCGGCTATTTATAAAGCTTTGGGTTTCATGTGGCGAGCACGGCGGCGGCGGCAGCGGCGACACCGGCTGATTATGTGATCAACGGCCGCGCATTTGATGTGAAGCGAGCAGACACGGCACACGTCCGCAGCGGAGCGGCCAACTTCTCACCGCCAACCGGCAGATGAGCGGTGAATGAACCATCTATTCAAAGATTTTCAAGGATTCAAGACCTCAACTGTACACAGAGTGCGACAAAATTTTGAGATAGCGGCTCTCGGGTTCAGTGGGATCAAAAAAAAAATCTAAAACAATCCATAAACAATACAATGACGGCAACATCTCTGGGTTAAGGAAATAAAACAGGTGGAGCAGCCAGGCTCTCTATAAATATAACCAAGTTCTCTATCTATAACTTGAACTTGGATCTTGAATGGGGACATCTGGCGCTTACATATCAAAGTGGAATTGACGAGAATTTGGACACGTCGTGTTCAATTAAGCCTTCAGAGATCACGTGTTGCATGAACGCATGGAGTACGTCTGCTTATGAATTCATTGCACCTCCAGCCTTATCTCTTGCACTACAATCTCCATATAAAGTGCTGCAATTTGCCGGCCGATGGTGCACAGAAACCTCTCTCCCCACCGCGCCGGTGCAGGTTTCGGTTTCCAGATGCATGTTGCGGTCGCTTGCAGCCTCAGAGAGGGAAATTGATGTGACCTCCGTGTCACTAAATAGCTGTCAAGTGGATCTAAACTGGGACGCTTTCCCGTCCCCCCGCCCGCCCCAGAACACCTGCAACCCCCCTCCCGCTGTGGTGGCTGTCTGTGGTATGACAGTGGAGGAAAAAAAAAAAAAAACAACTCCACATGGTCCTTTGCCCCAAGCAGATGGCGGGTACAACAGCCGCCCACGCCATTTATCTTGTGTATCCGCTGAGCGCAGAGAGTTAACAGCTAATTAAAATCATCGCTCAGCCAACAAAAGCGTGGATCTGAGAGGTGGAGAAGACGAGGAGCAGGGCAGGGACTCCTCGAATCACGGTCAGAGGGGATGGGGGAGATACCAAATCAAAGAATGGTCCTTGCGCGTGTTGTGTAAACTCCTCAAATGTCACTTGGAGGAGTTTTCGCCGCCTTGCCGAGCCGCTTGACACTCCGAGGCCCCGTCTTTAATAGGGTCCCAGTGTGCCGCCGATCCCTCTTGTTCCCACTTAATGGGGATGCGGAAAAGAAATGACATGTGGGGAAAGGCCAGTAAACCCGGGCCGACGCCGGCCCGCCACAATCAATACTCATTTGTCCTCCACCTCGCTTTCCCCCCAAAAGTAATTAATGAGAAGAACTGAAGTATCTGCCCACTGACAGCTGATTTCCCTGCTGGTCCTTAACACCCTGTCCACTTTTCATGCTGCTACTTAAAAGCTTCATTATGACTTCAACCAAGCATTCAGTATTAAAAAGGGGCGAAATCACGGGCTCACTCAGACGAGCCTGCACATTATATTGGATATTGAGAATTAAAAAAAAAAACAAATCCCCCCCCACCATATTTAATATTACCTTGCCATTTTATCGGGAAGGTACCTGGCATATCTTTTCCACCGATCAATCACAACATTGTTTAAAATGTAAAGTTAAAACGACACGTCAGGAAATACCACTTTAAGTGCAAACCCGGACCAGAATAAACCAGACAGCCGTCTTGAATCCAAGGACGGTTTCCTCGCAGGGAAATGATCAAATGTCTGCAAAGCTCTGACACACAAGTATCCCCTCATCCTGCCACTTGTCAAAATGAAAGGCAGCCCTTCGAAAGGAAGAATATTCCTTCAGCTCTTCCGGCGATGCAATGTCCGCTTGGTTCAGTTTGGCTGAATATGTGACCAGAGGCGGCCGGACCCGATGAAGCGAGTCAAACATGTCCCAAAAAAATAAACAAACATAAGCAAATAGCAAGCAAGATAACATGATATCAAAATATAAATAAATACAAAAAAAATATGGAATACAATATAAATATCCTGACCATGCTATGAAAAGTCATATGAATAAGTGAATAAATGACAATAATAATTTTGATAAATGAAGAAATAAATACAACAATGCGCCCCCACCCACAGAGAGCGAGCATGGACCAATCTGGCGGAAGGGGCGGGGCTTATTTGTTAAGATCATTTGTAGTAATATTGATACAGCATTGCCTTATATTTATGAGCTTTTCCACTTTAGGAGTTGATATTTTGTGTTTTTCTCCGTATCTTGCCAGTGTTTCCATTTTTACGAAAGGACGCTGAATGATCCACGCTCTCATATAGTTTTCAACCGTCTATTTGAAGGAGCCTCTAAAAACGGCGGGCTTCATAGCGCTCCAGGCAGGGATGTTCCAAAAACACATTTTTAGTACCCACTCCTGCCCTTTCAGCCAAAATCACTTGCTGCCTTTGCCAGCGCAAAAGTGGAAAGACGGCGTGCTGTACTGATCACTGATGCGGCTGCATCGTCAGAGAAGTGTGAAAATGTGTGGTGCACGTGCAAATTGGTTGGCGAAACTTAAAAAAAAAAAAACAGGCGAGCTAATTTTCAGTTTTGTTGGCTTGTTCAGAGAGGTGACAGAGAGAATTCCAGGAAAATCAGCACTCATTGCCGGAATGAAAATTTACAGTTTCTAGCTTCTTTGAGACTGGAAATAAAAACTAAAACGAGACAGCTTGGCGATGAGGGTGGTGAAGGTGGTGAAGACCTCCACCTCACAGCCAGAAGCTGCTGGTTTGGACTTCTGCAGGAGCCTTTCTGTGTGGAATTTGTTCTCACCGGGTTCCTGCTCCCCTGTGACGCTGACTTTAGGATCCTCCGTATTGATAAAGAATAAATGAATGAATCTATAACTGTAATTCTCTCAGCACAGGGTTTCCAGAGGTCGCACTGAAGAGGTTCTGCCCAGGTTAAGGTCTGCTTAAATGTCCGACACATTAAGGCCAAAAATCAGTCCCGGTTTTGAACTCTGTGCCTTCAAAATAATTGTCCATCCCCTCAGACCTCTCTCTCGCTTCCATGACAGTCAAATATTAAAAACAGTCCTCACAGATCAGTCCCACATCTGAAACCCAGCCTTTGAGAGGCTTGCTGGTCTGCAAGACTCAGAGGAGAAGAGCAACCTTTGTCCCCAGAGCCGTCCAACTCATCGCCTGACCAGCCCCATACCAAATTGTACACTTTGCACAATTCTGTACGGTTATATTATTATACATATATTTTATACATATATGTGTCCCCCAATTGCCCCTCAGGGACAAATAAAGGTTACTCTGATTCTGATGCTTTATATCTTTACACCAAGCCAGGCAGGTGTCACTCCTGCCCTGGATCAAGAAGAATAAAACTGCCTTTTTTCAACAGGCAATAAGTGCACTAGGGCTCTTGCAAATGTCAATAATCTCCTGATGTTGTTTCCACTGACATGTATTTCAAACAGATGTGCTCAAACCACCATTCTTAAGAGCAGAAAGTAAGTAGTACTTTGAGACATCCTCGCTGCTGCAGTGGAAATAGCGGCGTCTCCTATAGCGCCCACAGCGGGAGCACTGCAGCAGAACACACAGCAGGCAGCGTAGAGACGCGCTCCGTCCAGAGGAGCTCATTTCCAACCGGGGGTCATCGACGTGCGAGGGACGGGAGGGTTAAAGGCGTTTGGGTCCAGAAAAAAAAAAAAAAACCTCTGCAGAACCCAAACCTCTGCCCCGCTCCGTGTTTACAACTGGCCCGACCGCAATTAAATGCCAGGAGGAAGCCGGGATCCAAAACGCTTAATTAAAGCTGTCACATTAGCTTCCGAAAAGCACAGCTTACTTCACGCGCCGGAAAATACAGTGAGCGGCTTGGAGAGCGAGGCAGCAATGTTGTGGTAGAAGATGTGGAGGTAGCTGTCGATGGCGCTTGGCTGCGGCGCGGCTGAATGATGAATATTGGAGGTCAGATGAACCTGCTTTTCCAGCTCATCCGGCAAGGAGCTGGACAGGGTGAAGGAACGAGTGCAAGCAGGTTGGAATGGAAAAAAAAATATGACCGGAAAGATGGAGGCAGCAGAGGTGAAGATGAGGAGGGTCTTCTTTGGGAGGGAGGAGGATGGAGAGGATCAGAGGGACAGCACATGGTCGATATTCCGGAGATAAAGTTATGTCGAGATGGTTTGGGCATGGACAGAGGAGATCAGGAGGTCTGGAGGAAGACCTGGGAGGAGGTTTATGGATGGAGGAGAGGAGAACTTTGGCAGAACCTCCTTCATGCCTTCTTGAGATGACGGCTCCTTCACGCCACCGGCGCTCGATTGGTGTGAAAACGGAAACGAGGGTCCGGAGATGCTGAAGTCCGAACTGCTGTGGTTGCGATGGAGTAACGCGGGCGCAGCTTTGTTTGGGGGCGACTCCAGCGACAAAGGGGGGTTCCTGACGCTGATTTATCGGACTCCCCGAAGACAACGGAGGAACATTTTTTTTGGGGGGGGGGTGCAGAATCGCGCGGAAGATTGAAGAGGAGCCCGAGTCGGGAGCCGAGAGGGAAACTTCAGAGGACATCCATCAGGGCCGCAGAACAATGAGTCCAATCGTTCCGTATTAATGAAGCTTAATGCTTAAAATAGTCCCCGTTGTGAGGTGGATTCAGGTTAAATTATCTTTGCAGGGGAGGTGGGTGGGATTCATGATAAAAGTCTGGACATAAATCATTTCGGGGAGTAGAAATAGCTAATCTCCTCCCCTTCAAGCTCTCCACCTGCCCTGAACATTGCTGAATAGCAATCCCAGGTAATAGCTATTCTCAACACCGACCCGGTGAACGGGTGAGTCACCGTGAGGCTCGGAAGAGAGATTTATAAGCTTGGGCGAAACATCATTTGTGGAGAGTTCGATGAACGCCGGCTAAAGTTACGGACTGAAGGTGGGAATGTGTGATCGGACGGATTCCGTGTGGACAGAGATCGTAACGTATGATTTGATGTCGGTGGCCGAGCTGCAGTGGCGCCGTCCCTCCTAGCTTATCGCAGAGATTTAGTTTCACCGCGAAAAATGTGCATGTCATCGAAACTGACGTTAAAAAAGCAAATATAAGGACATGATAGCGGCACTGCTATTACACTATATTTACATAAGAGCTGTTAAAGTAACATCACATTACAGGTTTGGCCGAAAAATCTTTTCTTTCTGGTGCACAAAAGGATTGAAGGCGAATGCTAAAAAACGCCGTTGAATGTGCAACCAGCAAGTATCAGCACCCCTTGTGGCCAGCAATGGTATTACAACAACAAAGCCCGGAAACATATGTGTGGAAATGTTCTCAGGGCTCCAGACGATACTTCAGACAAATAGTTCGGCTTGAATTCATTCGACAAATGGTTTTCCCACAGTGAGTTTCAAAGTAGCACTTGAATATTCTGGTCCTTTCTAAAAGATTCTCCTGTAGCGCCACACTCCTTTTTAAGGATTTTAGGAGAACCACTGTGTTTATTTTTTTGGAATATTTCTTCCCACAGTCCAAAACCAAGGAGGGGGTTCACACTGGAGACTCCGAATGCTCCAGACATCTGATGAGAGGGTGAATAGTTTTATATTGAATGAGTGAGTGAATGGTTATATGTCTCTATAGGACTTTTGAATGAGAGGGTGAATGTTTGCATGTGTGTCTCCATGTGTGTCGGTGTGATTGACCTGTCCGGGCCGAACCCCGCCTCTTGCTCAGCTGGGGTGGGCTGCATCCTCCCTGTGACCCTAACTGCAGGATATCGATAATGAATGAATGAATGAATTAATATCCGGCAACCTCCATTCATGCCTGCTCCCCTCTGTTGCAGCCGCCCTGCAGTGCCGACTCACGCAGAGGAGACATCAGGCAAAAAATAGACAGCGGATCAATATGGTTGTATTTCTGTATTTTCTGGAGTCGGTTCAGCTGCGAGGCTCTGACCCGGGCTCCCTCTCTCTCACGTTACCCATTACCACTGTGAAAAATAAATAAATATAAGGCCAAAATAGGCAAGGTTCTCTCTCCGCTGCTCTAATTCACCACCTCTCACCTTGACTTTTCCTGTCGTTCCTCAAACCCAACATCCCATCAATACAATCAACAGCCTCTGTTATCGTTATCTCCCTACGTTATCCTTGGAAAGACAGAACACTGATGCGGTTTAAGACACAGCCGCCGCCGTCTGCTTCCTAATTGACTGACTTCACATCTGTTGTTTTTTTTCACGGCTCAAAACAGTAGTCCGGGTTCACTTATGCGCATATGTGCACGTGTTTGCATGAACAGCAGGTCATGGACGCAAAAAAAAAAAGAGAAAAAGGTGCTGAAGGGCAGAAAAAGAGGTCGGGGGGGCAACAGATGCCCCAGGTAACATGAAGCCCCGCGGGAAGACGGTTAAATAAACCTGCCAGCAAATGAATAAGCGCACCTGCTAACGCATCACAAATGTATAAATTCATTATGCACCTGCTAATGAAGGTGTTTGACGCTGCCCGTCTGTAAACAGGTCATGCATGGAAGGATGTGAGCAATGTTGCTATTCACAGCTAAAATATGATAAAGCACTTTTCATTCATCCATTCTATGAATTTTATGAGCCTATCTGAGCTTTCGTTGGCCGAGAATCAGGGTTCACCTTGGATCTGTCCATCAAAGGGTCACATATGGAGACATTCACCCCAGAATATATAGAAAAGGGGGTGGTGTCACACTCATTTCCACCGAGGGCCACATCAGCATAATGGTTGACCTCAAAAGGGTCACATGTAATGGTAACAGTATAAATATAACCAAATGTAATGTAAAATAAATCTTCGCGCTTAACATGATCGGCATGAATTGCGGGAAATGTAGTTTATGGTCAATGCATGCGTTGGACTTATTTATCTTAAGATAATCAGATCTTTTAAGACATTTTCACGGGCCACATGAAATTATGTGGTGGGCCGCATTTGGCCCGCGGGCCTTGAGTTTGACACATATTATAGAAACACACCATTTACCCTGTGAATCATGTAATTCAGGGATACTCAGCCATTCACCCAGTCATTCACATGTTTTCCCCCGTAGCTACTGGAACATACAGGTTGCTCTTAATAAACAGAAGGTGATTTCCATCATAACGTGGAGGAAATAACTGTCATCGCTTGCATCGGTGAGAGCAGGCATTCTGAAAGCATCTACAGGTCACCAAGAAGAGCCCGGTGATTAAATGAGGGGTAAAACCACGAGCCAGTTGTGGTGACGCAGGGGCCCGAGCCACGAAACGACCTCCGCGTTATTAAATAAGCCTCGGACAAGGAGGGAGGCTAATATGCTACGTGGGCTGCTGGTGGTAAATATGTCTGGACACGAGGGATGAAAGATGTGCTCTTCTTCTCTGTCGAGTCATCTCTATTTACTTCCCCTTCAGCGGTGATGACTGTATTCAAGCATTTTCTTTCTTTCTTTCCTCCCGCTGTTCTCTTTTTCTTCTTCTTTTTTTTTTTCTTCCCCCTCCGCCGTGCTGACGCGCAGAGGCTTGGTTGTGATCCAATCGCAGACTGGCTGCAGCAATCACCGTCTGTTGATTGGTTTTATAATCCTCACTCAGGATCTCAGATGGGAGAGAATCAGCGGGCCAAGAAGTGTAGCGCTGAAAGCTGTCATATTGATGCGTGCACACACACATCTCTCCACACACACACACATACACACACACTCTTTGTCTTCCACTTCTAGATTCAACATCATCGCTTTCATTTTCTTTGTAAATATGTGTGCCTGCCTTGTATAATATATCTGAGGGCTCCAAAATTGAGAGCCCACAGCACTGGTGCTGTCAGACATCTCTGACTCCAGAACTTTTGATTGGGTTTTTAGACGAATACTTTGGTCTAGTATTTCGGGGGTGGAGGTCAGTTATTGACTTGTAACGGCTTAAGTTAGGCAAAATGAACGGGCCGCTGAGGCCACGATAACACGTGTTGTGCCGTGTACAAAAATAGCACGGGCATCAATATTTTTTAATATGATCCAAGACTGTAACCTGCCACCGCAAGAAAATGATTAAGTAAATGCATTAGCGCTACGTAGCCCCCCTGCCCCAATTCCCCAATCAATAACTAGCGCTCCGACTTGGATAAGAGGAGAAAAGATAATGTTCGGCATAAAATGCGGCAGCTAATTCTCGCAGGTGACGGCGAGGCTTTGACCTCTCGACGCGCCCATCTCTTAATGCGAGGCCCGGCGCCGCTTTTTAAATATTAATGTTTTGCGGGGATTAATACGTCTCGCATCTGAAGATTGCTTTTTTCTCATAACGTGCTCTTCGGCGAGGAGACGTGTCTCAGATGCAAAGCTCAGCAAATAAACACCCCGGTGCCGGGTGGAAACTTCCCTGCCGGCTAGGGGTACGTAACCATGGCAACTCGTGTCAAACTCACATCTACCTGTGTCTGCGTTGCCCGTTTTCACGGCTCATTAACGAGCCGCAGCGAGAAAATGATATATTTAGTCGGTTTTATCATTTGGGAAAAGGTTTGACCCGAGAGTCTTTCGCCTCTTTTTGGCACTAACATCCTTCTGCTGTGTGATGAACCCTCTGTGTTGTTCAAGTTGCTGTGAAGATAAAGAGCATGCAAGTCGAGAAAGGTGAAAAAAACGTACTTTAAGTAGCTATGCCCAGATGCTAATTGTCCTACACTTCTAATTTCATCCAGCAGAGGGAGAATCTAACCACTGTCTGTGTGTGTGTGTGTGTGTGTGTGTGTGTGTGTGTGTGTGTGTGTGTGTGTGTGTGTGTGGGTCCTGTAGATGCATTTTCGACGGAGAAACCAACTGTATGTCCCAGTTCCGGGAGTCCTTGTCGAGCAGCTGCGAAGTTGTCCAAGGACGACTGTGTCTTGCACCCTTTGTGCCTTTCTGGGTTGATACTGGAATTAAAATGTACTGCTGCTGTGTTTGGGCCAATTCATATATAAAAAAAAAAAAAAAAAAAATTAATAATCTCACAATAATTGTCTCCTGCAAAATGTTGGTCCATTATGGAGGGCTCAGGTCTGAAATAAATGTTGCAGATAATTGAAGGTGTTACAGCGGTATCAAACTGTGTATGAAGTCTGAGTCTGGCTGCTCTGAAAGTCTTGGGCACGACTGGTCAATCAAAGTGCAGGAAGGCTCAGGTTGGACCGCCGCTGTGCACAATGGTGTTGCGCAATTGATTTTCCAGGGACGCCATCTAGTTTGCAAAGAATAGGCTTCCGGAAAGCTTTGCTAGATCGTAAGATCTGCGACGGAATTAACTTCACATCACCGAACATTAATTTTTCTCGGAGCCGGTATTGATATACACAATAATGCAGTGACAACACATACTGTATGTCCAGTGCTGCTTTTGTCTCTGTGTGCTTTTCTTCTGTCCTTCTGTGTGGGCTCTTTCGCAGCACTTGGTCAAATCAAAGAATCCTGTTAGTTATATTCAACCTATCACAGCTGTCACTGGGGTTCCATCACAGGGCCACGACATACAGCATTCACCCTCTCATTCACAAGTTACATAGAGTGTCAGGGTTGGGCTCGCGGGGGAGGTGCGCTTGCCGAGTGCGCACCTGGCCCTGGTTGCTGGCTGTCAGTGAGGGTTTGAAAGCCAGCGCTTTGAGCCTCACGGTTGACGGGTCAATCGCTCTTTCTCTCCCGATCCTGTCCAGCATTCCTCTGCTTGTTTCTCTCCACATTTCCTCCCTCGTCGTTGTATGATAGCACTTCATGCCTGGCCACCCGTGACCCGACCGGGCTTCTCTTGTTGGTGTATGCTAGCGCCCTCCAACCAGCTGCATTTCCCAGACCGAGCGTCTCCCTCATTGTTGCGTTGCTAGCGTTTTCAACTTAGCCACCCGCCCCTTACAGGGCTTCCTGTTCCTGCCCAGTGTTCCTCTGCCTTTTCCTGACCAGGTTTATTACCTTGTCGGTGTATGCTAGCACCTTCCACCAAGCTGCCCGTCCCCAGCCAGGCCTCTGCCTCGTTGATGTATGCTAGCGCCTTTTGCCTTGCTGCCTTCTCCCTTGTTGATGTATGCTAACGCTTTCCACCTTTGCACCTGTCTCCAGCCAGGCCTCTCCATTGTTGATGTATGCTAGCAACTTGCACTGAGTTACCTGCTCCTGTTCTGCATCCCTCTATCCAGTCTGCATGTACCTGTTCAACTGGTCTGTGTAAACTTGTTTTGAACGCTGTCCATTTTGTAGGGTGGGTCCACCTCCGAACCCATCATCGAGACATGCAACCATTCACTCACTCATTCACAAGTTTTTTTTCTATCTATTCATTCGTTAATCCTGGGCGCAGGAAACCCAACCCAACAGATTCTCAGTGGAGCCGCCGGAAGAACCAACCAAGGAACCAATCTCTCCGTCTGTAGTGCCGCCATGATCTGTGCTTTTTCTTCAGGCAACAGGATTGGCAGAGCCGGAGACCACTTGTTAAAGTCATGGACATTATTTATGTGCTTACAACTGGTTTGTAACACAGATTTCAAAAGAAACTGATGTGTCACTTTAATAAAACAAAATTCCAGAACTTCAAACCACAAGTACGAGCTCTGTGCAGGAAACTGACGCCAGTTCGGTTTCAAATGTGCTAGATTCTTGAAAGGACATTATTGGACTGTAAAACCATGCTTTCCTGTCCTTTTATTTCAAGTGCTACTGTGTCAACCCCCCCACCCCTTTATTAACGAGCATGAATTGAAATAAAATATTTGAACACACGCCAATTTGAATACATGCGTGTGTGAAGATCCTGGTTACTGACGCCGCCCATCGACCTCCACGTTACATTGCATACATGCAGGAGCAGTGGGGGGCACCAACCCCCCACCCACCGCCCCTGCAATACTTTTCATTTACTAGTCTGGTCTAAACATAATTACGACTTTGAAATTTGCTTTGACAAAAAAAAAAAAAAAAAAGAAATGTTTAGCCGACAGGAATTATTACCGCCAATCATTCCTGGCGGTCTGACTGCGGCGTTGGAAACTCAATTACCATCCTGTTTCCTGTGACCTGCATCCCAAATATTACAAATTCATTGCTGAAGAGGAACATTTTAGTTTTTTGAGTCCCCCCCCCAGGTCTTATAAATCACTTATTTGCAGGAGTGACTTCTCTGACCGTTCAATTATAAGTGGCGTAATCGCTCCTTAATTGAATTACCCACTTCAAGATCTATTGTACACTGGGGTGTCCGATGCGTTCTATACAAGATCCCCCCCCCAAAAAAAAACGTCTTTTCTCCATATGCTTAAACTGATATATGAGTGTAATTTCATCTTTTCATTACATATGTAATCGAGTGTATTACACATGATTGATATTGTTCACTTGGATTCAATCATTCGATTGTGGGACTTATCAAGCTCGCGGCAAAATGCCACGAGTGACTGCGTGAAAAAGTGATTCCGTCGGGTTTCACTGAAGCACATGACAAGTGCGTCGCCCCTTTTTATCATAGTTAGTACGAGTTCATTCATTCATTCCTTCAGCCATCATCTATACCGCTTATCCTGCGCTCAGGGCTGCAGGGGTGCTGGAGCCTGTCCCGGCCAGGATTGGGCGAGAGGTGGGGTTCGCCTTGGACTGCTCGCAAATCCATCACGAGGACACGTGGACAGACATACAACCGTTCACCCTTTCACGTCCAGGCAATGAAGGGATCTCCAATGAACCTCTTGCATGTACCTTCTGAATCAGAATCAGAAAAAAATTGTCCCCGAGGGGCACATGGTGTAGCAGCAACTAAATAATAATAATAACAATAAAAAATAAAATAAAATATATATATATATATATATAAATTACTGTACAGAATTCTTGGTGAAATAGTCGAACAGGGGTTAGCGCTTCTGCCTCACAGCACAAAGGACCCTGGTTCCATTCTAATGAGGGGACCTTTCTGTGTGGAGTTTGCATATTTCCTCCGGCTTCTCTGGTTTCCTTCCACATTCCAAAAATACGCAGCAGGTTAATTAGAAAAAAAATGGGAAAATTACCCCAAACTAGTGAGTGATGTTGTCTGTGATTGACTAACAACCAGTCAAGGGTGTGCTGATGACAGCTGGGATAGGCTCCAGCATGTAAGCGTTAGAAGATGCAGTCAAAGATGGATGGATGGATGCACAGTATTGTGCAAATTGAAATTCAGCTCACTCTGCATTTATATAATAAATATAGCGGCATGAGCGGCATTACACTCTGGACTGGACTGGACTAAACTCTGGACTGTGGAGGAACCTGGAGAATGCCGCCGGTCCCACATTTATGATATAAATGTTCCCTGTAAGAGAGAAAATGCACACACACATGGCCATAGCTTTGCTTCAGCACTCTGTTAGCAGTTTAAGCCCAGCCTCTGGGACAGTCTTTCTTCTGTGTGTGTGTGTGTGTGTGTGTGTGTGTGTGTGTGTGTGTGTGTGTGTGTGTGTGGTTGGCACTCTTGAAGCCAGACAGCCCCCCACCCCTCCGCCACTCCTTTTGTCCTGTTAGAAACACAGACGTAAACACACTGTCCACCCCTGCGGCTATCAGGATAAGCTAGTTTGAAGAAGATTCACTTCCTGTCAACGACAACAGCGTCTAGCTGCTGCAGCACACACCCCGATCTCCCCATCTTTCCATCCCTCTATCCTCTCCTCGTCCCCCGACTCCCTCTGCCACCTACGCCAAACATTTCCAATATCCGATCACACTTGTTGCCGCGGCTGACGCAGGACAGGGAGGTGGGTTAGGTGGGTGGGAGAGATGCCAGACGGGGAACGTGTCCCCGATTGGGATTTTGTGTGTGGATTCAGGACAGGAAGCACTTTATTAAGCTCATTCCGAGAGAGACTTCTTATTAAAAATTGATGCGGAGTCTGTTCACCCTCGGGGCCTGGAGCGTTAACTTCGTATGGGTCTGAACAGATGACTCCAACGGTGAAGGTCTCTGATCCGCACCGATGCGGCAGTGAACCTGTTGAGCCCGTGGATGGTGAGCGGCCGCAGCAGACACGGCGGGGTCATGTGATCATGTCCTACGTTTCTGGAGACAGCGAATATATGGCACTGTTTTCCATACTTGAAAAGGCAGATGAAGGTGATAAGATAAGATAAGATAATACTTTATTGATTCCCATAGGGGGAATTTGGGTGTCGTAGCAGGTGACAATATACATTCTTCTTTTCCTTTGGGCTTTTCCCTTCAGGGCTATGTACAGTGAATCAACCATCAACATCTAACCCTATTCTCCGTATCCTCCTCTCTCACACCAACTCACCAACTCATATCCTCTCTCACTACGTCAATAAACCCTCTCTTTGGTCCTCCTCTACAACAGGGGTGTCAAACATACGGGCCACAAGGAGGTTTGATCAGGCCCGCAGGATCATTTGAAAGTGAAAAAACACATAAAAGACAGGGATTTAATTTTTCAAGATTTTTCAAATTAAATGCAATTCGAGAGTTTTCCACTAGGGGGCGCACTATCTTGGTCAGAGTCGAAGACAAGCCGCGTCACTGAGACAGACCAATCAGCAGACGGTATCAATGCGTCATCTGCTGTTTGTTTCTACCCTGTTCTCTACCTCCCCGCTACTCCCTCATTAGCCAAAATGTGGTTCTCAAAACAGAGAAAAGTAGATAAAGAGTGTAGAATTTTCAAAGAAAAGTTGACTATGTTCTATTTATTTACGGAGACGCACGGGACACCTTTGTGCTTGGCGTGTTTGCAACAAGTTTTGGTATTTAAGGAATATAATATTCGGCGCCACTACGAGACTCATCACAGCGAAAAATATGACAGCTTGCAAAGACAACTGAGAAGAGATAAGATCAACGAATTGCTGGCGGGTCTGAGGAAACAGCGGCCCACATAGCCGAGGAATCACTGAAGCAATAATTGCTACTGAAAATGTGCAATTTAATGTTAGTCACCAGCTTCACTACAAAAGAGTATGGTGGAATTCTAATGTTCATGCAACTCCATACATTTTCAGTATGTGTATGCATGTTTCATGTATGAAGTTTACACATTTACAGGACAGGTGAATACTTTCTTCCTTACACATTTAATTGCACTCTTTTTAGTTTGTAGGGTGTAGGCAGGGATTCAATTTAGATTTTATATGCATGTGTGTAAATGGTCTAAAAATCGCTTTCTTTATAAGTCTCATTTAATCTTAAAGTGCATTATTATATTTTTCAATACCAATTACTTGTTAAAGTTTTGTGCCTTTGTGCAATCAGTGGGATTGCATGATCACATGATTGCAATGCATACATGTGAATGATAGAAGTAAATTGCACTTTTGTCTAAGGAAATATGAGGTGTTTCATGAAATGTTTTGTAAAAGGATTATTCATTAAATTCTCAGATTTTCCTTTTGTCCTTGTACTTCTTTCCACCTAAACAGAGAAAAGACATGATATTTTGGTTATTTATTGCTGAGTATGCTATTATTTTAATGGTCTGGCCCACTTGACTTCTACCGAGGCCGTATATGGCCCTCGATGAGAAATTAGTTTGAGACCCCTGCTCTACACCTACAATTCCAGCATCCGTCTACCAGTCTATTCACTATCCCTCCTGTGTACATGACCCAACCATTTCAGTGTGGCTTCTCTGACCCTCTCTACAAAACATCTAACATGTGCTGTCCCTCTGATGGACTCATTCCTGGTCCGATCCATCCTGGTCACTCCCAAAGAGAACCTCAACATGCTCATCTCTACGACCTCCATCTCTGCCTCCTGTCTTTTGGTCATTGTCACTGTTTTGAGTCCATACATCACAGGTCTCACCACTGTCTTGGTCATGTTTCCTTTCCTTTTGGCTGATAGTGTTCTACCTCATGGAGCCCCTGACACTTTTCTCCAACCATTCCAATCTGCTTGGACCTGCTTCTTTATGTCTTTTCCACTCTCTCCGTTGCTCTGTACTGTTGACCCATATACTTGAAATCCTTCACGGTCTTGATCTCCACTCCCTTTAGCCTCAGCGTTCCACCCGGATTCCTCTCATTCACACAAATATATTCTGTTTTGCTGTGACTAACTTTCATTCCTCTACCTTTCCAGAGCATACCTCCGCCCCTCTAGATTTTCGTAATCGTGTTCCCTGCTCTCACTACAGATCACAATGTCATCTGCAAACATCGTAGTCCATGGGGATTCCTGTCCAACCTCATCTGTCAGCCTGTCCATCACCACTGCAAACACGAAGCGACTCAGAGCTGATCCCTGATGAAGTCCCACCTCTACCTTGAACTTCTCATTTACATCTACAGCACACCTCACTACAGCTTCGCAGCTAGCATACATGTCCTGCACCAGTCTAACATATTTCTCTGCCACTCCAGACTTCCTCATCCAATACCAGAGTTTCTCTCTGTGCACCCTTTCTTATGCTTTTCCTAGGTCTACAAAAGTGCAACGCAGCTCTCTCTGACCTTTTCTCTACTTCTCTACTAGCATTCTCAAAAGACATTCAACAATGACAATAAATATAAAAGGAGGCATTGAAGAGGACAGAGACAACAACAGTTGAAGGATAAGATAGATAAACTGCTATGCCAGGAAGGAGTAAAGTGACATGAGTGAGTGAATACATTAAAATTGTAGAGTTATACAGATAGAGCATTCATTCATTCATCATCTATACCACGAATCTTGCACTGCAGGGCTTCTGTCTCAGCTGCCATTGGGTGAGAAGCGGCGTTCAGCCTGGACCCGTCCACACAAAGCCATGGATGGAGACGTGCAACCATTCACCTCATTCAGATGGCTGGCAATTTCAAATTTTAAATTAAAAACAGAACTTGATTTCATCATTACCCTTAAGTTTTTAAGACATTAATTGTCTGTATTCTGGTCAGAGAAGACAGATGAGTCAAAGAGTCCATCTTTGTCAAAACAGAAAAAACATCTCCGAACAGAGGAGGGTGTCTCAGATACGACCCTTCACTAATGTATAACACCGTACTTGGATCAGTACCAAGATGGATTTGCACACATGGACCAGCACCTTCTGCAACCTCCAAACAACCAGGAAAGACTCACAACCAGAAACAGCCCCTGGGTAACATTCATCTCAGTCCATGGGATCTAACAGTTTTCACTCCTTTGTTTAGCTTTACCTTTTCACATTACAATCCCGGTAATCCCACAAAAGTTGCTGACAACATCCCTGTTGGCATAACAACCCCCTTAGACCTAGTTTCTGGCCATCAACTCTTGCATTTACATAACAAGCCACCGTAACCTTGACCCGCCCAAAACCCAAAAACCTGGCGGTTATATTAGGAAAGTTCCCACGGGTCATTAAAGCTGAAGAAGCCTTTGGTATGAGAGCTGAAATGTCTTCAAGTGAAGAAATTCATGTCCAGTTGATTTTGACAAGAATTTACCGTGATCTGGATGACTGAGAACCTCCACAGACATACACTTGAATACATTTATTTTTTTGTTTTGATAAATTCTTCGCTTTGCATTGACACATGGCTGTTTTGCGAATCCACTCCGACGCTGGATGGCAGGACGCGTTCTTTCCCTTTAAATGATTCTGTTCGTGTTATGATTGGATGTGCAAAGTCTTCAATAGGAAATAGCCTTTATTCATTTTACCGACGTCTCCGTTCTCCAGCCTCCCTCCGGGCTCCAAACGCACTCCAGAGACCGTCGTTCTTATGGTCTCTCAATTTCCAAATGTTATTTTTTACCCTTCATCAACACCAAAAGCTCTCTCTCTCAGTGGAGACAGTTTGTGAACAAATCCCTAAATATAGAAAGACAACTGACTTTGACTAATTTCATTTCGACGGCTCCGTAGAGACCTGCTTTAAGATCTTTCATTGCAGGAATCCGTGAGGAGAAAAGCTGCAGTTTTTGTTATTTTCGATTCAAACAGTAATGCTAAACTATCGCTCGGTCCCAGAACTGCAGGCTTTGCGTCACTGTGGTTTGCACGAACTACAGCAGATGAGTTTCTGGCATTATATACAGATGTGAGGTGTGGCAGGACTTCTGCAGATTTAAAACAACACCCTGACTTCCTTGTTGATGATCACATGTCCACGGACTGACCACTCAGAGCCAGAGGAAAGCAAATTGCGGGGCACTAAGTGTGACTATCTCAAAGGCAGATTCACTGAATAATTTCTGCTATTTTCTAATCCTTGTGTAAATACTTACACCTGGAAAATAAATACAAATTAGCCACTCAGTCATTCATTGATTCACTGATTCGTTATCGATGCTCCTTATCCTGTCACTGGGTAAAAGGGTGGGTTTACAGAGATCCAACCATATGGAGACGCAACCATTCACACGTCATATAGAGATATACAACAATTATTATTAAAAATTTCGGAATATCACTTTTAAGTGTTTTCTTTGTCTGTATTTATTCCTGAAGGGGTAAATCTGTGGGCTGACGCTGAATTCGTCATAGACTCATCGGCTCTATTTTATGGCTGCTATAGTTCCATTCAACAATATTCACGCGGTAAATAACATTTCACAATATATTCTTCTCTGGCGTGTGACGGGTGGCCGGCCAGAGGTTGACTGTCACCCTCAAGGACACTTTGACAGGAAAACCTTCTGGTAACAAGCCTGCGTGGTCTGTGGGGATTTACTGCCAACAAAGGCTGCGTGTGTGAGTTATGTGTGTCATCCATCTGTGGTATGCTGCACTCACTCACTCACTCACACACACACACGTGCACGCACGCAATACACACGCGCACGTACGACGTAATAAATGGCCGTTTAATGTCCGCACACACACATGCAAGGACAAAGTGATGTGTTTTCTCCGTGACGATGCGAGCAGACCTCTGCCCATCAGCGAGGCGTAATGTGATAATAGTGCGAGAATCAATAATGCATGCCACGTGGAGACAAATGCACAGGTGGGATTCACAGAAAAACTCCCTTTCAGCTGTCCCCCCCCAAAAAAAAAAAAATCCAGGAAATTATCTCATGGCGGTTTGAGCTCATTACCCCAAAGAACTTTTTTTTAAAAAAAGCTTTTTAGAAGAGTCAGGGGGAGATGATTCTATCTGCCACAAATGATGAACTGATAAGAACTCAGTGTTTAAGGGTCAAGGTCGGTCTGACTTCATGTTCTGATGAAGACAAATTCCTCGAGAGAACCGACGGGGGAGGAATTGCAATTTTTTATTCCAAAGACCAAAGGTCAGCTTCTCTTTGACGCGCTGGTGTTCCATTAAATGCTTTCCTTGACACTAATCAGTGGGATACCTGAGATCCAGACAGTGGGATCGTCCATTCATTCATTCATTCATTATCTGAACCGCTTATCCAGCACTCAAGGTTGTTGGCTGGACTTTAGCTGATCCCAACTGTCATTGGGTGAGAGGTTGGGTTCACCCACGACCAGCCAATCCAAGGGCTGCATACAGAAACATGCAACCATTCAGTCTCATTCAAATATCACATAGACATGCAAACATTCACTATTTCACTTCTGCTATTCCCCTTGACACCACTTTCTCTTCCCCCTGTTATTTTTCTATTTATATATAATATAAAAAAATGATATATATATATGTATATATCTGTATACATATATATGTATATATCTGTAAACATATATAAAACAGAAGATATTTATAAACAAACACACACAGACACATATATACATACATATATATATATATATTCTGTACGGGGGTCTTAAGTGTCAAGCAAGGGGCCTTAAATAAAATGCATTATTATTATTTAATACTATTATTCATCATATACAGACAAACAACTATTCATCCTCTCATTCATATGTCATATATTCATGCAAATATTCACTCTTTATTCCTACTCTTCCATCAGAAATCACATGCACCATTCCTTTTATTTTCTATTTGTATGATTATTCATTCATGTTTTACTAATTTGTCAGTTTTATTAGTATTAGTTTTATTTATTTATATATATATATGGGGGCCTTGACTGTCAAGCAAGGTGCTTTACATAAAATGTATTATTATTATTTATTGGTCATATACAGACAAACAACCATTCACACAGCTGGACTGAAATCCTGCATGTTTGCGAGGACTGCAGGTTCTTCTCATCTTTCATTCCAGACCATCCAGAACCTGGTCAGCAGGTCTGAGCTTCTCCCCCGCCTTCCCTCACACCTGCGTACGTTTGTGAAATCGACTCAGAGTGAAGTAAACAGGAAGCCAACCATGGAAAAGGTGTCCTCAGGAGGAGGAGACATTTGTTTTGCCTCTTTGCTGCATTGCAAACTGCACGGGAGCCCAGATGACAAAAAAAAGGAGGTTCGAGAAGTTAGGTTTGCTGACAGCATCTACACACACACACACACACACACACACACACACACACACACACACACACACACACGCACACACGCACACACACACACGCACACACGCACTTTGTCTCTAAACTGACGAGGTGTTTCGCTTGCTGAATGGGCATGAAGGTCTTTCGGTAAAATTTTCATCAAAAAAAAAACCAACGCGTTCAACTTGTAGCTTTACTTTCCAACACTCAAGAGATCGACCTTCACTCTTTCAGTCCACTCTTTTTTTACCCCCTCTTTTCCCAAGTGTCCTCACTCCATCACAGATCTCCTCCCTCTCGTCTGGAGCCGTCGTACCACGTCCTTCAGCCGCGGCCTCCATTACGTCTGACTGCTGACCGGGCAACTTTACAATCCGATGTCGGGAGTTACTGCCAGACCAGCAGTGGCATTGATTGTTACAGTGCAAGTTTTTATTTTGAAGGTCGGGCGGCCACATTTCTGTGGGAGGGGGGGAATCGTTTTCATCTCGCTCCCTTCCAAAATGTAATTCCTGTGTTTAAC
Source organism: Fistularia commersonii (assembly GCF_037954325.1). Lineage (NCBI taxonomy): Eukaryota > Metazoa > Chordata > Actinopteri > Syngnathiformes > Fistulariidae > Fistularia > Fistularia commersonii. Next base: position 15,856,997 of record NC_141287.1, on the reverse strand, counting down.
GTTTCACAGAGCCTGCAATTTTATGGAAAAGCAGAAGACAAACCTGGCGACCCCCCCGCAGATGTCAGCAACTACCCAGCGCTCCCTTTATTTATCCCGTTATGTATTACCACAAAACAACGCCAACCAGATTAAGACTCAACCAGCTTCTGACCTCCATCTACCATCTCAATGATCCCACACTGGCTGCTCAGACCAAAGACCAGGCTTTTTTGGACAGATGCAGATATACATGGAGCAACGAGGAGGTCCACCTGAGAGGAGTTTCCAGGGTCTGCAGACGAACATCAACATTTTGGACCAGAGGAGTTAGCTAGTGGCTAACGGGAATCCTCACACAGAGAAGATGGTTATCATTCCCTGGACGCCGTGGCAACGTCCACTTTCATATTGTCCGTGTGGTCTTTTGTGCCGCTGCCTGTGGACATGCAAAATTAAAAGGTTCCCCTGGAGGAGGCTACTTCCTGGACTCGAACTGTGTCCTTAAGGCGTTCCCGTCCAGTTAGCAGGAGGCTAACGACGTGGGCTTATCTTGGCACAGACTCCAGATCCAAACAGAGCCAGCCCTTTGCATTGTGCTGAGAAGCACTCTAGGTATGCTTTAGGTAAAAAAAAAAACAAACAAAAAAAACGCTGAAAAGACAGAACAAAGATCCTGGGATCTTATGGGAGCAAACAACAATGGCTCTCACTGGTATTTGACATTACGAGTCGCCTCGTGTTTTACATCGAGAACGGCAAAAGAAACGGCCTCTTCCTTTCAGAGCCAGTCTTAATTCCATACTGAGGAAAAGGCTAGGGCCGCCTCTTCGGAGCCCCAGATCGTGGCATCAGAAACAACTCAGTACAAATTAAACTGCACCTCCGAGGGTCTCGGCTCCCTGCCGCCTATCTATCGCCCATTCAGAATGGAGAGATGGCTGCATGGCATTAAGGACTTTTACGATGTTGAGGAATCACTATCTTGAGATGGACCCGCCTAGCAATCCTTGCATAGCTGGTATTTGTATTTAGTTTAGAAGTATGTAAGAGCTCCTCGATTGTGTTGCTCTCTGTGCAGACGTGGACCCGCAGAGGCTACACACACTCTGGGCTTCGTTGGCGAAGGCGGTGCATCACCACGCTCAATGCTAATCACCAATGATGCTGCAATCTCCAAACATTTAGGTCAGTCCCATGCCAGTTTGATGGAGCTGCAGCAATTAAGTGTGTGTGCGTGCATGTGTGTGTGTGTGTTAATCTTACTCAGCATTATTGCTCCATTACAGTTGCAGAGCTTTTCCTCGCACCCGTTATTCCATTTTGAGTTTGTTCCGTGTGAATGTATATGTGTGCGGATGCTCGTGTTGTTGTTTTTGTTGCATGGTGCTATTTGCACATTTGCAAACGCAGCATTCCAGTTTCCTCACGCACAGAGCGGTCTCTCCTGACACGTGCACTCCATCATGCTATTTTTTTTTTCTACTTCAACTACCAGGGACAAAGCTACATGCACCCCTGCCATTCTGAGCCGTATGGACTATTCCGTCCCTCTTTGGTCATAGATTGATTTGTGAAATTTATATGGATTCTAGGATTTTTCCACGCCCACTGCAACATAGATGTGGTGAAGGTGAGACCACTTGTCAGCTGGCAAGCCTTGATGTGAAAAAGTTATCGTCACCTTCATCAGTGTTTCCCAACCACTGCGACGTGGCACATTAATGTGCTGTGAGAGATCATCAGCTGTGCCATGGAAAAATGCCCACTTTCACCTAATTGGTCCAAAAATTATTTATTCAATGCAAATAATGTGTCTTGGTACGTCTATCTGCGTGGGCGGTGTGCAGTGACAGGCAGAACAATTACCGTACATTCCGGCATATAATCCGCTACTTTTTTCTCACACTTTGACAACTAAGGCTTTTACACCGATGCGGCTAATTTATGGGTTTTTATAATTTTATTATGGTAGCTTACATCCCCCAACACTGTCACAATGGACAAATGAAACTGTTTTGGCAAACCCACTCTTCAGATCAGCTATTTTGCACTTTTTGCAAATACCTCCATCATGAAAAAGTGGCTTGATGTGGCTCTCAAGTTGAAAGCATTAGTTTGGCTGTCGAAAAAAAGGAAATAGAGCTGCGGCACATAAGTTTAGCATTCGTTCTCAAAAAAAGCATTTATGTACCGGTAGTTGTATATATTACCGTCATTTATTGAATTGAAAGTTTTCAAAAAAAAATTTCCTGTAACGTGTTGCAGCATTAATATCCCATGTTCCAATAGGGGTCATAATTAAAAGTTAAGATTACGTTTGGATTCACTTTTACTGGGGAACCGACCGAGCCGACTTCGTTGTACCTGGTGTGCGACAAAAGCTGTCCAACAGTGCTGTGGTTCCAAGCAAACTTAAACGCCATCTCCAAACTAAACACCCTTCACCTCAAGACTTTTTTGTTAATTGGCGTAAACAGACTGAAAAACAGGCAGCGTTGTTGAAGAAAACCACCAAGACGAGTGAGAAAGCTCTGAAAGCTAGCTACGAAGTTGCTGAACTCATCCACACAGTGGCAGAGACATTAATACTAGAAGAAAAGCTCGGGCCTGGCGCTGTTAAAAAGTCATGCTATCCGATAATACCATTTCAGACATTGAAAAAAGGGTTCTGCAAAAGTTGCACATCAGAGGGAAATTTGCAATGCAACTCGACAAATCTACGGATATTAGATATATTAGATTTCACACCAAGTCAGTAATTTGAGACTACAGTTTCATCCTATTTCATTGAAAAGGTTTTTGACATATTTATTGGTGATGTGTTCCCTTTTGGGGCGATCGGCCAATCGTCTGCCTCCATCCAACCCTCTCCTCTGCACCTTCTTCTCTCACACCAACCCACATCCATGAATCTCCTCTCTGGTCATCCAGAACGTCACCCTTTGGGCGTCCCTGCCCAGCCCGCGAGAGGTTAATCAGAACACGAGTGAAAAAAACATTAATTCCGTTAATGTTAGAAAAGTGTGTTGATTTCATTTAGAAAACATTCTGTTTTCTTTTTTTTTCACGTGGGGACGAAAGTTGATGCCGAATGCCGTGCCTTCAATAAGACATGGTAAATATTGATTTACAGAAGCTAAAGGTAAAGAGGTAAAGGATTACAATTTGAATCGTCACTATGTGACCAAACAAGGAGGAGGATACAAAGACTTGTCTGTTGAAGGTAGTCTGATATGTTGCTAGCAAAACCCCAAAACCAACAAGGGTATTTTTATACCGAGAAATGCAGCTTTCAAGCTAACTTACGCTGTATCCCACAAAATCCCCAGAAAACGTTAGCTGTTTTTGGATGGAGGGTTTACTAAGGAGCATTTGTCAAACTCTGCAGCAGTAATATGCAATTATATAACATGTATAAAAAGCACTTTTTGCTTTTTGCAAAAAGTTGATCAACTTCATATCTTTAGCATAACGCTAAACACTGTTTTAGCGTTTGTGGAGGTCAACATGTTAGATCTTCTGAGAACACTGATGGAATGATTGATTCTGTTCGTATTGTTTATTATTTTATTATTGATCCCCATAGGGGAAATTCTTTTGTCACAGCAGCGCAACTATGACAATATCAATAACAATAACTATGATTATAAATATCAATAAAAGACAATTAAAAGATAGCAAAAGGCCTCTGCAAAATGAACAAGGATGAAAATAGACAACAGCATGAAGGGGAAAAAAAGGGATTTACTGCCTTTTACAATTGTAGAGGGCATAATTAATATTGAGCAAAAATTAGTTTATTAGTTTATTATCGTTGTTTCAGCCCTCCAGCACCATTCACATTTCTCATATGGCCCCTTCTAAAAATGAATTTCCCATCCCTGATCAAATGTGTTGATGGACTCCTTCCCGGCCCCCTTGATGCTTTTCACTCCAAAAAAGGGGAACCTCCACGCCTTCACCTCTGCCTCCTCAGACAACATGGCCTCTGTCTTCGCCACCTTTATCCTTATTCTGCCTGATGCTCCTCTACAGCACCTCAGCGCATGAGAGAACGCCTTCTCCACTCCTTAGTCACTCCACACGAGTTTAAAACATATCAAAGCTGTGTTTGAAAGCTTGGCCGGTCTCCTGGCAGCGCGGGGAGACGGATGGAAAATGTTGCCAGAGTTTTCTGGACGCGTCGGAGAGGATTTCGGCCACGGGATCGGCTCCCACTGGCCTTCAGGTCCGCTGCAGCTGATTAATCAAGTTCAAACTCATTTGTTGTCTCTGAAGCTAGATCTACTTGAATCAGCTCATTTAACGCCCCGCTTTTTGAAAACACACCGGTCCGTCCCTCTCAACTTTTCACCCGGGGTTGCGCGTGACCTCCGAGGGCGCAGCGCGTATAAAAACTGCCGAGCCTGATTTGGCCCGATAATACAAACAGGTGCAGCGGTTTTACAGTCCGTGGGTTTTACCGGCGATCTAACAAACGGATGCAGAGGAGACACGTCTTACGGCCAAAAATTAAAACGTTTAATGCCACGTTGCCTTTTGTGAGACAGACCAACCGTTTAATTACTGCTGACAACTCCACTGAGGAGCTCTGCCTGTCTCTTCCTTCAAAGGTGAGGACATTAAGAGTTGTGGAAATCTATGCGGGGGGTGACAAGGCAGGAGACGGATTTGAGGAGGGGGCGGAGCTTACTGACGTTCTAGACCAGGGGTGTCAAACGCATTTTCATAGAGGGGCCACATCAGCATGATGGTTGCCCTCAAAGGGCCACAGGTAACGCTAACAGTATAAATGTACCCATCCAAAATGTTACATATGCATTTGCATTGATGTAAAAAAAATATTTTTACTAGTTCCTCTGTTACAAAGCTAGCTTTCACTGGTGGTGTGTTCTTAGATGCGGCTTTTGTAAACGATGCCATCTTACTTTGGCTTTTAACTCTTGGGACAATTTGTTGTTATCCTGAAAGGCTAACTTTGGCAAACTTAGCTCCGTGTTTGGTGTCAAAATACTGACGTAGATTGACAACCGACGCTGCCTCATAACACAAAAGACATATCACATGTATTCGCCTTTCCATCTTTCTTAAAACAGCCTTCCATCTGCAACAACTTTTCTCTTCCTGGACATTTAGGGATCATTTGTATTTCTCAATTCCACTTTTCAAAAATCGCATTGATGTGGATACACTGTGACCCTATGGCGGGATGCCGTCACATCCTGGGTAACATAATTGGCAAGAATTATTGGAAATGTAGTTTATGGTCAATGCATGTGTTTGACTTATATATTTTGAGACAATCAGACCTTTGAAGATGTTCTCACGGGCCACAGAGAATGATGTGGTGTGCCACATTCGGCCCGCAAGCCTTGAGTTTGACACGTGTTCTAGACAGAAATACGCGGTTGATCGGTTGATATTATTGTGAAAGGACACAAATGATTTACTTCTTTGCTGAGGTCTCCTCATGCAATGAGAGACATCTGACAACACTCCGTGGTTCTCTTGTCTATGTGAGGAATAAGTTGAACCTATTTTTTTCAAACTTTTAAGTTGGTCGTTATTGGTGCTCGCGGCTGTTCACACTACCCAGGTCATGCTGAAACTGAGAACCATGGATCATGGATATTTTTCATTTAAGCCTTTTATATAGCAAACACACCGCGCATCTTGGTATCTCCTTTTGTTATTCACCTCACCGAGGCGCCGGCAGCAGGAGTTCTGTCTCCTGGAGTTGTGGGCAGAGGTTCGGAAAATGGGCTGCTGACCTTTTCAAGGAAGCAGACAACACTTTCCGGTGAGACGTAAGGATCGGGAGTCAAAGGACACGGGCCGGAAGAGCCCAATATTACCGTCATTTCCGGACTATAAGCCGCTACTTTTTTCACACGCTCTGAACACTGCTGTTTAAACAATGATGCGGCTAATGGATGGATTTTTTTGGGGCGAGCGAGGTTCAAGCTGCCAAAACATTTAGCCTCGTCACAACAGACCAACGAAATTACCTCGAAATTTCTGTGACCGTTCAATTCCATCACCGAAGAAGACGATTTTAATGGTTTTAGTGCGCAGAAGGAAGACAAAGTATGGCTAAAAATATGTTTCTGTGTAACATCTTTCTGTGTAAATATCTCATGTTACAACGTGGACACCTGTGGCTTATAGACAAGTGCTGCCTATATATGTACACATATATTATTTAAGTTATTTTTAGCCGGTGCGGCTTATATTCAGGTGTGGAAATTACAGTACATTTGGTTTAAAAAACAAAGTGGAAGATATGGGAATCTGGGGATTTCTTTCTGCTCTTGGATGGGCGCTGGGAGATGCGTGCATATAGAGGTTTGAAAAAGATCCGTACACCAAGACCCCTCCCAAAATAAAGATAATTTATTTGACATCCAGTACAGAAATTATTCTTGCATGACGTTTCCAGTAAACCTTCTTTTATTTCTTCAAAAAAAATTTTTTTTTTTGCACCTCTTGTTTGATATATCATGTCATTTTAACATTTAAACATAATCTTCAACAGGCCCAAGAAACAAAACAGCAGCCTCGGACCTCGGAACTCCCTCTTTCACACGTCCTATAGAGACATCCAACCATTCACCTTGTCATTCACACGTCTGGACAATTCAGGATCTCCAAAGAACTCCTCGTATGTGTTTGGACTGGGGAGGAACCCAGGGAGAGCCCTGTGGAACACCACGTAGCCACAGGAGAACATGGAGGCTCCACTCATGAAGGTCTGCTAGGAGGATCCAACCAGGAACCTTCTGGCTGTCAGGTTGATTCTTCAGGAACCCGACCTGGCTACTGGTCTCCAGGACGGAGCTCCGTGTGAACGCACGCCGTGACATTTGACATTTGTCACGTGATAACTGGTTCACGAAGACGGCGTTCACGAGACTCGCGCGGGGAAACAGTTTGATTAGATTAAACGCTTGTTCTTGAAAAGCTTCCCAAATCATCTTTGGAAACAAACCGAAGTGAAAAGTCTCCCGGTGACGGATCCATCTTCTCCGCCAGACTAACTTTCATCCCGAAGAACAAACAGGATCAAACGTGTCATTGTGTCTTCCCCGGTCCGCGGCTCGGTCCCTCGCCTTCCCTCCAAACACTCCTTACTTTCACTTTCATCTATTTGTGTCACACTTCAAAGGTTGCTGCCATGATTACAGGCCACGGCTGCAAACTGATATACTGTAGTTAGGCAGCAGACAGACCCGCCGAGATGAAGAGGAGAAGAAGTCCGGTCGAGGGGCAAGGGTACTCCGGGGGTGAACGCTTCAAAGCGTCGCACTTTTCACTTCATTTTTTTTAAATGCAGACTTCTGCTTTTGGAGATTGTGTCAGTGATGGTCCTAAAATGCCATCGGCCTCAGTGTGGATCCACTGCAGGAGTCCATAGCTTTCAGCCTGGACCCGCGGAAACTGGAGAGCCTCGGTTGTCCGGAGGTGCAAATGAGAGGGTGAATGGTTGTTTTTCTCTAAATAATATTTGCGGAGGTTCTCAGTCATCCAGGTCATGGTGAGTTCTTTTCAAATTCTTCTTGTCGCGGCAACTGGACTTGATGTTTCACCCCTCATAAGAGAGGCTTCTTTAGTTCTTCATAACTGATGCCAGGAAAAGATATGATGCGATATGATGCCAACATATTATTAAACATATTTTGTTAAGCATCTGAAGAAGACTGATTTTTTTCCTGAAATGTCATGCTATAATAAAGTTTCTTTAGTCAATGTAAAATAAATGATCTTTTTAATAATTTTGGAGCACTCTTGGTGTGTAGATTCTTTTTAAACCTTTTAGAATATGCATGATCACTGGTTGTGTCCTGAGCTTTCACTGCCTTTGCTTGGTGAGTGTTTCATCCCTTCCTCCTTCCCCCAGGTCACACGCAAACAGCACTGACACAAAGACGCGTCGGTCGGACTGGGAGATATGGACCGTATTCAGAAGCAGCCGTGGTGAGATTCGCGCCGCACTGCTGATAGGATTATAGATGGAAGTGGATAAAACTGCTTGGGAAAAAAAAAATGACATAAAAAGAAAGACAAACACTATGAGTACAGTGAGATAAGGCCTCTTAACTCCGGCCTCGATGCCTTAAATCAAGCTGTCACATGGCGGCCAAACACACACCGGTGTGTTATCTCTGCTTCTGATGTTTGACCCCGAGAATTAGAATGGGGACGCGGAAAAAAAGCACGGAAAAACAAAGAGAGGAGTCAGATAAGGCAAATCACCCGGACAAACACTCGGATGAATCAATGACAGATGTCGAATAAATTCATCCCATCCTTTTGTCCCCTTGGTATCTCTGCCAGCAGAAGGTCTGACGTGTCTGTGTGTGTGTGTGTGTGTCTGTGTGTGTGTGTGTGTGTGTGTGTGTGTGTGTGGTGTCCATGTGTGTGTGATGATGGTGATAACCCTGACGCTGAAACGCTGCTGTCACACTTATAGGAACATCAAGTGGAGATCCGTGACATGATGACATTAAATATTCCCTTGACACATCTTTACATATCAGCGTGACACCTGATAATTGGGGCCCCCCTGCTCCCTCTGTCCCCCCGGGACCCCCGGGGGGGGGACGCTTCCCCAGGTCCGGGTGCCAAGGGCAACCGTTTCTTACCGGGAGGCAAATAAATCAACCGGTAATAAGCCAGCAAAATGTGGAGGCTGTATTTACGGCCCCTCCTTCCACAAGGCCGGTGTCATACGTGAATGCCACACACACACACACACACACAAACAACACACGGAAACATGTCCTCAAGGGCTCCTGGTGGAGGTGCATGTCACGGAAGGAAAAAAGAAGTTCTCTCCAGTGTTATGCATTCAGCATATTTTCATCGGCACATGTTTTCCTCTATTAACCCATAATGGAGCAAGAATCCCCGCTGATACCCTCACACACACACACACACAAACAAACACACACACACACACACACACACACACTAACATACACTTCAGATTGTGGTGCACAATAGTATTGATTCATCCACAGAAGGTCACCTTACCTCCTCCGCTGCGCCCCCGAGCAGCACCTTGAGGCCCCGCAGTCATTCGCAGAAATGCGCCGCTGTCGTTCCCGGGTGTTGGATGCGTTGCGCGGAGACGCCGCACCTCATCCGCATCTTTGTGCCTTTCCTCGGGTTGGCAATTAAACACGGGGCTAATTCTTCATAGTCAGTTAGGATGCGTTGCAGGAGGGGAGTTTACACACTTATCATTTCGCCTGCAGCACCTCATAATCATGTTCTTGCTGGCTTTGACAGTTTTTTGTGTTTTTTGGGGCGGCCAAATAAATAAAAAATAAAAAAATCTTTTTAGCACCTGCTGTATTCGTGGATCCATCCAAGATGTATTTATTTTAACCCATTCAATGATTCATCTTCTTCCCATTTATATGTATTATTTTGCTTTGCTAATTTGCTAAACTACCACTTTAATCTTGATCATTGCGGGAAACCGCCGCGAGTCAGCCATTTAATCCATTTAAATAAAAAAAGGCTACAAAATAGAACCCTGACATTGCAGGGAAATTACAGAAATTATTTCTTTTTTCACGCCAAAAAAAAGGCGCTCCTAGTTGTATGCTTGGCATTCAAATGAGTAACGCAGGTACACAATCTGTTTTCGAGCATTTCAATAAAAAGTGGGGTGAAATTACAAGTTGCAGCCAATCATCTGCCTCCATTGAGGCCTTTCCTTTCACACCAACTCACTTCTTGTCCTCCTTCACTCCATCCATAAACCTCCTCTGCCGTCTTCCTCCAGACCTCCTGCATGGCAGCTCAGCATCCTTCTACCCGGATCTCCACCATCCCTCCTCTGTCCACGTCCGAACCATCTCCGCGCCACGAACATCTACCACATGCCGCACCTCCGCTTGACCCTCTCCAGATCCTCTCCTTCCCATTGGTCGGCTCGGCGTGGGGTCACCTCGCAGATGAGAGTGACATCATATCCACGGCTGGTGTCTTTTCACTGTTGTGATGTGTGAAGGGCAACGCTTTCACAGCTCACGGTGAGATCTCAAGGAGAAACTCCAGCACACACACACACACACACACACAAACACACACTAACCCCTAATTAACAGCAGGCATCTATAGAGCTGAGTGCCGTGCCCGAGCATAAGGCACGGCAATATTGCACTCTCTGTTGTCAACGGTAGATATTTAGCAAGTACAACACCAGATTGCAGCAGTCAGGTTGCGTTCTAGCAGTCAGGTTGGGTGGTTGGCCTCGGGCAGCGGCCATCGCTCCATCAGAGAGACGGATAAAACATGTTTGGCTCATTCATTCATTCATCTCCCTAAACTATTTAAAGAAGGGGAGAAAAGCGTAATGAGCTTTTTCAGACGTACAGTTTGGATCTGGGATCGGCTCCAGCAACATGCTGGGTAAGCAGTGAAGAGGATGAATGAGTGAATGAATGAATGAATAAATGAATGGGTGAGTGGGAAGAAAAGAAATGTGAAGCTTCGACCTCGAAAAGGAATCCGATTCAAAAATTTGTTTTTACAGGCGGCTGACAGATGCTATTTGGAGGATGAAGGAATGACAAAGTACATTAATGCATCCTCACTCATTCACACGTGTCGTGTCCTAACTGTGTTGGCTATTTTTATCCTTGTTGGTTTCACTCCATTCGCATCCTATTTATTTTTGTCATTGTTATTGTCACTCTTTTTATGTTCTTATCCTTGTTGTTGTCATTTTGGTTGTCTATCTTCACCCTCGCTATCTTTTTTTTTCTCCCCATTCTGTTGTCTCTTCTTGTCCTTGTTGTTGTTATTGTTGTTGACTCTGCTGTCTATTTATATGTGGATGTCTTTTGCTATCTTTTAGTTGTCTCTTTATTTATATTTATTTCCATGTTTGGTGATACTGTAATTGTTAGCTGCTGTGACAACATAATTTCCTCTATGGTGATCTATAAAGTATATCTTATCTTATCTTATCTTATCTTATCTTATCTTATCTTATCTTATCTTATCTTATCATGCATTCATTCATACTGCTTATCCTGCACTCAGAGATGCAGGGGCGCTGCAGACTCTCCCTGCTGTCACTGGGCAAGAAGCGGGGCTCACCCTGGATCCATGACAGAGCCACGTATGGAGACCGACAACCATGTTTGATTTTGGGATTTCTGGAGTGTCTCAAACATACAGTTTTTTGGGGTTACAGAAGAACCTGGGCTTGCGAACGTCCCTCATCATGAACGTATAAGCCTATGAACAGAGTTTTCTATCAGATTTTGAATGGAGCTGCAAACAGGCCTCGGTGCACGAGCGCACAAAGAAGCCTATGACCTTTCCATGTTGTAGCATAGCGGCGGTTGTGCACGGAACTCTGCAATGTTTAAATCGTTTAATGTTGTGTTTTACTCTTATAGCACTTTTATGCTCTTTTTTCAGTAAGCAAGCTTTCATTATGGCTCTCAAAAGGTCAAAAGTACGAGTGGTAGAGGTGTTAAGAGGAAGTTAAGAATTAAAGACGATCTGAAGAAGGAAATAATAGCGATATGTGAGGGCCGTGTTGGTGTTAATTATCTCCTCGTTAACTATCTGTTCCAGGATGAGCAAAGATGCGCTAAAGACGGCCGATGTGGGTAAAGGGGCGACTATGTTAACAAAGCAAAGGTCTCGAGTCTCAAAAGAAGTAGAAAAGTGGTTGTTGGTGTGGATGAATGAAAGACAGCTTGCTGGAGAGTCTCATATGACAGAAGGCTTTACTTTTGCTGATTTAGCGAAGGAGAACGCAGAGTACGAGTGCTGGCAAGAAGAGAAAGAACAGCAGAAACACAGCAATAATGAAGGTTATCTTTCTGTATTTTTGCCACAAATAAACCCATAAAAAGTTTGAAAAGAGTTCAGTATGTTTTTGGTGCTGGAGAACGGATCAATGGGGTTTATATTGATCTCAACAGTGATTTGGTTCACGAATGAATTACATTCGTAGACCAAGGTTCTAATGTATTTATAATTTGGTGTCTACGTACTTTGTCACTAAAATCTATTCATTCTCTCTCTACACCACTTATCCCGCGCTCGGGTTGTCATGGCGTCTGCAGCCTGGCTGTCATCGGGTGAAAGAAGGGCTTCACCCTGGATCGGAAGAGACGTAGGACTGCCTTTTGCCAATAAAAGTCCACGGTTCAGGCAGCAGCTCGTGCACGCAGGCATTAAGCAGCCATTAGAGGGGCTGATGGGAAAAGACCTTTGATGATGTGGAATATTCACGGCGGCCTTCAGGTGAGCGAATGAAACGGAAATTATCCGGACGCTCGCGGTCGGTGCCAGGTCGGCGAGCGTGAGCTGGCGTCTCCCGGCAGTTCACATCGGTATCCGGATTTGTTAGCTTTGCCCGTCGGCTTTTCATCTACAAAAGGCTGTCTGATTGGGGTCTGAGGCTGCAGCTCTGATGGGTCTCCGCATCCGCCGCACCGATCCGTCTCTGATTGCTTTTCGTGACACACGCAATTACCCGGCCGCTTCCTGTGATTAAAGCTACTCTCCTGTTTCAGGGACGTTTCCCTTCCCCCTCTTCCCCTCCTCCTCTTTTGCGTCTCTCGCTGTCATCCACCTGTCCACCCCCTCTCACCGCTTGTGCATCAACTTGCGTTTCGGCCGCTTTCTTTTCATGTGCCGTACACAAATGTGTGCATGACTTTCAATTGGATGGAGCGAGCGCAACTTTGTGCATGGATGTGCACATGCACTGTTTATGTGTGTGTGTGTTTCAAGACCCCCGCCCCCCGCTTGAAAAGAAAAGTTTGAACGGTTGTTTGTCTATACATGGTGTAATCCCATGTAACATCACATGTAACATGGGAGTGAGAGGGTGAATGGCTGTATGTCCATATACGGCATGTGAATGAGAGGATGAATGTTGCACATCTCACTAAAACGTGTGAATGAGGTGGTGAACATTTGTATGTCTCTATGATCGTATGAATGGCTGTATGTTTATATATGATGTGTAAATGAGAGGGTGAACCGGCGTATGTCCCACGTAACGTGGGAGGGAGAGGGTGAAGGGTTGTCTGTCTGTGTGATGAGAATGAGAGGGTGTATGGCTGAATGTGTCTGTATGACATGTGAATGAGCAGCTGAACAGTTGTATGTCTCCGTGATGTGTGAATGAGAGGGTTAATGGTGGTAAGTCTATATATAATGTCTGAATAAGAGGCTGAACCGGCATATGTCCGACATGGGAAAATGCAACATGGGAATGAGAGGTCGAACCATTGTATTGTTCGTGACGTGAATGCGAGGGTGAACGCAGTACATCTCACTGTAACGTGTGAGTGAGAGGTTAAATAGATGTGTCTCTGTAAGTATGGATGAGAGGGTGAATGTACATCTCATTGTTACATGTGAATGAGACGGTGAACGGCTGTATGTCTACATATGAATGAGATTGTGAATGTTGCACATCACACTGTAACATGTGAATGAGAGGGCGAATGGTTGTACGTCTCTGTGTTGTGTGGATGAGAGGGTGAACACTTGTATGTCTCTTTATGTGGCCCCGTTATTAGTTCGGGGTGAACCCCGCCTCTTGGCCAAGCACAGCTGGTATGGGCTCCAGCCGGCTACCCTCCCCGCAGAGTGAGCCGTAGATAATGAACGAATGTATGAATAACTGAAAGAATGAATGAATGAATGAGGACTGTGAGGATGAGGTGACTGAAGATGAGGGGACGTCCTGCCCGCAGTCACTCGCAATTTAAACACATACTTTGACAATGAGTTTAATCTCGGCCGCACGATTTCAAGGGTGTGTTTGAGTGTCTTCCCTCCCGCAATCTCCTTTTTGTCCGTCTACATTTACACTTCATTTCAAGCCCTTCGTCTTCATCCTTTTTACCTCTCCCTCTGAGCTTTTTTTCCCTTTTCCCTTTCACTCCATCCGTCTCCATGCAGTTCATTAGTAGCTCTGCCTGCATAATCATATCATCATTCTCTCTCTCTCTCTCTCTCTCTCTCTCTCTCTCTCTCTCTCTCTCTCTCTCTCTCTCTCTCTCTCTCTCACAGCCAATCATTTCCACCTCTCCTTCCACCTCCAAGGCCCACATCTTCATTCCACATCCTCACCCGCCACTTAACCTTCCACGCTGCCAAACAGCTGTCACTTGTGCTGTGGCTGCACTCCGGCTCCTCAGCAGATTCAGGAAGGCTCCTGCGAGTGGCTAAAGCACCATTTCGGGTCTGCAGGAAAATGCATATTTCTGTGCAGCAGACTGAACACCGGTAAATCATCAAGTGTGTATTTTTACCCTGAAACTGGCAATAAATTAACTACATAACTGAAAGTAATCCTGTACAATCACAGGATGATACATGGTTACGTAGCGCTTCCATCACCCTGAGGTTCAAGACATTTATTCTGTGATGCTTTTAGAAATCTCTTTCTTTTTGTCTCAGTTTCATCATGACTTATGTCACCTATAAATATGAATCACAAAATATTGCAGTGAAATATCTGACAGAAAACTTCCCCCAGCTTTTGATTCTCTCTGTGTGTGTGTATGTGTGTGTGTGGATTCAATAGCTGCATAAATGAATAAAATAAAAGTCACGATAACGATAATAATATGTTCTGCCTTTACGTGTAGGGGTTCTTCGGGTTCATCCAACAGTCCAGCTGCGATTTGTACTGACTATAGGATAAGTGGTATTGAGTTAATAATATAAAAAAACATAAAATAAAATAGTTACAATAAGAAAGAAACAGTTTCCTGCAGCAGCACGGTAGCATGGCTTCTTCATTATTACCACAAAACAACGACATGCAAATATCCCCATGTTTCCCCTGCAGCCATCACACAATGGGTCTCACCTTTTCACCACTGCAATGAACATGTGTGCAAATTGTGACCTGATAATACCCGGAGATGAATATAACTTCATGGAGAACAGTATATGTAACAATTCTGATGAGAAAATGTTGACATTTAGGAAAAAAAAAAAAAAAAAATCAGCGGGTGAGTCTACATTTACAAAACATAGTTTTTACATTTACCAGTTATTGCTTTATTAACGCGACTGTGGCGGGAAAAGTCAGAAAGCTGAAGCCGGGATAGGCGAGATGGTGGTTCATGGCGACGCGCATCGTACAGGACAACACTTCCTCAGAGCAAACGCAAAGAGGAGAAGAGCTGGAACAACCGTTACTGAAAAACCCTCCAGTGGTCAAGAACAGCACAATGTCCCATCATAGCCCGCTGGTCACCATGGAAACTACTGAGGACAATCTAACCATGAATTTGTAGTCTGACTTCAGGGAGTAACGGAAATACCCGAATCAACAAGCCATGAGCCCAGACACATTTAATCCACATAATTTCCATGCTAAGATGTCAGGGCTGCAGGGACGTGCAGGAACCTGTCCGACCCCGAGGGTGACCAGACGCCGTGCCATGACAGCGTCAAAGACACGGCTGACATGAATAAAAGTAATGGCTCTAGATAGCGGCAAATTAACAAACTGAAATCCAATAAGCACGGGTGTCTGACAGTACGGCACGGCTAATAAATATGCGTTTTTTACGCCTGCTGTACACCAAATTTCCTTTGGAATGCTAATAAAGTTAAAGTTGCTTTGATATTAGCTTAGATACGGGGTGAATGAATGAGAAGGAAATTAAAGAGCGAGTCCCGCTCTGTCGGTGGAGACGAGCCGAACGCCAGTCCCGGTCGACAACACGGAATCATGAATATAAACACATTAGGTTCTGAGTGACGGTACGGCGAGGCAGTGGTTAGTGCTTCGGCCTCACAGAAATAAGGTCTCTGCTTGGAATAATTGGAAGTCTCAATATTCTCCCTGTGTCTGCACCGGGATCCTCAGGGTTCCTTCCATGGTCCGAGCACACAAGGTTCACTGGAGACCCTAAAAAAGGGGTGTCAAACTCATTCTGGTCTGGGGGCCACATACGGCTTAATTTGATGTCAAGGGGGCCGGACCAGTAAAATCATTACCTAGAAGTAACACTAAGTCCAAATTTTTCCTTTGTTTTTAAGGAGGTAAACAGATGAATCATAAAAATCTTTGTATGAAATGAACTGTTCCTCTAAAAATACATGTCGAATTAATATTAAAAATGAATATTAAAAAATAATCAATGAAACTAAACCCTAAAAATATTGTTTAGTTAAAAGAGAAAATCTTGTCACTGGGGAATTTTGCCACTAGAATTTATGAGAAAATTGATTGGTAGCATGTATGATAGGGGGTGTAATGTTTACAAGGCTAATGGTGGCTATACTGGTTATTAAATCAATCTTTTTAATTTTGCCTGTTTGTTTTGCTATTGATTTTGTGGTTTTTATAGAAATAAGAAAAGAAAAGATTGTTTTAGCAATGTCACTAGATGTTTTTTTCATAAAAAAATAATTTTGTTTTCAAATTCTGAAGCAAAGTTAGTTTTTCATTTTTTCCTTCCCTGTTTTTTTTTTTAAACCCACTGTATAAAACCCCCAGATATATGTGAGAAAAACACGCGGGCCGCACTAACACAAAGATTTGATTTCAGGCAGGAGGCCACAAAATATTGTTATGGTGAGATGGATATTTGGTGAGTGGTGACTTCTGAATAACGACTGCTGGTACTTTGGATTTTCGGGTATTGAATAGCAATTTTTGTAAGTCGCTTTGAATAAAAACGTCTGCTAAATGACTGTAATGTAATGTAATTGTTCCAAGGGCCGCAATTCGCTCGCGGCCCGCGAGTCTGAAACCCATGCCCTTAATTATACTTTATTCATCCCTTACAGGATATTCCTCTCTGCACTTAACCCATGGATGAACAATCTAGCAGCTCCAGGGGAGCAGTAAGGGCTTCAGTATTTTGCTCAAGAGCACTTCGACATACTTGCAGGAGGCAGGAATCGAACCAGGAACGTTCAGGGATGATCGCTCAAACCCCCCCCCCCCCCCGCGCCAGGGCAACCAAAAGCAGGGAAAAGAACCCAGGTCAACTGCTAGGAAGGCAGCTATGCTAACCGCTATACCACCAACGTCCCCTGACTGTCCTCCCAGCCACCCTGAGAGCAAGATACGTGGTGTAGATGATGAATGGATGAAGCTTCATTTCATACGTGACACGTGTGCGTTTCACTGCACGCCACACCGATATAGGAATGACTGCTGTCGCGTTTCAGAATGTGGACACAAACACTCCATTTCAAAGTCTGAAATACCAACAAGTCTTTATCTGCTGGGGACGCATTGATGGATTCAAAGCAAGGGTTTCCATAATGTGATCACATAAGTGTGCGTCCTGCTCATTGTGTGAAGTAAATCATCTGTCTAGAGTGTATGAATAGCAGGCGCTCCAATGCGTTTCTCCTCTTCAGCATTTTAAACAGACGCATTCGAGTATGTTTGCGATACCAAAGGTCTTGCGGGGAGTCGAGGGATCCGCCGAGACTGTGCACTCAGGGCGGAAAACCTAATGAAATAAAAAGGCCGGGAGTAACACTGCGCTACCTGTAAGGACCACGGAGGTCCCCCGTGAAAACAAATAATGCAGTTAATGTGTCTGCACGGAAAAGGATTTTCCCAGGTCCCATTACAATAGCGTGGGGGAAGGATGGAGGGAGGGAGAGGAGAACAAAGAGGATTCACACAGAAATACACAGGACGGAAAGAGGAAAGGATCGGGACAAATTCCCCACAGAAAGAGAGGAGGAGGGAGAGAAAGCGGAGGACAGAGGACGGAGGACGGGGGGACGGAGTGGGGATCTGGATCAAACCTACGGCATCAAAGATCATACAGTACGCAACAGTATTGCATAGAAAAATGTGGTGTTGCGCAGTAAGGTGCAGTGATTAAGTTAACTGTGATTTAATATAGTGCAGTGTAATATAGTGCTGTATAGAGTAGTGTAATATAGTATTATGTACTATAGTAAAGTGAGGTGGAATGCAGTGTAGTATAGTTAACTGTGATTTAGGATACTGCTGTGTGATATAGTGTAGAGTCTAGTGTAACAAAGTACTATATACTGTAGCATGATTAAGTATAGTGTACTATGCTATGGAACAGTGCATATAGTGTAGTGAAGTGTAATGTAGTATATTACAGTGTAGTGTAGTAGAGTGTATTGTAGAGTGCAGTGAAATATAGTATTCCGTACTGTAGTATAGTCATGTGTCGTTTACTCCAGCATGATATAGTATAATATAATGCAGTGTAGTCGTGCGTAGAGTAGTATAGTTCAAGGATCCCCAACTGCCGGTCCCCAGACGGGTAACGGTCAATGGATCATTTGGTCCTGGTCCGCTAAGAAAATCTTTCTTGGTACAAATTATACTTTTTTTCATTACAACTTCAGAATCTTTTTTTGAAAAATGACTGTTTTCGCCTTTGCCTCTGCCTTATTGTTACATTACCTTACAGTCATTTTGCAGATGCTATTCAGTCACCGAACTACCAGCAGTTGGAAGTCAGAAGTGACCACTCTACCAAATAGCCATCTCAAAACCATATACATACATACAATTATTTCTTTGTTTTTTTTTTTTTGGTTGTTTTTTCGAGGGTGGGGGCTAAGTGCGATTAGTGGGGTACTGCTTGGTGAGGAGGTATATTTTCAGAATTTTTGGAATTGTATTGTAATTTCCTATTATAAAGTGCAATAGTTGTATTTAGATTGAATACTGTGAACTCACAAAAGTTTTTATGATTAGAACCCCCATGCCGTAAGTGGTCCACAAACATTTTTATGCATAAAACTGGTCCATGGTACAAAAAAAGACTGGGGGCTGCTGGTATAGTTCTTCAGGGAGTCTGGATGTAGAGGTAGGAGCGGTATTTCCAGTGCATCTTTTAGTCACTGCCCTTTATGGCGCTTATTCATTTATCTTCTCCATCACCTGCCGCTTGTCAAACAACATGCAGGAAGTGTCACAGTTCAGGGAAGCGGCTTTCACAAACTTTGATTCCTACACCTTGCCTTGATGCCACATATGGTCAAAGAGACTACAATGTCTTAGTAATATAGATACTTTGTATACAAAGACTTGTTTATCCATATTTCATGGACGTCTTATCACGTCCTCACTGACCCCCACTGAATACATCAACTCATTTAACCAGACTGCACGCCATACTTCGTATTCTGCACTGTGCCTCATGATCCGTGTCCAGTCTTTGTTTACCTTCGCGTCAGTCCGAGGTGGAACCGTAAACCCGAGCCAAATCCCCCGTACGTGTGAACGGATTCGGCCAGCGAAGCCGGTTCAGATTGGAAATGCGCGTCGGGGGAAACGTTTCAAGGCAAAAATCAAGGAAGGCGTTAACTCATGCAGACGGAACGGAAGCGAGATTACAGCAAGGACTTATCCCAAAAACAGTTTTTCGTGCTCGTCACATTATTCGAGGTGGCAAATTGGGAGAACAATGTCACTCCAAACGCAAACTAATAAACAAGCCGCGACAGAAACCATTAAATAAAACTCTTCTCCGGAGAGCGGCGGCAGCAAATCAAAGTAAGTGCCCGTGTTGCATCCCCAATAAAAACTAATGAGGTGTTCCCCGGACCAGAGGCCGGGCGCTCCATCAAATCCCGCTCACACGGCATTGTTTGAGTTACTCGGCTAACCGAACCCCCCGAGCACCCCGCGACCTCCCGGACCCACGGCTGCTTTCACGAGGAGCCAAGTCATTGAACGATTGAAAGTGACCGCGCCGATACATCCAAGCTTTTCACAACGACAGGCATGGACATTTATAAGGGAGCTCAAACAGGCTGTTAATTATTTAAATGAGTCATAATGAATTGAATCACCGTGTGATTAGGACATTGCTTCTCAAGCGCGTGTTACCCCGGGGAACATGCTTATGGTGTAGTATTAGCGCTATGGCGTAGGTTTTTTTTTTTTTTGCACCGGGCGTGCGCGCACACAGCACAGAACTGGAGATATCAAGTGCGGAGGACAAACCCCCAAGAGACACCATGGAAAAATATTTAACAGGGACGATAAGAAAGGCGGTGAGAGATGGAGATAATAAGACAAACGAAAGTCACCCGAAAGCTGAAGCAAGGAAACATGATGAAGTGTATGTCGCACTTGGCTTCACTGTGACTACAGTGGAAGACGAGGTAAGACCGCTTTACCAAAAATTTTAGCAGCGGACAGCATGAAGACGAATATATTAAGGTGTCACCTAAAGACATTGCACCCCTTTAATAAGCTGTTTTTTCAGCGAAAACGTGCCGAATATTGCCAACAATCATCCCGCTTTGTAAACCAGTTAGCACTGTTATGTTAACAGATATTAATAAAGTTATTCTTTGTTGCAAGTTGATCTATAATTTTTTTCATTTTTCTCTTCTTCAGTGTCAATAAGGATACAACGTTGTGCAGAGGTGTACATACAACAATTTTATAGACAAATGTTACTATGGTTGTAGCGGTGAGTGGGGAGGATGCAAAATGTTTTCTTCTTCCTCGGAGGGGCGTAACAGAAAATAATTGGAAGCACTGGATTAAGAGTTTATAATTTCAGGCTCAGCGATGAAGCAGGCAGTATTGTATTTTCTCCACGATGATGCAAAATCTAAACCCGACCTCTCCTTCCTCTCAGAGTAAAAAATAATTTTTGACTCACCCCCCTGATCCGTGCTGACGGTGATGGCGGCGACCTGGCGGGGGAAGGCGCTCATGTCGGAGACGCCGTTCAGCGATTCGATTTCGAAGGTGTAATTGGCGTGGGCCGAGAAGTCCGTGACGGTCACGGTGGCGTTGGTGAGGCCCAGCGGCCGCGGCAGGAAACGGAGGTCTTCTTCGCAGAGCCGGCAGCGCTCTGGCTCGGGGCCGCAACGCTTGCACAGGACGTTGTAGGTGAGATCTCGGCGCCCGCCGGTGTCACTGGGAGGCGACCATTCCAGCATCAGACACGTGTCGTTGAGGTTGAACATCAGGTTACGGGGAGGAGAAGGAGGACCTGAAGTAAGAAGGGAGGGACGGCAGAGGACAAGAGGGGAGAGGATTCAGAAAGGGAAGTTTTGCATCCGGAACAAGGTTCAAATAATCCCCATATTGTTCACTGTTTTCGGCAGCGTTTGTCCTGCGAGACGATCGCGAGGGCCGGAGCCTATCCCTGCTGTGATTGGCTGAGATGGGCCAAACACAAATGGGGACATAAAATTCCATTCACTCACTCATTCACACTTCAAACAGAAAAATTCCTCCATTCAGTCATTCATACGTGATACAGTGATAAACAACCATTCGCTCACCGATTCACACGACATATTAAGACATTCATCCATTCACTCATTCATCCACACATCAAAGAGAGAGCCATACAACCAGTAACTCATTCATCGATGCATCATATAGAGACAAAGAACCATTCACTCATTCATCCACACATCATAAAGGGACATAAAGGCATTCACCCTCTCATTCACACAAAATAAAGAGCCACACAACCATTCACTATCATGCATGTGTCATATACTGATAAAAAAACATTCACTTGCTCACCCAGACTTCATATTAAGACAAAAAAACATTCACCCTCTCATACATATGTAATAAAGAGTCATAAAACCCTTCACTTTCATTCATATGTGAAATAGCAACAAACAACCATTCACTCACTCATGCACATGACATATTAAGACATTCATCCATTCACTCATTCATTCACACATCATAAAGAGACATTAACGTTCACATTTTCATTCATACGTAATAAAGTGCCACATTACCCCACTGACATTCATACGTGATGTCGTCACAACCTTTTACTCATTCATCATAAAGAAACATTCATCCATTCACTCATTCATCCAAATATCATATAGAGACATACAGCAATTACTCACTCATGCACATGGCAAATTAAGACAGACAAACATTAACTTATTCATCCACACATTATAACCAATCTTACAACCAATCACCCTAAATTCTTGTCAAAATCTTCTTGTCTGGGCAACTGGACTTGAATTTTTTCACTTGAAAGTGACAATTCAAATGAAAAAATTCAAGTCCAGTTGCCCAGACAACAAGATTACAACAAGAATTCACCATGACCTCTATGACTGAGAACCTTCACAGACAATCATTCACCCTCTCATTCATACATAATAAAGAACCAGACAGTCATTCATATGTGATGTAGTGACAAACAACCATTGACTCACTCATGGACATAATATATTAAGACATTCATCCATTCACTCATTCATGCAAACATCATAAAGAGAGAAACAATCATTCATTCATCAGACATACATCCATTCACGCTCCCATCCGCATCTCATACAGAAACGTCCAACCGTTCACCCTCTCATTTTCACATCTGGATGATGTAGTGTCTCCAGTGAACCTCCTGCATGTGTTTGGACTGTGTGACCCGAGGAGAACCCCAGGGCCTCCCGTGGGAATCCAACCAGGGAACCTTCTCGCTGCGAGGCGATCGGGGCCGGGTTGCCGAACTCTCGTTTATCACAGAATTCCCAGAGGATAAAAGGTCGGGGGGGAACGTGTCCCGGTTTATGGGCGTAAACCCGCCGCTCCAAATAAAGGCGTTCCTTGAAACGAGCGCCGTAACTCCACCGCGCGAGCCGGGAAAGCCTCTGCGCGGAGCGGCGGAGAGAGCTGGCGGATACATATGCTTAGGCTGAACATTCACCGGAGCTCTGCATTCATCCCCTCAAATCTCTGCTATTAAGTGTTTGAAGGTGCGGCGGCGCTCCCCGGGTGTGTGGGTTTGTGTGTCTGGAAAAGTATTGCGCTGCAGCCAGCTGTCAACGGGGAGGAGTTAAAAGGCCAAAGGGATTTGAACAGTCCTGCCCTGCCAACCTCACTGTCTGTCTAGACAAAGGGATGTTTCCCACTCCTCCGCCGTCTCTCCGTCCTCTCTCCTCCCAATCTTGGCAGAAATGCTCTGAAGACAGGAAAGCTCCTCCTCCGCTTCTGTCAGCATATGTCCGCTCCCTCTCTCTTTAAGTCTCTCCGTCTTTATCGGCCATCATCTCACCTCCTCTATTCTCCCCGTCGAGGAGAATCCACCCACATCCCCTCCTGCCGAGCAACCCCGCTGCCATCAATCAGACTCTATTCTCCTCCAGGGGGAGATTGCTATCAGTATCCTCCTTCCTTTCTCTCTTCACTGTCTACTCCATTCAGCCATTACATATTCTCTGCACCTTTATCTCCTCTCCTGTGACATACTTTCTTTCTTGCTCTCCAGCTTTGGTCCTTCATCTCCATTTGTTTCTTTTACCCAGAAAATAGCTGTCTCTGGTCTTCCAGCCTGTGATTATGATGGCGTATGCAAGCAAACACCCAGTGCCCCACCTGAGACTCCTCATGTCGGGCTCCATGGGCGGGCCCACCAACAACCCCCATGTATGAACAAACTGTACGTGCGTATGTGTACAGACATGCATTTTGTATGTATGTATGCATGCTGTGTGCATGTATGTGTCTCTGTATGCACGTGTGCATGTATGCATGTATGTATGTATCTATATATGTATGTGTGTGTGTGGGTATGCATATGTTTAGTTTGTGTGCATGTAATTGCAGGTGCGTGTGTATGCAGTTCTATACATACATACAGTGCATATGCATGTATGCATGTGTGCATACATGCATGCGTATGTGTGTGTGTCCACGTGTATGTACTTATATATGTGTGCAGTTATATATGTGTATGTACTTATGCATGTGTGTCTGTACATATATGTATACATGTATATACATATTTATATGTATGTATATATGTATGCAAATATATGTATGTATGCATATATGAGTGTAAGTCTGTGTATGAATTGGTGCGTGCATGCATGTGTGTATATATGCATACATGCATGTGTGCATGTTTGTGTTCATGTACTAGCAGGTGCGTGTGTGTGCGGTTCTGTACATACATATGCAGGTATGCATGTGTGTCCGTACATATATGTATACATGTATATACATATTTATATGTATGTATGTATGTACATATATGTATGCAAATATAAGAATAAGAATAACTTTATTTATCCCGAAGGAAATTGTATGCATATGTATGTATGTATGCACATATGAGTGTAAGTCTGTGTATGAACTGGTGCGTGCATATATCTGTGTATGTAGGCATGTATAGATGCATGCATATAGGTGGGTATGTATGTATGTATGTATGTAAGAATCTATCTATCTATCTATCTATCTATCTATCTATCTATCTATCTATCTATCTATCTATCTATCTATCTATCTATCTATCTATCTATCTATCCATCCATCCATCCATCCATCCATCCATCCATCCATCCATCCATCCATCCATCATCCATCCATCCATCCATCCATCCATCCATCCATCCATCCATCCATCTATAAACTTATAATACCCTTGACTGACTTTGTTTTGTGTTAACAATAAAGACAGACACTCTCCCAGACTGGAGAAAGCTCCAGCGATGACCCCCGTTCATCTTGGTGACAGCCGAATTGCATTTCTAATTGAAGAAGAATAAATCTCGCTAAACTGCAATTTAATGCAAATCTGGAGTTGTAATTACAGTCATTGAGTTGTCAATGGAGACGAGCCGGCTTAACCACGGCGCCCCTTTCTCTAATGTACAGCTTCACGCCAAACAAGAGCGAGACCGTGGGTCAGAGTCATTCCTGCTCTTGTTTAAACAGAAATATTTCATCTTTGTGAGATTTATCAATCAACGCCCACTTCCATCAGCCGGAGGCCCGACATCCACTTCTTCCGTGCGAAGCCTTGTCTTTCAACAGTAACCGTGAAACACTGCGCGTCGAAAACAGGTGATAATTCCACTTTAAGGTGATATACTTACGTGTGCAAGCCATCGTTGGAGGGTCTTTCATGGCCCTGAAGAAACCCTTCTCACAATGACAGATGGTCGCACCCTCTCCGTAGCTGAAGCTGTGCGGAGGGCACTTGGAGCACTTGACGTTTCCCGCAAACGCCTTGTAGAAGCCTGGGTGGCACGCTGAGGGGGGGCGAGAGAAACACCACGGAGCAATGTAAGCATCTTTTAAAAGGCATCATAACTGAATAACAAACTCCCGCCGTTGTACTCTTTCTCCCAAAGGGCACCTTCCCTGACGACGAGGCATTTTCTACAGATTTCGATATGCATCATTTGTTATTAAATCAACATCGGCGGCATCAGTAAACAAGAGGCGGCGGAGCTGTCGGGTATTTTGCAGATAAGTTAAGCGGAAGCAACTATGCCCTTCTTTTAAATATGGAAATGGAAGTAGAAAGAAAAGTACAAGCAAAGCCTATCAAGATCAGCGAAAGTTACTTGTATATTGAATATAATTTCTAAAACGGCGGTCCCTGTAGTGCAATGACTCGGGTAAATACGCTGTATATGTCAGTGGCAGTGTGTTTCATTTACTTCCATTTTATTGGCCCTGGGAAAACAGTTGGCCTTTTGTGCGGGAGCGACTGCGACACCATATCGCTCTCTTCTTACAGAAAGATTGAACCCCCATGAGCTCCCATGTGATGAAAATACGTTTTCGCCTCATTCAAAAACTTGTGAAAAAAGCACACGGTTGGAGAAAAAAAAAAAGGCAAAAATAACGTAATTCCTGGCCCCCATTCCCCCTTGCGCTCGCCAAAGGTCAGTCTCTTTGTGTGTGAACAGAACGTCCGTGCGGAGGTTCATTCAGGACTGTACTCCAGGGGTTGTCGGAACGCTGTCCACGGTGGAACCGAAGAATGGGGACTGTAAAGATCTGGGAACCCTCCAGGGTGAGGGTTGGTAGGGTTTGCGCGGCATCGTCACACAAGATATTACATCCCTGTCTGAGATTTCTTCGAGTCTCATTCTCCCGGTTTTGAGTTATTAATTTGGGGGGGGGTTTGCATCAGTGCCATGCTAACCTTTCTTTTTCATGATAAGGCATATGAACATGCTTCTACTGAGCTTGGGTCCTCATCTGGCCTTCCGTGCTGCAGAGCGTGGTATGAGCACAGCTTACCGATATTATAAGTATATATATACATTTTTTTTTTTTCGCAAACGGTTTCCAAATCATCCGTGCCGGGGGAGCAGAGATTGGAGTTTCCACCCTGTTTCCCTGGGCTGATAAACATCCTCTCGCTGGCACGTCAGTCAGAGCGCCGTGACAGGTGGCAGCACCACCTTCAGGGAAGCTTGCCAGGTGTAAAATATCGACCGCAAGCCTCCAGCATACATCTCCCATCTTATAGTTACCCATAACTTTACTGTGCTCACACAGACGGTAACTTAGTCTCAAGTATTTCATGGGGTTATTTGTGTTGACTGACTAGCTTATGACGGTGTTACATTAGTGTGCAGAGTTTAGGTTTTATAACCGTAGACGCTACTTTGTAACGATGACAAATAATTCGGTGGTCTGTTCTGCAGGAGTATTTTATGGAAGGAGTGAAGGCAGTGAAGGCACAATAACTACAGTCAGTGGTATCTCAACAGGAATAATGCAACTAAAGCTAATAACGAGATTTATCAACACTTGTATCTCCACAGCATATAATAACAACAACAACAATAATAATAAAAATGTTAATAATATGTGTTGTTAATATTGTAATATAGAAATACTAAAAGTTATTATTTTTGTTACTATTAATGCTTACAAATGAAAAAAATTAAAATAAATAAATCACACCTCCATTTAGCCTATCCTATAGTGAGGGATGCAGGAGGGCTAAATAATGCCAGTGAACCTACTGCATGTGTTTGAACCGTGGGAGGAACCCGGAGAACTCTGAGGAGAACATGGAGAGTCCCCATGGAGAGGCCCGGAGGAGAAAGGCCAACAACTCTGCTGTCTGATATCAGGAGGCAGACTGTTCGACAATGTTGGTGCACCAGAAGAAAAGGAGCTCTAACAGCGATACGCAGAACGGCAAGATGAATATAAAACCGATGCCGAAAGCCCTTTACAACCTCTAATATCAAATCACCAAGCTGCGGTGTCACTTCTGCAAACACAGAAGCACTTTTACCAGCGGAAACTGTGCATGAAATAGTTCTACTTCACACCATGCAAACAGAATAATCTGCAATGAGTGCATCTGATGCATTTTGGTTTGTTTGCGCTTAATTACGCTGGGAGGGAACATCTGAGGAGCTCATTTTCAATCTTTCCCTCTCGCTTTGATCTAGAGAGAGATATCACTGACATAAGATATTATCAGTGCAGCTGCAACCGGCAGGATTTATTGGGCCGCTGGCATCATCTGTGAGGCCTGGAACAACAGCGTCTATGAATAACACATGCACAACCTCCACGCGTTTGGCAGCACTGGCCTCAAAAAGGATTTTTTTTTCTACCTTTTTCATTGTTTCTCCTGTGGTGAGTTACCAACAAATGCAGATGGTGACATTTTTAATAAGGGAGGCTCAATTAGATTTCTCACAGCACGAATTCAGCTTCCAACGGATACATGACATCCGGGTCAATTTTTGGAGAAACCTTGAATAACTCTGAAAATAATCAAAGATCCAAGACTTTTACTGTCATCACACAGAGTGAAATGAAATTTAGAGATAGCAGCTCTCAGGTTCGGTGGAATAAAAAACAGACAAAAACAACCTTAAAAAGCAGGATACAACACAACAATACAACGAGAGGAGCATCTCCGGGTTAGAGATACAGGACAGAATTTTTTTTTTTTTTTTAAATCCATAAAATATGAATAACATCTAGAAGAATAAATACATAAACATGTAGAAAGAAAAAAAAGGTCTGTTTCTTTTTGCATTGATTGTCCGAAACCGCCTCCTTGAGGGCAACAGTTGGAGTAGGTAGTGTCCGAGATGGGATGGATCCCTAAGGATGCTCTGGACTCTCCTGAGACAGAGTGTGTTTTCCATGTCCTCAAGTGATGGGACAGGATTTGCGCATTAGTTTTGGTCCGGAGTTTATGGTCCTCTGCCGTGCCTTCTGCGATGAGCCCTGCTATGGCGGTGTCTTCTGCAAATTTGATGAAATATGCTATTTCACCCAGGTTAACACGCTCAGTGAGATGCTGGCTAGGTATGGAGGAGTTTGCAAATGATGAGTTTTGTTGTCCGCTGTTTAAAGAGCAGTGACAGCGGAAGCGGGGGAGGTGAACCACAGCGGTTGACACGTTGAAATGGAGGATGAAGGTACGACCGCTTCTTAGAAATCGGACAGAAATGACGACAATGCAGCCACAGCTGGACAATTGTGTTTCATTGTTTTTCACGTGGGCACGGAGCTGCGGCAGCGAGGTGGACGGCGCCGGGACGAACTTCCTCACTCCGACCTTCGCCATCTCTGCACGTCATGTTCGTCGCTGTGGTATCACCATGTATTTGCAACAGACACACTCCGATGTGCAGCTCTTTCCCACAATTACAGTCTTTATACCCTGTACTTCACGCGTCTCATAGATTGAGGTGCTTTCAAGCACTCATCTCCAGATGTATCCACCATTGTGTGCAGAGCGAGCTGCAAAAGCAGGATGATTCTGTTGTGGAAGCCCTGGGAGACTTGACAAAGTTCTTGCTCCCTGCAACTTTTGGAGGCCTCAAGAGAGAGGAAACCTTTACATGCATACATTAAAAAGTACATCATATTTAGAAGAAACTAGTGATTAGATGGTTGTGTCAACACTAATTCACCAAGGAAATACAAATTAATTACTGCTTCTGTTGTGTTTGCATTATGGAATTCTACGATGTAGCAATTAGTGTAATTTGCCTTCGTTCCAGGTGTGAAATACTCGCTACTTAATCTGTATGTGCTGCCAACCACTCAGTCAGTATTTTGTAAAAGACAGCTGTCAAAGAAAGGAGCGCCGGTGCTTCTGCAGCCGCCGCGCTGGCAGAGGAACAGATCCTGGAGCTCCTTCCAGCTCCACGGGAAGCCCTCGCCCCGTTATGTCAGACATTAACATATTTGAAGTTTTGTCTCGGGCTGGTACTCAAATGTTTCCGCGTTTGAGCGTCGGTGTGATCCGCATTTCAAACTCGGGCAGAGTAACAGGGCACGGGGAGAGAGAGAGGCAGAGGACGAGGTGATCAGGTGGAAAGGACAGTGAAGAAAACCAATTTAGCATCTACGGTTTGGACTCAAGCGCATTTTAACTTGGGCTAATTTGACGGTGAGAAAACCGACAATGACAACCGGCTTCGTCTGGCGAGACCCAGGATTTCTTGTTAACTTGACTGAACCATTTAGAAAGAGGGGAGAAGGGGAGTAAACACACTCATTCATTCGTTCACTATCTCAGTGTTTCCTAACCACTGTGCCGTGGAAAAATGCCCACTTTCGCCTGATTGATCCAAAAATTATTTATCTGCTGCATGCAGAACAATAAAATACATTACATTAGATGGCGACAGATAGTGAATGAACCTGAAGAGAACGAGATGCTCAAACAGCAGAGAATTTAGCGATGCTTTGAATAAGACAGTTGATAAATATCTTAAAAGAAAAACCCAATCGTGAATTCTCTGGTTCTGAAGAACATTTTGACCCAGACTAAGGCCCAAGTATGAGTAGCGGTCAGAAGAAAGTAAAAAAGGTGAGCTCAAGACAATACAATGAATGTTAGATTGGGTTTGGATCACTTTTACCGGGGAACAGACCGAGCCGACTCCGTTTTGCCTGGTGTGCAGGGAAAAGCTGCTCTACAGTGCTGTGGTTCCAAGCAAACTTAAACGCCATCTCCAAACTAAACACCCTTCACTTCAAGGCTATTTTGTTCATCTGCGTAAACAGACTGAAAAACAGGCAGCGTTGTTGAAGAAAATCACCAAGACGGGTGAGAAAGCACTGAAAGCTAGCTACGAAGTTGCTGAACTCATCCACAGACTGTGGCGGAGACGTTAATACTACCTGCCTGCAAAATCACGGTAGAAGAAACGCTCGGGCCTGGCGCTGTTAAAGAAATAGCCCAAGACGACAGTTTCATTCTGTGTCATTAAAAACGTTTTCATTTGGTCGTGTGCCGTGTGATTTTCTTATGTCAAATATGTGCCGTGGCTCAGGTGGGGAAACGCTGCACAATCTATACTACTTGGTTTTTTGTCTCTGTATGATGTAAATGAGTGAGAAGAATGCTTGTATGCCTCTATAGATATAGATAATGAACCAACACATGGGTGGATGAATGAATGAAAGCCCAAAAAATACGGAGGAAGGGCCCACAGAGAGTTCCTGCCCTGACACTCATTCTGCACTTTCACACATCGGTCTGCTGCAAATATGGCTGAGGTTTGTTCTTTTCATTCATTTTCCAGCACACACACCTGAGATTATTCCGCAATGCCCATTTTTTGACAGTCCGAAGTCATGAGTGAACACAAAAGTCGACTACCTGGAGGATACGTTTTTCCAGATAAGTTTTACAAGCCCGAACCGGAGCGAGAAGAACCGAGAAAAGCACGGTGGCAACATTAGCGCTCCAATGATGAATCCGCTCTCAGCGCTGCCGTGTATTTGCATGATGAATTGCCATTCACGGGATGTTTAGACTTTGGCGATTTAGTTTGAGGGTAAAATAAATAAAAATCAGTCATAAATATGAATAGAACAAAATAAACACAATTTCTCTTATCTCCAAACCAGGCAAATGGACTTTGTACTGTAAAGAGTTTACCTGAGATGGAATGTAAGATACAGACTGACAGTCTTTTAATAGCATTTTCCCAACCTCCAAAGCACTTAGAAGCCACAGAGACTCGTGCAAAACTCTCCTTCCTGGTGAGATTTCCACCGCTGCTCGATATCACCGAGCGCATCGATTTAACAAGCTAACACAATCTGGGCCATTTGAAGGGATTCACCTTGAAGCGCCGGCTGCCTTTGTGCGGCTTCGCCGCCGCCCGAGGTGAGGAGAGTTTCGGGGAGGACAAATTGCTTGAAACTGTGACAATTCCGCTCCAGCAAGGACAACGAGTCACCGGCAAGGAGGCGGAAAGACACAGGGGTAGGTAAATCATAGCGACCGTTCATTTCTACATTTACAATGTAAACAACTCATGGTTCCTCTGTTATTCATCAGCTTCTATAGATATTGAGATAAACGTGTGAGAATACTATAACTGTTATGAATTACAGGTGGTATTTTGTGCTGGTTTTATGGTTTGTTCTTCCATTTCTGGTGTTACTACAAGAAACATGATGTGTTTCCATTTTTTTTCCCCATTACTGCAGCACCTTTATTAACCCGCTGTCTGAACTGTTTTGTTTCAGCTCGTGTCTCTTTAAGCCCGACGGAAAGCTCCTGTCCGCTCTGATTGTTCGGGCTGAAACAGGCCCGGAGAATCACCCATCTGCCGGAGCCAGTAATTCTCCCGAATCGATCCAACCCGGTCTCACCGGGGACCCGGGGAGGCGGCCCCATTTATTTGAAGACTGATGAACAGGCAAATGATATGCGAGAAATAACCGCTTAAAAAACGTCACACGCCGCAGATAATATCAGTCTCGGAGGGCTACATTAGCGATTTGCGCTATGTAACTTACATTTATACTAGACTGTGTTTCATCATTACCTCTGCATTCATTTACACCCTCAGTCACTGACACCTCCTTGTTACTGCTGCTGGTGTTATTCTAAACATATATATCTGTAAGTTCAGGACTGCAACAGCTGAGAGGAGCCCTTTGACACTTGGCAAAAAAAAAAAAAAAAAAAACTGTTCTTGGACAACCTGCTGTGCAGCACTTTTAAAAAGTGCTGAGCTAAGAAGGCTCAAGCTCATCTCTCAGACAGAACACAATGAAAAGCTGTGGAAAACCCCGGGATACAACTAGGCAAGGCAGAGTTTGGCAAATGTTAGCCTTTTAAGGATGACACTGGATGGGAATAAAGAATTAGTGGGGTGCAGATGGATGACATACTGGCTTCAACAATGAAATGGGAGATAGAAGCAGGCGTGCGTAAGAGGCACAAGGACAAAGACGCCGGGACCGAACTCTTCTCCTTGGATCAGAGCTGGTCCTTCCATCTTTAGATCCTGGATTGGAGACCGCAATGCATGAGGTGCACTTATTTCATCCAGGCTTGTCACCACACATGGTGGAGTACAAGCCTGAAACCAAGAGGTGTTTGTGCATTGTGAAGGTACCCTCTACATGAGAAAAGGTGGGAAATCTGTTGAATTGAATGTACTGAGTCAACACGAAAGAAGAAGAATCATCGAACAGAGATCCAGGGTGCAAATCAGCCTTTTTTTTTTGGATAAAACTGATCCAGCTTTGCCTTTCCAAATGTTTTCCACAACACCGGGATAGGGTGTGCCACTAGGGCACATCTATCAGACGTCAAGCCTAGATTGTGGTCTTAAAATACCAGGAAGAACACATCTCGGATGGAGAGCGTTGCGATCTCAGTCGAATGTTCCGGCCCATTTAGAGGATCTGAGCATGCAATTCTCCTGATACTGATAGATATATCCAGCTGCTGTCTA
Source organism: Fistularia commersonii (assembly GCF_037954325.1). Taxonomy (NCBI): domain Eukaryota; kingdom Metazoa; phylum Chordata; class Actinopteri; order Syngnathiformes; family Fistulariidae; genus Fistularia; species Fistularia commersonii. Next base: position 15,824,543 of record NC_141287.1, on the reverse strand, counting down.
AAGATGTGTTCTTTCCAGCAGTTGAACAAATGGGTTTAACACTTTCTTCACGTACAACCTGAGAGAAATGATGTTACTACTTGAGGTTTACTCATCCAGCCAAGCCAGAAGGAAGGTGTCTCTCTTGGATGACTGGTTCTGTGCTAGATGAGCCGGTATGCCATTGGGTACTGTTGTAGAGATCATCTTACCGTGCTAAACTAAATTTCAGCATGTCGTAGTTGACCCTGTCCAACTTTGTGACACCAGATTGTGGTTTTCTCTCTTTTACTCTCCTCTGAAGAGGCACATTGGCACAGGTACTAGGGTTTGGGATGCTGCCCTGCAGGCCAGACAAGGAGACACATGTGTTTTTTGCAATAGTGGTGCAAAGATAGCCTAGCTGGATAGGCGACAGGCACGGGAAGCTGTTGCTGCAGAAGACAACCAGTGGAAACCACTGTTTGCAAGGTGTACCTTAAGATCAGGTTTTTGCGCTGACTACAGGACACTTCTTCTTTGGGTACACATCTTGCAGCCTCCGCAGCTATTCCCTGCAGATGAGCTCTGAGGCTCGGGAGAAGAGGTTTATTAGCTCAGCAAGGGATATGAAGTCTGTGCAGCAGCTCCGCTCTTAATAAAGCCCCAGAGCTTAGGGAGGCAAGTTTCCAGTGGAGGGTGTCAAGCCAGTTGCACCCTGTCATTATTGTCCCTGTCTAGGCCAAGCACAAGTAGGGCTGTTCTGCAGCCAAATGATGGCAATAACATATGCGATCTTCTTCCGAATTTGGTTGAAGAAGCTAAGAGGAGCTCATTATATTGCCAGTCACAGGTCATACCGATCCTGTGAAACTGGAACAGTCAAGCTCATTTGGGACTCCTGGTTCTGCATCATTAAATACAGGGCTGCTCCAAGGATGAAAACCAGCAGGTGAAAAGGTTGACCCTGCTCCACAAGGTCAACCCGGCTACCTTCAAAACTTCCAGGGCTCAACAATTTTCCGCTGATCTCAGCTTCTTCAGAGGCAGGTAACAAAAGAAATGGCCTGTGGTGAATACTAGTGTGGTTGAAACAGCTCCTAGGCAGCGTTGCCGGTAAAAAGGATGACGCACACTGTTCAGAGCAACACACTTTTTCTTGATCTTCATGTTTCCAGAGTCGCAACACAAAATAAAACCCGGGAGCACACATTTATTGCGAGAATATGATGTAGGGCATACCTCATCATGGACCCATGTAGGGCATTGAGGCACAAAACAAAATCTTCATCCGTGAGGGGTGGAGCGAATAACGGCATCTCTCAGAAGGCAAAGCCCATGTGAAATAGAGCTAGCAATGACTTCAGTCAGACTTATGTTGGCCTTCAAAAACTCAAGTGAATGGTGCGTGCACACAAACACACATGCACGGACTATCTGTACCAGTATGATAAGTTGTGTCCCCCACGGCACGCCAAGGCTGCCTGCATCATTAACCTCTGATACCAGTGCGTCCTTCAGTCACAATCCGTCTGTCAACCCTCCACCCCCACCTCTCCAGTTCCTGTTTTAGACTCTGTCAACCTAATGATGCCTCTGTCCGACATTCGTTGAGCCGAGGCTATCTTCCGTCTTGAACCTGGTTTCAGCACGCGGCTTCAATTCGGCCGTCCAGGCTCTGCCTCCAAGGCCGTGGCGGTGCTGTGCCGCGGTTGACAATGCGTCATCTGAAAAGTATGGATGGGCGCGTGCTGGCAAGGAAGTGAGGAGCACATACTGGAACAGTAAAAAAAAAAAAAAAAAAACAAAAACCAAAAAAAACAAAGAAACAGTATCTGAAAATAAAAAGCAGGGCAACAATCCTCAGCTGCCACACAACCAGGACTCCCTTGAAAAAGAGGTTTTTAATCTCAATGGGACTTTCCTGGTTAAATAAAGGAGAAATAAAAAAAAGCAAAGGTGGGAATTGCATATTTAGCCCATATTAATATTCCTGATTGCAAATAATAGAAATGCTATTCACATTCAGACCATCCATTTGTTTATGGAAGTGCCAGCATTCAGAAAAGGTTGAGATCCAAAACAAATGGAGTGGAACAAGTCAAAGGAGCGATAACAGAATGTTTAAAAATTCATTTGCCGTGAAAACCGCGACTAAACTCAATTAAACTTTAAATCTTGAAGCCTGTATTACACACAGGATGAGTTAGGCTTTCCAAATGTATCAATAAACCCAATCGTTAGAGTATGATATGTCACTTTATCACACTATTAATATCATACTTGGGATATTATGCGCAAGATCAGAATCCAGAACGAACCGCTGCGACAGATTTGCTCAAGTAATAACTGAAGAGGACGTTTCGTGCCGCTGCATTCGGAGAGCCGCATTATATGTTTGCCTCCCAGTCAGAGACATGATGATCATACCGTCTATTGATCCTGCCACCCAGGGCATGGGAGACTTTACAAGACAATGTGGCAGGGCAGAGGAAACCCAGACAAAGGCGCTGCGAGAGAATGCTGATTAACCAATGATTCATCATTCATGACCCCGGTGGATGTGGGGGGGTGGGTATAACGTCGGGAAATTAAAGAATTTGTTTATTCAGAATCCTTATCTTAACTGAGCACAGTCACACCAAAGCGCCAAACGGAGTAGGCCAAGGCTCCCTCCGTTCATTTCTGGTTTATGGGGATTGTTGGGACTGCGGCTCGTCGAAACCTCCTACGGGAGCAACGGGATGGCGAACAGAGGAACAAGAGTCTGCTACAGAATAACCAAACGGAGCGAAGTGATGGATGACCGACCTCCAGAGAATTCATATTAATTGAAACTTTTTTTTTCAGAATACCGCAGCCCCTAAAGATACGAATCACTTTGTATAGGAATTTTTTAAGATACAAAGCGCAATTCGAGCAAAGTTTATCCTTGAATACGAAAAAAAATTCACAATACGAATACGAGGGCGAGAAAAGCAAAATTCAAAATTTGCACGGTACGCGCCAAGCGAGCTCCCGTGACTCGAACACGCTTAATGACGCCGCCGCACCTTCTGAATTGGCGCCACTCGCCGCTCTCACCGTAAAGAAAACCTCGCAACTTTCAACACCCCTCGGCTACTTCGTCCGGGTCGTTCGTACAGTACGCATATCTCGGATCGTGTGGTATACTTCTATATCATTATGCTTATTTTGTGTTTTTTTTTAATCATCATGTGGTGAATACAGAAAGAAATTCTTTCTATAGAAATTAAGCATGAATTAATAGCGAAGCATGTACGTGGTGTACGTGTGACCGATATCCCGTGTGAATATAGTCGCAATGCATCCACGATATGTAACACCCTAAAGCAAAATGAATCTATAAAGTTTATGAAGCCTTCCGCAGTTATTACTATTATGTCAGCTATACACGACCGCATGGAAAAATTGCTGCGTGAAGGAGAAAGAGATTGCTACGAGTGAAGAAAACTCAAATTCTGTAGTGAAATTTAAATTAATGATGTTAAGTAATTTTAATCTAATAATCATCATTTGTTTATTGGAATGTTAAGTTAATTTTAATCTAATAATCATCATACGTTTATTGTAATATTAAATTCATTGTAAGTGTCCGTTTTTTGCTCAGTGTCTGTGTTTGTAAGCGCTCGCCGCCATCTACAGTGGTCTGCGTCTGAGCTAAGGATTCATATAACAACACGCTAAGTTTAAAATAACCAAGATTTTTCTTTACATTATTAATATCCTCCTTTTTCAGGGTTTTTCTATATTGATATCCTTATTTTATGAGTTTTAGGGTGGGGGGGTTGGAACAAATTTATTCATTTGTTATTTCAAACGGGGAAAATTCATTTGAGATACAAAAAAGAAAAAAAAATCAACATACAAACCCACTTCTGGAATGAATTAAATTGGTATCTTAATTTACCCCTGTATTGTCTCCGAAGCTGTGGGCGTGTTCGAAGTGTGTGTCTTGGAGTATTGTGACGAGCCTTATCTCAAGACTGCGGCACAAAGATCTGCTTTGGCCTGAACTTCTATAAAGCTTGGAGAATTTTTGCACGTGTAGTGTGTCTGCCTGCCCACACAGCCTCGCTGCTGGAGAGATTTTTTTTTTCTCAGAAGATATAAGACAAACAAACAGTACAAAAAACAAATGTTGCCGTGTAACCGAAAGCTCAGCAGGGAAATGCGGCGGCCAGCTGCGGTGCAATACTACCTGCTGTTTTGATTTCCAACTTACTTTTCTTGGACGAACACCAGTAATGTATATCAATGTCAAGAACATCTTGGGGAGCACATTTACAGAGAGATGAAGATATTGAGGATCAGGAATGAGTTGGCAAATGTTAGAGGAATAGTCAAGGTCTGGGTAGAAGGAGGGTCTAATTTAAATGGTATAATGAGCTATTAATCCTTTTGCAGATGACATTGTGATCTGCAGGGAGCAGGAGAGGGTTAGATGGAGGCAAGGGAGAAGGACCACATTAAAGATAGATACATACCAAAAAAAAAAAAAAACACGACGTGCAAATCAGTACATTGGCAAAAACCACCATATTTGATGCCAAACCACTTTCGATTACATAGGAAGGAAAAAGAAGAATTGAGGGAAGCCTTGCCCTTGTGACACTCCAATCATAACACACACTCCGCCGACATTAATATTGCAGAGCCCATTCACAGACACGGTCCAGCACTTCAACTGATATTGCCGGTATGAGAGCTCCTTCCACACGGCTCGCACGCCTATTCGTCCAATGACCTCCCGAAGTAGATCAGGTCCAAGCCGCCATCTTAACATTTGAACGTAACGACCTCTGCAACAAGTCAAGCTTTGTCGGATTGTTTTCACCGGGCGAGCGATTCATTAGGATGACGGTTCTCGGCCTCGACCGACCGGATCGGCCGTGAGAATGAAAGTTCTCCGCCCTTCCTCGGCCACCTCAGGGGGGCCGCGTGCGTTAAAGCGCTGGAAAAGTGCATGAAAAGTAAGGGGATTCTCAGGCTTTTGTTCACAGTCTTCAAAAGGACATGGATAAAGGTTGTAGTTCAGTAAATCCAGGCTTGCGTTAGAGCATCTCCCCCTGCGTTGACGCTGACAGTTACCGAGCTGATAAAATTAGATTCAACTCGGGGGGCCTCCCGACTGATGATTTGAATAAGTGACTTTAAGGGGGTCTTCACACCTCTGAAGCGAGCGGAGCTGAGCAGCGGACAGGAGAATAGCTTCATGATCCGCTGGCCTTTGGGGCCGTGATCAAATTTTGGGCCTAAAGCCCTGAGTTAATTAGATCTGGATGTCATCCAGAGCCTTTCCACAGCCCCACGTCTTGGCCCTGAAACCCAGAGGCAGCAGATTGGATCGTGAAGCGCGGTACTTTGTACTCGCAGGACCTGAACAACACAGTAGCAACTGGCAGACAGATCACACGCGAGGAGTGGGCCTGTCTATCTGTCTCTGCAGAGTGTGACCATCTGCTGAGATTTCTTCACAATATGCGTCCTCAGTGGTCGGAAAAGCGTTCTGGTGAGCCAGATAGTTGGCCTTTTATTTAACGGATTTGAAAGCCCGATGCCCCATCGGGTGGGAATTCCTCGCTGAGTTACGGCTTGAGCTTCTGGTAAATGGTGGCGGACGGGTTGTAGGGCCGCGCGTGCCGGAGGCCGCGACACAAAACGGCAGATTTAGGACAATCGGAGACTTCGGCAATGAAGTGTTTCACCTGGAAAACAACAGCTTTGGCTGCTGTCACATGTGGCTTCTGATGCGGGAAACAAACACTGTGCAGAGTTTAGCCACGCTTATCCGTTTCCTCATCTTTCCGGGTATCACGCCGGGCTAATTCGTCCGGCTATCGTCAACTTCTCGGCACGATCCCAGCGAAACCCCATTCTTGCATTGTCGAGGCGAATGCATGTGCGCGCTTGCATGAGTGAAGGTCTTTGAGCTGCGCAGCCGATGATGGCGAATTCTTCTCCCGGCCGCCGGCGAGGAAGAACAATTCCAAGAGGAGCACAATTCTGCAGCATTTACTTGCAGAACCACATCAACAAATGTTGCAGAATAGTTCAGCTCTTGAAATCAAAAAAGCGGTGTGGTGAGGAGGCGATGCAAATGACGGGCGGTCACTGCAGAGATGATGGCGTTGCAGGCACTCGAGACATATTGCGCGCTGAAAAAAATGAAGACATGCACCCCCTCCACCTCATCCCCAGTTTAATTGCAGACAAATATTAACCTTCTACTCTGTCACTGTTATTAAAAATAAAAGCCTTATTGCTCTCCCCAGGTGCTGATACAGAATAAATCTTGTTCACACTTGTCTTCCATTTTTGCATAATAGCAATCTTGTATGCATTGTTGTACAGCATAAATAAAAAAACAACGGAATGAACCTCGCTCGTCTTTATTCACATCCTCCTCCAAAATAAACACAAAGAACTCAGCAGACATGAAAAGATACAGTGGCATTAGATCAGTTTTTCTACAAAAAAAAAAAACAATACAATGCGATGCTAAATGAATCCCGGGTGTTCTTGAGGATCACTCGGAAGTGGTTCCGTGAAACATAACATCGGTAGCTTCTTGTGTAATCAGGAACTAAACTCACACACTCCACGTGGAGAGCCGCTCTCTACCTCCTCCGTTCATTAGCTGATGCTATCTCTGATTTGCACTCGAGGATTAGTGGCCCTCTCCAGCCCATCTCTGGCGAGTGCTGAGAATGTATCATTTCCTTTTTACGAAAGGACGAAAACCAACCCTTCTGCAGTATAATGGACAATTCATTCATTCAGTCATTCGTTCATTCATTCATTCATTCATTATCCGTGCTGTTAATCTTGCACGCGGGGTGGCTGGAGGCTACGCTGGCGGGAGGCCGAGTTCATCCTTGACCAATCACAGGGCCACATATAGAGAAAAACAACCATTCGCACATCGAGGCAACTTTTTCCGACTCATATTTTTGAACGAGGCCCTCCAAAGGATGACTGGTCGACGTCATTTTAATGCCGTGGATCAGCATTCACATCATAATCGATCCATCGTGCAGATACAAGATCCCCGGCATCTCCGAAACTTAACCTGCACTTTGTAGATAACTTGTGTGTCTATTTATTTTCATTTCTATCCTATACATACTCCGAGCCGGGAGCTCTCATTGTAAAATTTCACTGTTCCTGTACAATGACAATTAAAAATCTTGATTCTTAATACAAGAGAATGCTCTCCGGTCTGACACCTGGCATCGGTTTGACTTTTCCATATCTTCCACTGTTCCATATTTATACATATTCCTCATTGCTGGTCTAAACCCAACCGAACTGCATTCATTACTCTCAGATATTGAACCTGATTGTGCTTATACCCTCTGCAACCCGTCTCGCGATCATAAAGCGGATAAAGGCATAACAATCTGGTGTTTAGGTTGGGAGGGAGAGGACAAACGGCTGGGAACACAAAGGATGTTATCATTCCTGGAACCCTTTGCTCCCTTTAAAAATGAAACCTGGTTTTTACTGATGTTCAGGTCTGGGTTTGTTGATTGAACTTTTTTTTTTTTCAATTCGGTCGACGTAAAGCTGAAAAATTCAATGCATCAGTTCTGGTTAATTTGTTCCTCTTTGCTGGATTATTTTAATTTGATTTATCGCATTGATTTCACTCTGTTTAATTAGATTGGTATTTTGTTGCACGACGGTTGGCTGCATTTGGATCGGGTTTTGATAACATAGACTGGCTCCAGATTTGTTTTTGAGGGACACGGGCGATGAAGGCAATGAGCTCTTTTAATGCAGCCCATTTTGAAAAGACAATACTATTAACAAGGATAATCAGAGCTAATTATCTCAACAACTTGCAGAGCAGGAGTGTGTTCACCCATTCACTCACACGCTGATGGCGGCAGAGCTGCGATGCAAGGCACTAACCGGACCATCTGGGAAAACGTAGGGGCTTCTACGTTTTGCGCAAGGACACTTCAGCGTGCAGGCAAGAGGAGTCGGGTATCGAATTCCCAACCTTCTGATTGGAGGGACCAAACGCCGGCTTTGAAATCATAATTTGGATTCAAAATAAAGGTTTTTTTTTATTTTGTGGTTCGGTTTTTGATTTTGAAATACCGAAGGTAACTGGTGTCCTTGAGTGAAAAGACCTCAGTAAGAGACCTACATTTACACACTCATGTTTTTATGACATGTATAAATGTAAAATATTTTTAATGGCTGTTTGACGTTTAATTATTACGGATCACTGTGCAAACTTTGGAAAGGTCGGTCTCGGAGCTGCACTTTTTCTTTCGTTTAATCCGGGGAACGGCGCATAGAAACTTTCCCCGTGCCGCGCGGGTACTTAAAGAGGTGTTATAGCACAAAACAGATGTGAGCTATACAGTATGTGCAACATTTATCAATATAAAAAGCGAAAGGTGCTGCTTAACTTGCATATCCACTGGGAGCCCTGACATTGGTTGTGATTGCAGATGAAAGATGGCTGCGGCAGGCTTTGGGGGTGGACAGTAAAAATGGGTTTTTATCGTCCCGTCTGGCCTTAAGACATCCCTGACCTGTGTTGCTGTATCTTTAATGCATGATCACAAGGCATAAAGTACACAACATAAATCTGATGCTTACTTGGAGTTGCTGGGGAAACCGCTGCGGCCGAGAAGAAAGACAAACGTGCGTTGTCATGTTACCCCAAACACGGCACCACGTACAACATAATAGGAAGGACAATAAAAATCATAAGCACTAATTGGAGAAGAACGGTATCGATCAGTTCTCTTGTGTGTCAGGATGAAGACAACTGGATGTTTTTGTGACAATGTCTCATTCTTCTCATACAACGTTTTCGAAAACAGCTGCAAAATTCAGGTTTGTCGCGACAAGGGAGAATTGGAATCTAGTCGATTCCAACATCATGAAAAATGTTTTGGCTTTCTAACAGTGGCAACAACAATCAGGACAGAGATAACCGAACCGATGAGCCGCGCAGAGATAAATCCGAGGACAAAACTATTGCGGATGGATAAATGATGCACCTGACTTCAACAGAGCATGCACATTTCTGACTGTTCCTTCCTTCCATCCTTCCTTCCTTCCTTCCTTCCTTCCTTCCTTCCTTCCTTCCTTCCTTCCTTCCTTCCTTCATTCATTCATTCATTATCTTTTCCTCTAATACTTGAATTATCCAAGAATTCACCATGACCTGGAGGACTGAGAACCTCCACAGACGTCTTTGTGCTATCGCAGCCAATCCCGAGTGTCATTCGGTGGAGGAAAAGGTTCAACCTGGACCACCAAAAGACACATACAACCATTCACCCTCTCAGTCACATGTCTTGGCAATGTAGGATCTCCAATGAACCTCCTGCATGTGTTTGGACTGTGGAAGAAACCTGGAGGACCCCGAGGAACCCCAAGCAGACATGCGGAGAACATGGAGAGTCCACACAGGGAGGCCCCCGGTGGGAATCCAACCAGGGACTTTCTGGTTGTGAGGAGGAAGTGCTAACTGCTGCACCACCTTTGTGCCCAGTCTCAGACAAAGCGTATTCCGATGGCCCGTTCTAGATAACTGCCAAACCACAATCAATCAAAAGTGGAAAAAGGGGTTGAGAGTTGGACGTCTGCTGCTGTTGGACGTCGTGTCCTTTGCTTCAGGTGAGCTCATATTCAGGGTGTGTGAGACACTGGATAGAATGTGAAATTCATACATACAACACAACCCGTCCCAGGTTTTAAAACAAACGGAGGGTTTAACATCTGCCGCCTGACAAGAGGAGATGATGGCGTGGGAAAAGGATGATATACTGTCAAAAGAAAAAAAACTAGCTATGATTAAGTGAGCCGGTAATCACAGAGCTAATCAATAGCATGATTATTCATAATCACAGTCTCTTTTGTTGAGTTCATTGCTTGATGTTTTTGATAAAACGCTTCCATTGTGGCGTTTCAACGTGAGTGACTCTGATTTTGCGCACCACAAATGAACCGACGCATCCGTTTGGTGCACAAAGGACACGAGACATGGAACGCAGGAATGCGAGCTGCGATTCAGAGGAAAGCAAGCGGGCTAAAGACGTGGAGGTCAGTTTCCTCGGAAAGTTTCCGGAATATAAAAAAAGAATGCTTGTGGTTTTACGCTTTGTGTTTCATTCGAACGGCCTCTCAAAAGAAGAATATTCACTGCCTCTTCATCCATCTCCACTTCTTCATCGTGTGTAGAACTGAAAGATCACATGGTTTAATAGCTCTTCGGCAAAGGAAAATGCATCAGTGTGTGTGTGTGCGTGTGTGTGTGTGCTCGTGGTGTTTTCGTCCATGATACCACGGGGATAAGCGTGACGCGGCCCTCAACTTCTCTTTTCCGCATGACTGAAACCGATTGTGGTCTCAACACGCTGTTAAATCGACGGCAAATCACATTTAGCAGAGGTCACATTAGCATAAACGCCTCCTTGTGGAAAATAATTGATGGAATTTTCTCCTTGAGCAGCGTAAACACAAAATGCAAGCGAGCCCTGTGGATGCATGGAGACATATTTAACGCCGGGCGGGAAAGGGAAAGGTCCCGGTCATGGTGAAGGAACACCCCCGCCGTGAGGAGATCCAGGGGGTTTGCCTGCAAACACAAGGGGACGACGAGGCCCCGGGGCTTTTTCTGGTGGCCACCAGGTGAGGAGGTATGATGCTCTTGACGGACGGAAGAACATTCACATACGTACTGCATGTCTGTGGAGGTTGTCAGTCATCCAGATCATGTTGAATTCTTGTTGAAATCTTCATGTCTTGGCAACTGGACTTGAATTTCTTCACTTGAAGACGTTCTCACCCCTCATCCGAGAGGCATCTTCAATTCTGATGACCTATGGGGAGTTTCCGAATACAACTGCCAGGTTTTTGGGCGGCTCTAGATTACTGTGGCTTGTTATGTGACCGGGAGAGTTGATGTGCAGAAACTAGATGTAAGGAGGGTTGTTATTCGTTTGTTGGAACAAAATACAAATTTAGTGCAATCACCTAGATCGGAATGTGAAATCTTGGTATTGATTTCAGAGCGGCATAGTACGTTTGTGAAAGGTTGTGTCTGAGGAGGGGGACCTCAAACACAACCTCCATGTGATCCAACAGGTTTGACAAGAATACGTTGTTCACATACTTAGATTCATATATTCTTGCTCCTTTTGGTTTTAGCTTGTTATCAGCAAGCAGCTGCCAATGGCCCCTTTGGCACTGTAGGAACTTGGTACCAACTTTTTGCAGCTCCTCGAACCCTTTCCGGGGGGAGGCTGTTTCTTGGTGTTTGGACAGCAGTGGAACCAGGACATTAATACAATAGACCAAGGCAGGGTCTATTGGTGCTTGGTGGAACTCATAAGCCATGTCTATTAGCAGATACTTCTTGCACGCTTCGGAGGGGAACTTTTCGGTCTAAAAGCGACTGCTGTATGCCGCACTGCTGTGAGAAGCAAATCAAAAAAAAAAGTCTTGCTGATGAGTCCTGAGTCTGCAGATGTTGGGTGCTTTGGGGAAATTCCACTCTTCCAAACCCAAAAGGTCGAGTGATACAAACTGTCCGGACACACCCGGGCCTGCAAGTTGGGTCTGTGTTTGGGACTTAACACATTTCAGTTGTTTAGACTGAGATCTTCCGGCTAAAAACTATGATTTCAAAGTTAAAAGCACCGTGCGGACAAGGCTGGATCGGCATGTTGTCCTTGGGATTATGAATAAAGACGGGAGGAAGGTCCTTCATTACAGTACCAACAGAGTCTGTAAGCAAACGTCGTCAAGGATTGCCAGTTGACAAATGCATAAAGGGGATCTTCTCTTCAAGGTCCACTTTTCTTCAACTGAGAAAGCGACTTCTATCAGCTCCACGGGAGCTCGCATTTGCCTTGTGGAAAGAACTGCAAGTAAAATTCGGGAGCTGCAGATATTGGACATATAATCACGTAGCAAAAGGTCCAAGAGTATAGCTCTCGCTCAAAGTCAGTGACCGGATAACGTTTACCGAGAAGCGAGGAGGTTCCTGTTTGTGTTTAGACTCCGAACTTGAAAAACGAGGTGCCTGTATGTTCCAGTAAATGAGGAACAATCCCATTGGACCGCACCACGACACGCAAACACAGATACCCTCCGGGTGAAGAACAAACCAGGCTACTTTACAACACCTCTGACAATTGCAACACATTTGCTGGGTTTCATTTGAGTTCTTCATTATCACTGGATTGCAAGACAAACACAGAAATATCCTGGCATTTCAGCAGCGACACTTCGGATTGGAGTTTCCGAACTCTCTTGGATTCCCAACAATCTCGTGTTAAATAGCGCTTTCATCAGCTGGCGGTTTCAAATAGTTTTACACTGGATCACATCCTCCAGCCGCTGGCGGCTAAGTGAGGTGCTAACCATAACATCGGGAGCAACTTGAGGTTCGGCGTGTTGCCCGAAGAAGCTTTGATATGCCGGAGATCGAACCGCCGACCTTCCCGATTGCAGGGACGCTCGCTGAGTCACCTCCACCCTCACTTTTAAGACTGCTTTCGGCACTACAAGAATAAAACAGAAGTTAAAAATGTGTGCGTTCTAAGGTAATGTATACAAATAAAGTGCGATGCGTTGTTATAAAGCGACATTCTGTCCGGAACAGCTGGTGCCATAACAACATTATGAGGTAGTGAGCCGGCAGCACCAACTACTAATCAGCCCAGGGTTTTTATTGACTTTGTCCCACGTTGCTGACAGGCTACCTCTCAGAAGCTGGTAACGATACATTAACCTGAGGCGGGCGTGGAGGTGGCTTGAAGGTCAAAGTAAATTGTGAGAAATATTTATTGTGATTTATGTTGATGTTTTATCAGAACAACAGTGCGCACAGCAGTTTTGCGGCGCGGTACATCATTGCAAAACTTCATTGTTACGCATTTGAGAGGAAATGCATGCGTGTAGATTTGTCTGCCTGTTAGTACGTGTCAATGCGTATTTATGGCTTTGCCTCCTTGATTTTATTTTTGTCTTACTGTCGTGTCCAGCGTTTTGTTGTGTCTTGGCTGGTCCACTGTCATCGACAGCGATGCTGCTATGCAGATGACGATCTCATATTAAAGCAAAGATGATTTTGGGTCGGACGAACGCCTCCGTAAAGTCCAAGTCAATCCCAAGTTAAGCCCTGTTCGAACAGATTATCTGCTCAAATGGCCCCGTATCGTGATGGGTATGCAGACAAACACTCAATAGCATTGACTGGACTAGTAATTGCAATTCTTAATTTATTCAGCTTAGGTTCTTCCTTCCTGCCTGATAAGTGTGCACACCCCTCTGGAAACTGGGCTGGTATTAACCGGGAAGCCGAAGGGAGGGGGGTCCCAACACGGTCGGGACAGTTTTAGGGTGCTTGTGGATCGAAATAAGATTTGTAGAAACCGAGTAAATGTTCGACATTCTGCAAGATGCTATTTTCACCATCATTAAATCAGGAAATTAACCAAAGTTTACTTTACAGTCTCTTCTGTTTACTTTACAGTCTCTGCCAATGGCACAATCTGCACAGTTCTGTAAGGTTATTTATTATACAACCTTGCATATAAGTACAGCCACTATAAGTACTTGCACTATTTCTTTATCTTCCTCTATTTTCAATTTACTCTTGTCTATTTTTATGTACTCTTTATACATTATTGTCTATTTAAATACTCATCCATATATTTATTGAATGTAAACAGAGGAGGGATAGTGAATACATTGGTAGACAGATGCTCGAATTGGGAGTTCTAGAGGAAGACCAAAGACAAGATTTGTGAGAGAGGATATGAAGTTAGTTGGTGTGAGAAAGGAGGATACATAGAATAGGGTTAGATGGAGAAGGTTGATTCACTGTGGCAACCCCTGAAGGGAAAAGCCCGAAGGAAGAGAAGAAGGTTTACGTAACAGAGGGGGTTGGAAGCCTTAATCAACTGTCATCGGGGAAGACCAGGTTGGTCCTGGACCGGTTGCCAGTCCATCACATATCGGCCACAACGGGAGATATACAAGCACTCATTCTCTAGCCGGTTTTGCTAATGTTGTGTAGTCCGATAAAAGATGAGATGCGGTTTCTAATTAGGGCATAAATGCCTGTACTCGGGGTATAACGGCGATGTTTGCCATCCTAAACCAAACAGATCTGTTCTAGTTCCTAATTAGAGTTCTTCTTGTGCAAAATAATGCGTCGCCATTTGTTTTAATGAGTTGAAAAATGACTCGGAGCTAAGATTTTCTTCCGGGAATAGATGTTTACAGAGAGCCCTGCGTGAGGGGAGGAGGCACACTTTCATGCTTTACTTGAATCTCAGAAAAAGGACAAAGATGGACGGCGACGGGGCCAGAAAACCATAATAAACAAACGTATCCAAGTTTTGCTAATCACTGGGAGGTATTTCTTAGATTATTCTCATTATATTTTTAACATCATTATCCTGCAATTTTTTAATTAAAATTAGCAGTAATGCAGGGATACAAATGGACGACCAACATCTGGACCAACATTCTGGACAGATGAATTCAGCAGATTTGTTCAGAAAAAATAGATCCAACCATAGAAATGATTGTATGAGCGACTTATCAATATCAAAATCGTCATCAAAGCAACTCCTGTAAAGCACGTGTCAAACTCAAGGCTTGCGGGCCAAATGTGTCCCGCCACATCATTTTATGTGGCCCGCGAGAGCGTCTTATAATAAACAAGTCAAACGCCTGCATTGATCATAAACTACATTTCTCACAATTCATGGCGATCATGTTACCTGCAAAGTGACGGCATCCCACCGTTAGATCGTACTGTATTCACATACGTGCAATTTTTAACAAGTGAAATTGAGAAATACAGATGACCCCTAAATGTCAAGGAGGTGAAAAGTTGATGCATATGGACGGCTGTTTCAAGAAAGATGGGAAGGCCAATAGATGTTTGCGCTTCAAGGAGAAAAAGGGGTATGTCTTTTGTGTTATGAGGCAGTGTCGGTTGACAAAAAGTACAATCGATGTCGGCAATTTGACCCAAAACACGGAGCGAAGTAAGCCATAGTTAGCCTTCCAGAATAACAACAAATTGCCCAAGAATTAAAAGCCAAACTATGATGACAGCAGAATGTGTTCACGAAAGCCGCACCCAACAACACTGCAGCAGTGAAAGCTAGCTTTATCATGGCCCGAGCTTATTCTGTTATTCAGCCCCTCTCGATTGTGACAAAAAATTTTGAACCAAACATTTTTTTAACATTAAGGAGTTGATACATTATTTTGTATTTTGCTGATGTGGCCCTTGGTGACATTGAGTCTTACAGCCCTGCCGTAAAGGAATCTTGTGTGGTGGCAATGCTAACAACTGTGCCGCCTGCAAATGCATTAGTTAAAAACGAAAACGGCTCTGAACCTGATTGCAACCGTAGGGGGAAAATCCAAAGGAGTGGTGAAGTGTTTGTGTGGCCGGTGATGAAGCTTCATTAAAACCCCACAAATGGTGCGCCACGATTCAGGCCCCTGGTGACCCTGGAGTGCTTTCCCCGTGTGTGTGTTTGTGTGCGTGTGTGTGTGTGTGTGCTCAGGCTCCGGAAGGATTTGGGGACACAAAAAAAGCCAAATCGCTGTCGGGCAGAAACGTCGCAGGTTGAACTTTTCTTCCGTCTCAGGCCACCGGGACGGAAGCGAAAGCTCCAAAAGTGTCTGAACTCCATCTTTGAAGTGATCAACGTTTACATAAACATTGAATCGATCAACCCACCCCCCACACACACACACACACATGCAAGTATTGAGTACTGTTGTAATGTCTTATTATGTTGCTTATATGCTGATGTGTTTTTTCGTAATCCCACACTGAGCCCCCTTACAGGAGCCTAGTTTGGGAGTAGCTTTTTTCCCCTCCCCTTCCTCATTTGTCCTCCCTTTTCCCCTCTTTTCTTACATAACACGGCCCCTTCGTGGCTGACATGTTTGCCCGTTCTGCAGTGTAAGGCGGCCAAATGCATTGCAGACAGCAAAACAATTTAATCATTGACAATAAAGCTTTTGAATCCTTGAATCATTGAAATCTTACACGGGATTGGCTGCCGTTCAAACTGGAGGGAGGAAACTCAATGTCAACAAAAGGCTGCTCTTTTCCAGATGTAGAATAAAGAAGCTGACGGGCGACGGAGCTTTAAAAAGAACTAATGTGCGTCGTCAGGGCTACAAGAATGAAACTGTTAATACTTTAGAACGTCGGTTTCCCCGCAGTGCTGGCTTTGCTTTCCGCTGCTTTCCTGATTTTGATAAATTGTCAGTATTGACAGAGCCTCTGAACCGGTTGCCGCGGCAGCGGCTCTGACTGACAGGCCTCGGACACGTGGAGGTCTACAGCTACTTTGATCTGGTCCAGGTTGATGGCCTGCCACGCTGACAAAGACCACCCCCTGCCAGGAAAGCATCTTACACTTCAAAGGTGTGTGTGTGTGTGTGTGTGTGTGTGTGTGTGTGTGTGTGGGGTGGAATCAAGAGTTCATCTTGCACTGCATGATCAACAACTTTCATTAGATGTTTTGAAAAATGGATGGATGGGGGGGAAAATGCACATTTTGTTTATCATGCATCCATTATTCATCCATGAGTGTCTACACCTGTTACGGCTAGTTTTTGCTGCCCATCCCTGCTGTGATCGGGTGAGAGGCGAGGTTTACCATGGACCGGCAGAAAGTCAATCATGTGGCATTATATATATTTACAACCATTCACATGTCTGGGCAATTTAGGGTCTTCAGTGAACCTCCTGGATGTGTTTGGATTGCGGGAGGAACCCGGAGAACCCTGACAAACCCCACGCAGACACATGGAGAACATGGAGACTCCACGCAGGACTTGGTGGGAGTTCAACCCGGGACCTTCTTGCTGTGAGGAGGAAGTGCTAACTGCTGCACCGCCGTTGTGCCCAATCTCAGACAAAGTGTATTGTGATGGCCTGTTCTAGATAACTGCCAAACCAAAAACAAACAAAAGAAGCGCGAGAGGGTGGAGAATTGGAAAGGTCAAAGCTGCTGTTGGACGTCGCGTCCTTTGCTTCAGGTGAGCTCATATTCAGGCTGTGTGTGAGACACTGGACGGAAAGTGAAATACAACAACCTGTCCCGGATTTTAAAAAAAGGAAGGAGGCTTTAACCTCTGCCAGGGGAAAATGATGAATTACGCGAAGAGAACATGTAGACTCCACACTGAGAGGCCTCCTGTGGGAATCCAACCACGGGCTTCTTGCTGTGAGGCGGAGGAGCAGCCGCTAGTAAGGAGCAGATGGTTGGAGACGGCTGGAGCTGAGCTCTCGTCACTCCAACGATCACCTCGGTGAAGGTTTGGGACCGGCTAGTCGGCGCCCTTGCGGAGAATCATCTGAGGCAGGTGAACAAACAAGTTTCTCCGTCACAGACGGACCTGCAGCAGCGGGCGGCCGCTCCAAGGGGGCTTTTAGGGGGCTCCGGCACGTCGGATCTCGGGAATCGAACCCGAGACTCTTGTTCCCACCTGAGCCGCCCGCTTCCTCGTTCGAGAAGCGCTGCGAATTCAACGCGCCACCAAACACCCGACAGCAATGATAAGTCGGGTAACTCGGACCAGTTGTTGAAGTTTAATTTTTAGAAGAAATATTATCATCAGCAGTGCCGCGGCTAAATCCTAGAACATATTGGATTTTATTAGGGGTGGAAGACATTCACTGGATGAAATTTAATGTTTAATAAAACCCTCTAATTTATTGTAATATAATCCCAATTTACACACTCTTCCACACACAGATGAGCAGGTGGTATATCCTTTTTAGATTCCTCTCTGATCTATGGAGTGTAATATTGTTTAATAAGGCTGACATTACGCCGGTATAATCCCACTCTCTCATGCGCCGACACACAACCAATTCCATTTCCATCGCTTCAGCAGTTTCCTCTGCGCTCCGAAAGCTCATTTCAAGAAAAGAAGGCCAGGGCGCAAAACGAGGCCTCAAATATCAATTACCACTGATGGGAGAGAGGGGGAAAAAGAAAAAAAAAAGCTGATGGATGCTACATTTCCTCAATTCTTTTGCTATTCTATTCATTGGATTTTAATATGTTTTTATTACGCTGTGATAACAGCTTATAATAAGGAATAATTAATGCAGATTGGTATAATATGAGAGGTTGGATCAGTGTGGGAGAATTTGTTTTTATTTCCAGGGTCCTGAGACCGCTGGGATTTTACAAATAAACCTGCGTAAAAAGTAATCATAAGATGATATGGAAATATTTAAAAAAAGAACGTATATTTCATAGGAGACACAACAACAAGGACGAAAAATAGCATATGTTCATATGTAATTATTAGCACCATCGTTATTATCATCATAATCATATCATTACAGTGGTTAATATTATTATCAGTAGTAGCTGTTACAGAAGTATTATTATTATTATTAGAGGTACTATTATCGTCACTACTTAATTCAACTAACTTAATGTTAATTTATTATCATTATGATTATATAATTATTAATTTGATGACAATACAATCGTAATGATGATGAATTATTATCATTTATTATTATCATTATCGTTATCATAATCACAGTTACCACTGTTATTAATATCAAGAATAAGAATAAGAATAAGAACAACTTTATTCATCCCGAAGGAAATTGTTGTGCCAGAGTTTCAAGTAAAACATAACAATAATAGATAACAGTAGGAAATTGTATAAACAGTTTAAAAAATGGGGGGAGAATAAGAAATACCAATAAAACTATGAAGTTTCTAAGTAACAAGTCAAGAATATAAAGTGTCTTAAGGTCTTAAGTACAAAGATTTTGAGATTCCCTGCAGCTGAAGGGAGAGGAATTAAAAAGTCTCATTGGTAGAAGCTGCTACCGAAATAGCATTATTAAAATTGTCATCACTACTACTATCCTTAACGTTCATGTTATCATTATGGATATACTGCATAATAACAATAATAATAATTATAACAATGATATAAATAAATATGGTTAGGAATATTATCAGTATTAATAATTATTATCATCATTAGTAGTAGTAGTAGTAGTAGTAGTAGTAGTAGTAGTAGATAGTAGTATTGATATTATTGCTCATATGATTATTATCATCACTGTTATGATTGCAGTTACCCTTTAAATTGTTAATCTTAGCTTTAATTTTATTTTGATTGTAATTATTTGCATTGTTTTTGTTGTTATTAATACTACTACAATTACAAATTTTACTGCTATTTTTACCATCAGCATTATCATTAGCTATTGGTATTCTAATTATTTTTACTAATTTTTTTATAAAAAAAAATGAATAAATAAAAATTTATAAACATACCAGGATCCAGAATTTCTGCAGATTCAGGTTCCACATCTGAAAAGCTTCTGCAGAGTTTGGGTGTATTTTCAGTGGGTGCTACAAGCAGCGGGCCACCAGGGAAAAGAACCGAAAAGAAAAGAAAAGAAAAGAAAAGAAAAGAAAAGAAAAGAAAAGAAAAGAAAAGAAAAGAAATGAAAAGAAAAGAAAAGAACGCTCTTATGCATTTCAGAAACATTGGTTAGGTTGTGGTCAAGGGCTTCCAGGTTTGATTCAGGAGCAGAATTTACTGTTGAAAGCAGCCGAAGCTGCAGACAGATCACATATCAACGGGTCCGTCTTACACCTGAATAAGCCGAGCTGCTTCAATCAGCCACAAGGAGGCGGAGAAGATGGATTCTCCTTACTTGCTCAATAAACGGGGAGGAGTATGTTCAGATGTTACTTCGGGTCAGTTCATTTTGACAACAGTGACATGTATTTCCAGAGTTTGATTGCGAGCAGCAATGAAAACACCCCTGACAACGGCAGCTTCCCGAACACAATAACTACTCTCAGACAGAACAGTTTGAGGAACTCAGCCCAAAAAACGGTCTAGCTTGAATTTAGTTTCAGGAAGTAGCTTCCTCCAGAGGGAGCTTTTTAGGACCGTTGGGATACAAGCATCTGCGATGTTCCCCATCAGCGCTAGCTCAAAAACAAACCACAGAAGAAGAGGCAGCAGAGGAGGACGACATGGGCAACATGAAGGCGGAAGCAGCCACAGGGCTCCTTGAATAATAACCATGAACTATCAGATGGTTGGGAGGGTTTTTATCTTCTCCCTGCACTAGCTGATAGCTAACTGCGCACCTATTTTGCACCAAAATGCAGGTTCCTCTGCGAGCCCTGGAAACCCCTTTGAGATGTAGCAGCCCAAAAGAGCTTGGACCTCTCCTTCTCCCCTTTTGTTTAATTTGTTGCAAGAAAACATCTTAGCAGTGACAACCATAGCTTTTAAAAATGGCGCTCCAAAATATGCGAAAAGCCCTGGGCATTGGGTTGGACTTCCTCCAATCACCTATGAGTTCCTATGGAGCCGTAAAAGAACCTGGCTAGAAATTGAGGTCCTTAGTCCCTGTTTCACCAACGCACCGAGAATCCACTTGGTTCATGAAAAGGTTCAAAGACCCGCAAAAAAGTTCCTGCAGAGTGAAAGCATCTGTTGTCCACGAACATGTTCCTTTGCCTGAAACCTTCTAGCCACATAAATATATGGCTGCAAAAAAAAAAAAAAGTCAGCTAAGAATTCATCACATCTTGATGTATCACCAATATTTTCAAGATCACCCCCGGCCCGGCGGGACGTCGGTGCCAAAGCTCAGGGTTTTTACAAATCACCCCTCGGTCCCCCCCGCTGCACCCCCGGCTCGTGTAATTAGTTTAGTGTTATTACATTCGCACGGAACACGGGGTGTAAAATGTGTTATTGCTTTTTAACTGAACACAGTGGGTAAACTAATGTGCTCAACATGATCAATAAATCATATCTGAATACATCAACTCCCTGCCAACTGGAAAATGAAGCCACGGCCGGCCTTCCACCTGCAAATGGAACCAAGGTGCGTTATGTACCACATCGCTGTCAAATATAAGGTGAAAATCATTTTAATGCGGGTTTAAATCCGAAGAAACGGCTGGTCTATTGTCCTCCCTGCTTCTTCGCCGCCGCTGCTCCTCTTTCAAGGCACCGGGTTCACTTTGAAAGAACCTCCCGCGGTTCGCTAATCACGCTGACCACCAGCTCCCAAATTAAAGCTGTCACCGGCGCCGCTGGACACCCGCCGTCTGAGCAATTAGGCTCTAGCTATCACTTCCGTCACGTCCTGACAGACAGATGTTGTGGCCTTGAAAACTTCAGGGACAGGGTCTGAGATTGTGATGGAACACGATAGACAGCTAGTCCGGTATACATCCAGGAGACCGAGACGCACTTGAAGCGCCAAGCTCACAAACAAACCGCAGAGGAAGAAAAAGAACGGAGGGACGATACGGATAACATGGAGTCGGAAGCTGCCGCAGCGTTCGTGGAATAATAACCATGGACCATCAGATGGGTTCCAGTGTTTTTACCTTCTTCCATTCACGGTGAGTTAACGCCAGATTTATCCTAGTTAAAATTTGGATGTATCTCTGCAAGGCCTGGAAACCCCTCTGAGATACAGCAGGCCAGACGTCGCTCCATTTCTCGCTGCTTTTGTCAATTTTGTCGCAAGAAAACATTTGACCACAATGACCGGCGTATCTTTTAAAGATGGTGCTCTGCAGACCAGAAGGAGTATGTGATCATGGGCGTGACTTATGACTTCCATCTCCAAGCACCTTCATCACATGAGTTCCTTTGGAACCGTTAAAATCTCCGCCTCGGAGCCGAGATGGTTCTAGGATTCGAGGCCCCGGTTGGTGTCCGAATGCACCAGGACCAGAACCTGAAAAGGTCCAAGGAACTGCAAAAAGTTCCTGCGGTGTCAGGTGGATACTCCTGGATCTGGGGGGGGTGGGTGGCTCGGATGCCGTGAACGCAACCCCGATAATCACCTCACCTTCTGAAGATCCGGAGAACCGACAAAAGAATCTCTATGCGCCGGGGCTCGCCGGACGGTTGTCATAGTAACAATCCCGGTAAAAATATCAACGCACTATTTGCAGGAGGTATATTTCCACGCATAAGAAATGCACAGTTGAGATACGGCACAAGCGCATTTCCACAAATTTGTAACACTTATATTCAGAAATAATGCATGCGACATTACGGCCGCCGCGTATTTTCCTATGATGGAGGAGCGGGCGACGGCCCCAGTGGGGGTCCGCGCTCCCTGTCTGCCCTCCTTGTTATAGATGAATCATTAATTTTGCATTTGTCAGGGAAAAAAATAAATCCTCTTAATATGCCGGAACGGCTGCACGCCGGAAAAACGCTGAGGTACAGCAGAAAGTATAGAGAGACCGAGGAGGGGGGAAGGCGTCGGAGTGACACACAGGTCAGCGAAGCCACATGGCGCTCTATGTGTGTGTGTGTATGTGTGTGTGTGTGTGTGCCTTGCCTTGTTAGGCTGCCGTCACCACGAAGCTGCTGGAAACGTGTTACGTGCGAAGCATCATGTCAGTGACTTAACAGGGAGCAGAGAGCCGGTGTGTGAAAGAATGGGATACAAGCAGGGATTTGGGTTGTTTTTTTTTTTTTCTCTCCGGCAAACACACTGCAGGAGATCGGTTTCCCACACACTCTCAGCTGAGTGTGTTTGTCATAATGCAGCTGTGATGCTGCTCGAAGCCCCGTACAATAAAGTTGATACCATTACAAGGCTCCGGGGCTGTTCTTTTTCTCCTCCCCCCCCCGCAGGAGACATACTCTATATCAAAATAAGCAAACTGGAATCATTTAGAAGTAGTTGAATGTGCAGCTCTCAGACAATCTCGCTGAGCTCCGACGCTCCCCCGAGGCCGGCCCCCGTTTGACAGCCGAAAAAGAGGAATATCCAGCGTCAGAGGAGTTCTTGTGTAAATCACAGAATAGTTAAGAACGTGGATGCACCTCTAAACAAAATGCAAATGCGTGAGGCGCGGTAAAGGGATTTAATTAAGCACATATCTGTGCGCGTTCCCCGCAATTAAGCCTCGGCGGAGTCCCCCCGGCAGTTGGAACATATTAGAAAAATGCCTGGTGTCAGGGTGATGCTGCAGCCCATTAGCATATCCACGGGTGCGCGGCGAGGAAAAGGAAGGGGGATCGACGCGGCGCAAAGTCCGCCATTTCAGATGTTTTTCACACACCTCGGGGTCAAGTGTTGTCCAAAAGACAAAGTTTACAGCATTATCCTTAAATGCACCTTAAAGGCACACACCTGGTACTGCGGTAGCTTCCGGAGGAAAGCTCTCAGGTTGCCTTTCCTCACGTCAGCCGGTTAAATCTTGCTAAATGACCAAAAAAAAAAAAAAAAATAGGGGGGGAGATAGGCGATTTTTTTAATAAGACAGCAGAGAAAGGTTTATTAAAAAAGCTCTGGCGGCCCCAGCCTGTCCTCATGCAAAAACATCCAATTCGGGGGATTAAGGTAACTACGCAGAGACAAAATATTAAATAACTCTGAGAGTCTGTCTGACACACCTGATAATTTGGAGCTGGTCACGCTCTGGCGCCGGGGAAGAAACTTTTCTTTGAAGTAGACTGGCCCAACTGCGTCACCGGGATTGATTCCTCAATACTAGTCCAAAAAAAAATCAATAATGTGGGATTTTGGTCTTTGCGAATGCATCCCTTTCTACTTGACTCCGACTCGGGGGCGGCTGAATATGAATCGGTTCCCGGGTTCTGACTCATTAGTCGTCCCGGGGGCCGGTGCGGGCGGCGAGAACTTCTTGTCCAAAAGCACATGGAGCGCTGGAGGCGTGAATAAAGGGTCATGATTTATATTTCATGACACTTCCAGGTTATGCGTAAGCGTAAATCAAAGTTAAATATCATCAACAGATTAGATTCTATGATATTTATCTGGTTGCCTGGATCTTCACGTCATTTGCTTTATTTAATTTTTTATTGTGCAAATGGAAAACTAAGAACGGTTCCTCAGATTTGGCTTGAAATGTATCAGCTAATACCAATTGGGCTATTTACTGGTTAGAACTAGCCATAGTGTTAGGACAGGCTGGAACAGTAAACGGTCTTTGCTTAAATTTGTGTCCACAGTTCTCAGTCATTCAGGTCCTGGTCAATCGATGTCAGATGTTGCCATGGCAACATTTGACTTCTTGAAAATGTTCTTCCTCTAATCCCAGAGGTTCTTGAGTCCTAACAGACTGGGGAATTTCAGGTTTACGCCTGCTGGCGTCGGGTGTGGATCTCAGTGACGAGGGTTCGATATGCTAACGTGTGAGTTGTGCAGAAACTAGGCTGAACGGGGTTGTTGTGTCAATGTGTCACTTTGTATGTTTTGTCGGGGATACAAACGTTAGAACGTGAACAGGTAACTGTGAGGCTAATAATATAAGTGACACCAAGACCTACTGGTGCAGAAGTTGTGAACTCCAGTTAATATGTGAGGATATGAAAAAGGCTAATTCTGTTTCATGCTGTGTGTGTGTGAATGTGTGTATGTGTGTCTAAATGTCATCAAGTGTAAAGATGATGAAAGCTCCATCAAAGGTAAAAGAAGCTAACAAACAATACAACAAACAAGCTACCGGCAAGCTAAAAAGCTAAAAAAACAATGCAGAGCCAGCAGCTGCCTACCCGAGCCCACAGCGGTCTGAGACGTGTCCACTGGGTTTCCTAGCAGGCACCGTCCTTCGCCACTGTTACGTTAAGTTAAGCTTAACAGTGAAATCCAGCATCCCGGAAACATCACCCTCTCCTTGTTAAATAGCCGATCTAGAAGAAAACAAGCCTACCTTAGCGACCACCCGAACAAGCATGCTTCCTCCTTAACCACAATGGTATGTTCGCAGTTAATACTATACACTGTATTCTAAGAAAACCTGATAATGAAAAAACATGATTTGTTACAAAGATTTTCAAAATGAGATTGGCCTAAAGTGACGGCTTCCTCCATGAGGGGTCTCAGATCAGGTCAGAATCCCCTTCACCAGCACCCGAGAGGGTTCAGGATTCACTGAGAGCTGGATGGAGGTTTAAAATGTATTTACAGATTATACTTGATGCATGCGGTTAATTGTTTGGATGATTTTAAAATCCTCCACACACCTTTGCTCACTCCACAACACGCCTGGAATGAAAAGGGTGCAAAACACTAGAGAATCTGTCCACTGGCCTGATGCTCGCCAAGCAGAAATTTGGGAGCAGCTAATTAGCATACCAGAAAACTTGCATCTAGGAACATGTGCATGAAAAAAAAAAATTCATAAACTCCTCGGACCACCTTTAGAGAGCATCTTCCTTCTGAGCTCCTCCAGGAATCAGCAATTTTTCTGTCTCTCTCAGCCCCTCGAGATGCGTCTGTCACACATCCCTCCTTCAGAAGTCCCATGAGGGCACAAGAGAGAAAAAGCAAAACCAGAAAGTCCCATCCGCCGCCTAATTGCACGGCCGAATCGATGCAGTAATAGATTCCTTCTCCCCGGCATCCCGCCGCAGTGACAGCGCTATCAGGCGGACAAATCAGAGCGCCAAGGGTGTCTGCGGCGCCTCTCAGCATCTCGACATGGCAGCGTCTGGACGCGGTGACATCGACGTGATTGCTCCAAAATGAAAGAAAACGCAGATTGAGGTTTTCAAATAAAGAAACTTCAATTCCTGCTGTTTGGTTAGCAATTGGAAAGAGGGTACCGGGAGACAGAAGACCGAAAGAGAAAAGTATGATTAAAACAAATCCCTTTTGCAGATAATAGTATGCACTGCGCTTCATCTCACAGCAAGAAGATCCCCGTCGACTCCATGTTCTCGCTGTGTCTGGATGAGGTTCCTCCAGGTTCCTCCCACAGTCCACAGACATGCAAAAGATTCATTGGAGTCGTGTTGTATTTCTGTATGATGTGCCCATGACATCGAGTTGTATGTCTCTATGGTATGTGGGGGGTGAAGGGGCCTGTTTGTACCCTGCCTCCCACTGGATCACAGCTAAGATAGGCTTTGCCCCCCAGCCCTGAATGCAGGATAAGTGAATGAATGAATGAATATAATTGCATGTCCACAACTGTAGACTGCACAAATGCACAGAATTTTCCAAACCCCTTTGACCGTTGTTTTACCAGTTGCCACCTACAGATCCGTCCAACATACGAGCGCTTGAACTTCAATGCAGCGCGAGAAGAGGGTCGCAGTTTCAATTCCCGGCCCCTCCTGTTTGCACGCCGAAGTGTCCTCTGGCAAGAAACCCAATCCCCACTTGCTCCTGTCGGCCCGGTTATCGCCTCCCATGGCATCGATGTGAAGCGGCGAATGCTATCCAGCGTAAAGCCCTCTGAAACCGCGAGTCGAGACCAGATATGACGGTAAGTCAATACCGGCGGCGCTGCGGCGACCAGTTCGGAAATTATAGCGTGTTGTTTTCGGGGTGTATTCTTTCATTTGAAGCCTGAGGACTCAGCCCTGCGACGAGGGCTCTGTTTGTATCACTGCGGAGATCAACATCTTTTCTTTTGCCGGCCCCCTGAGCAGAAAAACAGATAAACCCATCACATCCATTGTTCTTTACCCTTCTCCGACATCTATCCTCCTGTGCCCAATGGACTTTCTAAAGTAGAGTTTCCTCTCGTGCTCTCCGGGCCGACCCCTTTCGAGTTCTTCCCTTTGGATGTGTGAAGGAACCTTCTACCTCTTCCGGCGAGTGACGGACGAGCCCTCCTCCGCCCAGCAGAGCGACCACGGCTCCGATGACGAGAGCGATCAACACGCTAGGAATGGCAGAATCCCCTCTCCCATTCTGTTCAAGTGAAGGAAATGCATCGAACCAGATGTTGTTAAAAGTGCTGGACGCCGGAGAAAGCGTGTTTTTTTGGATTATCGGAGCAAACGGTGCAACCTGGGTCTGTGGTAAACGGACCAGTATGGGATGAACAGTGACACTGAACCTCCAGATAATGGTAAGACGCTTCACGGGTAAAAGTTTCATGTTGATCAAGCTAACGCTATTGGACATTGGGAATTGATGGAGACAGCGTACCATTTACCAGGAAGCGGGGTGGGGTAACGTGGTGGAACCCAATTTCTATTCACTTCTCCAATGTCGTGGCGAGAAGCTGAGAGCGTGGCGGCCAACAGGCCGAGGAGAAAAAATGGCTGTAGAGGCGGTTGGGTGTCATCAGGTTCTGGTGAAGGGCTTTGGGAAGAAATGCGTAGCAACTCTAATTGGAGGTTCTTGGAGCAGGAGGAGGTTTGTTGACTGACATTAAAATCATCTCCACTTATTTGCAGTTACAGCTCCTGAAGTATCAGCAATCGGCACCTGGACTGGAATTAGCGGCCACATCCAGGAAGAGCTCCACAGACCTCCTCCTGAATTATTTTTTGTGAATCTTTGCTTTCACTTCTGATAAACATTGCGAGGTAAAAGTCACTGACAAAGCATGGAGACACACTGGATGAGGAAGAGGGGGGTAAAGGGATGAGGGAGGGCCCGATGCAAAGGAGATCAAGACAGAAACACTCAGTTTCTACAAAAGGCGATGATGATGCGGCGTCATTTGCACCCGGAACATGTTCATGAGACACACGCCAAACAAAACACAAAACAGCTGAAACTCATTCATTCATTCAATCGTTCACAATCTATATTGCTTGACCTGCACTCAGGGCAGCGGGGAGGAGCCTATCCTGGCTGCGATTGGCTGAGAGGATTCACCCTGGACAGCTTGATCAGAGGGACACATCTAGAAGCACAGAACCAATCAGCCTCTTAGTCACTGATCGGACAGAAACATTCAGCCGTAGAACGTTAAAGTCAGGGATTGCATTTTTGGCATTCAGAATCAGAGCTGAGGATCAATGTTCAGAATAACGCTCTGTAACCGAGGGTCATTGGACACCTCGACATGCAGGAAAACTTCAGGGTTAATTCACTGTTAGGCTTATGGTGCCTTCACATTCTGCCCTCCTTCTTCTTCTTCTTTTCCTTTGGGCTTTTCCCTTCAGGGGTCGCCACAGTGACCCCTGAGAGGTCGCTCCTCTCTCACACCAACTACCTTCTTATCCTCTCTCGATACGTCCATAAATCATCTCTTTGGTCTTCCTCTAGAGCTCCAATTCCAGCATTCGTCCACCAATATATTCACTATCTCTTCCCTGAACATGGCCCAACCATCTCAGTCCGGCTTGTTTGACCTTCTCTCCAAAATATCTAACATGTGTTGTCCCTCTGATGGACCCGTTCCTGATCCTATCCATCCTGGTCACTCCCAAAGAGAACCTCAACATCTTCATCTCTGTGACTTCCAGCTCTGCCTCCTGTCTTTTGGTCGTTGTCACCATTGGAAACCCTAAACGTACAATCGGGCTTATTAGCATTGGGCTAAGTTGTAATTGTTCCAGCGGCAAAAAGCTGGTGGGAAGGTTCCTCCATTCATATCATATATAGACATACAAGCATTCACCCTTCAATAGTGTTAATTATTGAAGATGGAATTCATAATTACACTTTGTATTAATGGAGGCTTGAATCTGCTGTGTGACTAAAGCGACAAAGCTAATTATTTTAATTGGACCTTCTCAGGCCACTGTTATTTACATAGCTTATTTGTCACTAAATTGTCCCTCTCATTTGTTTAGATGTTTACCTTTGCTCTTCGTTTATTTATTTATTTTGGCTCATCTATTTTTTTTATGGCTTGAAACTGGACCAGGGTTCTAATTTCATACCACAAACTGTAAGGTAGTCTGAAAATAAAAGATCCTTGAATCCTTTACTTCTTCATGTATTGATTCATCTTTTTTATGTGCGGCGATTTTCAGAGGAATGGCCTCCTCCTGGAAAAGGACTCTAACTCCATTCGGTCATATCATTTCCTTCTCTTGCTCTGAAGATGTTTTTCAATCCCCCCTTCGCTGGAGAGCCTCAGTCGGGATCTCGGTGAGAAGTCGGGGCCCCTGATGATCAACAGTCAGGGTCAAAGTTATCAGAGGCGCCTGGTTAGCAGCTCCGAAGGTGACGGGCGTCTGTTCTCACCGTAAATTGTTCAGCCGGAGTGTGAAAGTGGTTTGATGTGCAGCACAGCGTGGGGTGAATTTGTGCGTTGCATCATAGTTCAGAGTGAGGTCTCACACTGCCGCAGAGCTGCGAGGACCACCATCAGGGTCTCCTGGGCGGGGGACGCCACGCAGGAGGTATAAATGACTTGAGCCGGGAGAGTAAAGGGCTTAACATTGATGTCGGCTCCGTGACGGACAGGTGAGCAGCCCCGGAGGCGAGCGGCCTCGGCGACAGCCGGGATGGACTCCGACCACAAGGTGACCTTCAGTGGCATGGACACACTCTATGGATGAGCCTACAGAGAAGCTTTGAGTTTTGCAAGTACTTCTGAAACTAGATATTTGTCAAAAGTGTAAGTGTGACATAAATGTGTATTACAATCATAATTATCATGATAATATTATGACAAAAAAAATAGATATTTTTAGAATAATTACAATAATAAGGATTAATAATAATAATACTAATAATAATAATAATTAAAAATTACACCACCAACAACAAAATCATTAATAATAATATTTCTTATGAAGGATAATATAAATAAAAAAATAAAAAAATGCTACTATTGCTACAAATAATAATAATAATAATAATAATAATAATAATAATGATGATAATAATAATGATAATAATAATAATAATAATAATAATAATAGATTTCCTGTACTATTTAACCTGCACTTAGGGTCTCGGGGGTTGTGTTGCAGACCTGGAGACTCCGCACAAAAAGGCCTCCAGTGGGAATCCAACCGCAGACCTTCTTGCTGTGAGGCGCTAACCACTGCGCCATCGTGCCACCCAATTTTGTCATATTACTGAATTAGTTTGTACCCACTGGATGAAAATACCCAATAAAGAAAAGTTTTCATTCTTTTACATCTTCCCCTTCACTGTGCGATGCAATATTAGTTTGGTTGCTATGGAAACCAGAGTGTTATGTCTCTTGAAACTGACCAAAGTGGCTTCAGGTTAATTAAGGGAAGAGAGACAATGAACAAAGAGTACGTCCAAAACCTCAGGACTCTCAGGAAGGCCTATAGTTTCTTTTGTTTTTTTATTTAAACTTCTGCGCAGGTGAGACTACTTTCAAATGTCTGGTCTTCGCTCTGAGGCGGATTAGGTCTGCATCAGCCCAGCTTGAAAGAGTTTTCTTGGTTACCTTAACTACGCCACATTTTCTGCTGCTGCAGCAAAGTTTTAGGTAACAAATTAATAATAATCTGACGTATTTAGACTAAAAAAAGCCCTATTTAATGCTTCTGATCCCGTCTGCATTCACTACCACTGCTGTAAACCTTTTGTCTATGTGTTTATTTACTTATTAAAGGCATTTTCACTTGATTTTTGAAAAGCATAGAGGAAAATAAACCCAAATATACCAAACAAATAAACAGACACAGGGCACACTAATTCAAAACAACGCATTATATCACTTTGGTGAAACAGGAAACACCCTCAGAGAAGTTCCATCCCGTGTGTGTTTTGTATTCAGAAGCTTCTCCGACGGATGCGGAGCCGAGCAGGAGAATAAAAGGATGTCACCAGGCCACATGATACGGCTCATATTTATACGAGCGGCACAGAATGAGGGCATATATTTTATACGTCTTACGACGGTGGCGCACTTTCTTTATGAAACTCTTTTAGGCCCGATGTTTCCCGCTGACCTTTTTAGTACCGCAGTCACATCAGCCCCTTAAACCTAGTGATTTAGGCCTGTGCTGGGAAAGGGTTCAGCCGGCCCACCCTCAGTGTGCTGTCAAACCTAAAGACCAAAATGACATGCGTGTATATTTGCATATATATACATATATATGCATATGAATGAATAAATACATTGGAAAATTCATTCATTCATTCTTTAGCTCTACATTTCCTGCAGTCAGACATATAGAGACAAAGAACCATTCACCCTCTCATTCACAAGTGTGCTACCCTATCTGTATCTACACGCGCACACACACACACACACACACACACAAACACATAGTATATTATTATCTCATAGTTGCAGATACTTAAACATGTTGCTATTAGTTTGTCACATACACTGAAAATGATTTTTCTAACCCGTTCTGGTCTGCTAGTCCAATGGGGGGGGGGGGGGGGGGGGGGGGCGCACACACACACACACACACACACACACACATACAAATACAAGCATACATACACACACACACACAGCATGAAACAGAATTAGCCTTTTTCATATCCTCATATATTAACTGGAGCTCACAACTTCTGCACCAGTAGGTCTTGGTTTCATTTGTACTCCCACCCCTTCTCCCTGTGTGTGCCTCTGTGTGTGTGTGTGTGTGTGTTTGTGTCTAGACCTTTGAAGAGTAGCTGCGGGGATTTTTCACTTACAGTGCCAATTCTGTTGAGCTCAACCTGATTGAAAGGAGACAAAGAAACCGAAACATTGAGGTAGAAGCACAGTCGCTGGTAAGTGCTCTTTTCATTTGTTCTGTGTGTGTGTGTGTGTGTGTTTGTGTGTGTGTGTGTGTGTGTGTGTGTGTTTGATGTGTGTGTGACTAATAGACAACAGACAGATGGTGGCAGGGTACTGAGCTTATAGCCTGACTCCCTGGGGTCTTCAGGTGCCCTGACACCCACATAAAGTTAATCTCCGGCCTTGATCCCGTCCTGCCGCTGTGAGCAGAGAGGAGGACTGGGCTCCTTCTGCTCCGGGCGAGTCAGCCGCGTGCATTAAACACACCAAACCGAAAGCGATCATGAGTCATTAAAAAGAAGAAAAATCTGTAGAACGTTGTAGAGCTCTTCTGTTTCCCGTCTGGGGATCCAAAGTGATTTTGCTGTCTGACTGTGTGCTCAGAGAGTGAAGAATCATCTGCTAGGAGCCGGTCAATTCATTTGCAAGGGACCTTTCTGTGTGGAGGCTTCGTGTTCTCCCCCATGGGGTTCCTTAGGGTTCTCCGGGTTCCTCCCACAGTCCAAACACATACATGAGGTTCCCTGGAGACCCAGATGTGTACCATGTAGGGCAGCGGTCCCCAACCTTTTTTGTTCCAGGGACCAGGTTTATGCATCACGGATAATCCCAGACAGACGTCACCTGTGTGGAAGGAGTTCTCTTGCTGTTGTCATGTGAACATCGAGCTTCTGGTGTGGTCCACCATCTATCTTCATCTTGTTTGACCTGAGGTTTATAGTCTTTAGGAGGTTAAAGATCACCCTGAACACAACAAGCAGTCCTAAACATTTCATTAATTAATTAATTCATTCATTCAATCATTCATTCATTCGTTCATTCATTCATTCATTCATTCATTCATTCGTTCATTCATCTTGTTTACTGTTTGGGCCCATCTGATTGTCTGTCAAACCCAAGGATGCGTATACATACATTATCACCATTCACTCACTCATTCACACCTCATAGAGAGACATAATACCATTCACTCAGTTATTCACACGTCATTTCAGATTAATAACATTCACCCTCTCATTCACATGTTACATGGTGACATACAGCCATTCACATGTATACAGATAAACAACCATTCATTTACTCACATGACCTATAGAGCAGTCGCCCCCAACCATTTTTGTACCAGGGACCAGTTTTATGCATGAAAATGTTTCTGCGGGAGCTCAAATACTAAAAACTTTTGTCAGGTCACAACCATTATATCTTATATATGGCAAATACAATAGTTTTCAATTCACCATCATGTGGAGTCATTGGGAGCTCTAGGCTTGTTTCCCTGCGATGAGATGCTTCCATCTGGGCGCGATGGGAGACAGTGACACTTCAATTGTATTTTGCATATCCAGTCCACTCCATAGTCTTGTTTGTGTGGCTTTCACTGTCCACTCAATGTAGCCAAGCACTTTTGAGGGTTTCATAGCTTCATGAGCTAGCTGTTCACTACAAATAATGCATAGCGGATGCAGAGTTTGTGTATCATCATTTTCTTTTAAATGCAGTTTTCTTTTCGCAGTCTTTGACGCTTCTCCGGTCTCGTTGTTTGCTCATTTCCTCCTGAAAAAGCTCTCAGATGACTTTTGTTTCCGGCTCATCTTTTTTCAAGGGCTAGCTAGTGGTAGCTGATTTGTGAAATGGCGCAGCAGAGCTAAGTGCGCCAGGCAAAACTCGGTTCAAAGTAATAACCGGGAGGTCGAAATATCATTTGTACCAAGAAAGATTTTCTTTGTGGACCGGTATCAAAAGATTCGCGGACCGTTACCCCTGAGGTAGGGAACATGATCCAGATGTGTAAACAAGAAAGTCAGTCATTATTATGACTCCTGTTTTGAGATGATCAGATTCTTGGCTCAGCGAATCTCATAAGGGACTAGAATTATCAATAAGCTCCAACAACAAATGCTTTTCATTAGACAAGTCAGTCAAAAGTCAAAGGTCGCCATGGAAACAAGTCAAATCAAATCTAATGTGCGCATCGCCACTGACATCCAAATAAAGCGGCGGATGTTAAAGGTGTCAAAGCTGCGCTTCACCCGCAGAACCGTTGTCCTACACGAATGTGCCAATGCACCAGCAAGGACGAATGACGACCCTTCACCCGCTTTTAAACCCGTCGACATGTACGACGCGTCATCAAACAGGGTCACGGCACCACGCTGTGATTGTAAAACCCCCCATTGTTTATAACCGTGCAGAATGAAGACTAGAATGAAAGAAGAAAAAAAAAAAGCTTCAGTGATGGAGACGCACGCGGATCAATCTGCCCTATAAAACAAGCTGTATTGGTTAATAAATCAAGTCAGAGTCTCCGGCTGCTCGACGGGAAAACACTGGCGGGAAGGGTTGCCTATTCTCTGCAGGTGGTGAGAGATAATAAGGATGCACCAGCGTACGGCCTTAATTCCCGGGGTGCGCACGTGCCGTCGTCTGGCTCACCGTGCAGAAACTCATCCACACACACACGCGTGAGTGTGTAACATATATAAAATATAGATAAGAGATCAAACACATATTGTTCCATCTTCAAAGAAATAAAATAGAATTCCACCCTGCAGAAACACACAGCGAAACACCTCTCCCACAATGGCATTTCAGAGCGTGAGCAAAGGGAACAACCAATATACGCACTTTTAAAGTTTCCTCTGTAATATCAATAAAAAAATGGCACCTCGACCACATCTGTCCAAATGCACAACCTGCTGTTTATTCAACACAGCTGTAAAAGTCGAGGTCATTCGATCCCACAGGATCAATTAGAAATTTCACTGTAATAACAATAGATGACAACATAAAAATGTAAGCGGGAAAAAGTGAGTGAGGGATAGAGCGCCCCCCGGTGCCCTGGAGGGAACACTGCAGCTTACAGTTCATCCTCTGTCTGTCCTGAATTTCACTGTAGCTGTCTCAATGAAAAGGAAATGAAATAATAAAATATATACATTATTTGTATATATGAAATATCATAAATATTAGATAGTATGCAATTCAATTTTTTTTACCCTCTCAGTCAATTATCTTTAAAAAGTATGTTTTTACCTTCATATTCATGTATTTATGTATTTATTCATTCTTCACGTGCATTCATTCATTCATTCATTCATTCATTCATATGAAACCTCTTATCCTGCAGTCAGGGTTGAGTCATATATACAGGACTGTCTCATAAAATTAGAATATTGTGATAAAGTTCCTTATCTTCTGTAATGCAATTACAAAAACAAAAAAATCATACATTCTGGATTCATTAGAAATCAACAGAAATATCGCCATCCGTTCATTATTTCAATATTGCTGATATTGGCTTAAATCTTAAGAAAACTCAAAAAATAATTTTATCTCAAAATGTTAGAATATCATGAAAAAGTTATTTTGTTTTTTTAATGGAATGTCAAATGGAATATATATATATATACATATATATGTATATATAATGAATATATATACATATATATGTATATATATGTGTGTGTGTGTGTATATATATATATATATATATATATATTCCATCCACACATCACAGAGACCTATAGCCATTCACCGTTTCATCCACAGCTCTGGGCAATTCAGGGTCTCCAATGAACCTCCTGCATGTTTTCGGACTGTGGGAGGAACCCAGAGGAACCCCATGCAGAACATGGAGTATCTACACAGAGAAGACCTTCTCACTGGGTGGCCGAAGCAATAATTAATTCAAGGCACCTGCATGAATACCAATATACTTCATATCAGAAGTGTGCACAAACACAGAGAAGCAGGATGTGTGGAAGCCGAAGACGTCTGAGTTTGAACTCATCCTTTTTGCAGACCCTCTATTTTTGAATATAGACGTTCAATCTTTGGATTAAGCTATGACAGTTGCCAGTATATATTCAAATTTCCTTCCCCTGCAGTTAATCTGTGCATGAAAAAAAAAACCCAATTACAGCGCTTCTATTTTACCCGTGTCTCTTAAGGCGAGAGCCAGCGTCGGCCTGATCAATAGCGGCGTCGGCATTAATTCACACGGCCTCTGTTTGGCAAATTCCGGGCGTCATTGTTCGTCTGCGTTTTGTGGGGGGTCAGCCAAAGTTCAGGCCTTAATCTGTCCCGGGGGGAACAGTTTGACAACACAGTCTTCTCCAGAACTGACCCAGTTCTGCTATCGCTGCTTGCTGCATTCACTGGCTGGATTAAGTCTATCCGCAGGAGGTGTGTGTGTGCGTGTGTGTGTGTGTGTGTGTGTGTGCTCATACATTTCCACCAGTGTGACTAACAAGCTTGGCTGTTGCAGTCCGGCAGATTGAGACACCTACTGGTAGTTAAAGCCTCCTCTACCCCGGGGTCATTCCCTCACTTTTTTTGTGCTGCTGCTGCTGCTCATATATGGGAAAATAGAGGTGTGTGTGTGTGTGTGTGTGTGTGTGTGTGTGTGGGAGGGGGGGTTGAGGCAGCGTATCAAAGTTGGTTCAAGTTAATTTTATTTTATTTATTCAGCCGTGGGTCATACGCTTTACCCGGTTCTACCTCGACATCAAACGGCGTGCACGAGCCGCGCTCTGCGGAATGTGGCAAATTTTTCAACATAATGGCAGGTTTTAAAAATAGAACTGCGGCGTTACAAAGGGCTGAATCACCCGGACGACGTGCTCTCCTGGTAGCGACGTCGCCGCCATTAGTTATAATTTCCTATATTAGCTGCAATTGAATGGTGTCAGAAAGACTTGACTGGAGTATTGACCTTTTGATTATCCACGGGAAACGGAGCAGCGGCCGACTCCGAGTGAATAACTGTTGGCTAGCTCCTTTAACGTACATATACGAACGAACCCTGGCTCGGCCGGCCGGGGCTCAACTGGTCGGAGGAAAATGGGAAAAAAAAAGACAAGTATGAACTCCATTCTCATCCTGTTTCTCTACTTTTATCCTCATTGCTGTCTTCGTCCTTTTAATTGTCTCTTTTATTTAGATTTTATACTCGTTTATTATTATTGTTGCGCTGCTGTGACAAAAGAACAAAAAAGTATTATTATCCATTAATATCTAAATTGAATGAGTGAGTGTAATATGTCTCTATATGACTTGTGAATGAGAGGGTGAGTGGTTGTTCTTTCTCTAAATTTCATGTAATGAGAGTGAGACTTTTTGTTTATCTCTATATGGAGTGTGAATGAAAGGGTGAATTTCTGTATGTCTTTACATGCCGTGTCATGAGAGGGTGAACGGTCTCCATATGATGTGAAATGAGAGGGTGAGTGGGTGTATGTCTGCTTATGATGTGTGAATGAGTGAGTGAATACTTTTATGTCACTATGTGGCCTATGCATGAGAGGGTGAAGGACTGAATATCCTTTAAGATGAGTGATTTAAAGAGTGAATGGTTGGCTATCTCTATATTACATGTAGCGAGAGGATTAATGGGTGAATGAGAGGGTGAATGGTCTATATACAAAGTGTAATGAGGGTGTGAGTAGGAGTATGTCTATATGTGATCGATGAATGAAAGGGTGAATGATTGAATGTTATATAAGAATGAAATAATTAATTGTTTGCTACCTCTATATTATGTGAATGTTTGTGTCATTCTATGACCTATGAATGACTGAATGCGCTGCATCCCATGTCATGAGAGGGTGAATGGGTGTATATCTGTACATGCCGTGTGAATGAAAGACTGAATAGTTGGCTATCTCTATATTACATGTAGTGAGGGGGTGATTTGGTGTGTGTTTATACAATGTGAAATGAGAGGGTGAATGGGTGTATGTCTGTATTTGATGTGTGAATGAAAGGTTGAATGTTATATATCTTTGTCAATGAGTGAGTGGATAGTTTTTGTCACTATATGACATGTGAATGAGAGGGTGAATGGTTGTCCTTCTCTATATGACATGAAATGAAAGTGTGAATTTTTGTTTGGCTCTATATAACATGAAATGAGAGGATAAATAGGTGTACACCTCTGTTAGGCATGTGAATGAAAGAGTGAATGGTTATATGTCACTATATGAGGTGTGAATGAGTGAGTAATGTCTCTGCGTGGCGTCTGAATGAGAGGGTGAATGTGTCTGTGTGTCCCTGTGATGGACGGGTCCAGGGTAAACTCCACCTCTTATCCAAAGACATCTGGCACAGGCTCGGCTCCCCACCATGATCCTGAGAGCAGGATTATCGGTGTGAAAAAGGAATCAATGAATGAATTTGGAGGATCGGGGCAGTGATGATGGAGTGAATTGGGAGCCGTGATTGGCCGGTTCCCTGGTGCCACTGATCGGCGAGGTCCATCACCCTGGATAACAGGGGACGAAGATCTTAACATCTTAACATCTTAACTCCGACGCACGCCTCGCTCACACTAATGAGGGCGACACATGAATCATTCATTCATAAATGGCAGGCGAGACAGGGCCGCGAATGTATCGGATTTTAATTGTATTTGGAGCTTAAATAAACCGCCTCAAGGACCAAAAAAAAAACCCAGCCGCCTCTGTCGCTGAACCCCGGATAACCCCTGTTATTTTCTGTTTTCCGACCCCCCTCCCGCTCCCATGGCGTGTTTTCATTTATGACAAGTCTTCCTCTCATCCCGGCCGTCTGATGTGCTATCTGGGCCATGTCCTGTTATACATATACTTTAATGACTAATTCAGTCGCTTGGCTTACGCGCCAAAACCCAACACACACACACACCCGCACACACACGCCGTGCAAAGAAGAGGTAAATCAGTGAAAATGTTGCAACGTCTGACAGGACTATCCTTGAGGAGACGCACAAAAAAGGAAACATCAGACAGTGTCGCATCCTTTTGTTTTCAGAGTGAGAGTGTGTGCGCCGTGTCGAGACGGGCAGACGCTATGTGTATGCATGCAGGGCGCTGCTACGCCGAACAGTGTGTGCGTATATGTGTGTGTGTGTGTGTGTGTGTGTGTTTTCACAGCGTCTTTGATCAGTTTTCAGCTTTGAAGTAACTCTCAGTGAAGGATGGAGGGGGGGGGGGGGGGGGAGCCGAGCAGAAGTCACTGTAAGTTCATATTGCAACTAGGACTCTCGAAAACTGCAATCTGCATAATTTATTCTTTAAACAGTCAAAACGCGGGGAGATGAAGAGATCTCTGGGTGCCCAACAAACCCACCTCCCTGCTTGACAAGCCCAATTAAGCGCTCTCCCTCTTCACATTTTGTTCTCAATTACAGCTTGAAGAGCGACAACACGCTCGCCGAGTGACTGATTTATTGGAAGTAGAGCACCTCGGCTACGCGGGAGACGCAAGTGATATTTAAGCGGCTTGATGTATAGGACACCGGACACACACACACACACACACCCCTGCAAATACATTTCCTATGAAACATTAATCCGTCTTCGTCTCGCAGGATGATCTGAGTAGCCCGGTGGCCGATTGATCCGGCGCTCTCCTGCAGGATCTTCGGCGACTCTCGATGTGTGTTCCGTTCCGTCGGTGAAAAACACTCCTCGGATCCAAACATCCATTTTGTTGTCAAGATGGCGAGGATTAAGACAACCTCCGATGCCCGTTTCAACCGTGACGCCTTCAAAGAATCCCCGGCGGAGGTCCTGGGGAGAACGCAGATGCCTCTGTCGGGTTGAAGGTCATTGCATCACGCGGATCAAAGGGCGTCCGTGGCGTTTACGCGCCGAGTCGTTCACAGCAGAAATAGACGTTATTCTTTTCCCGCCGAGAAGAAACGGTAGAACGAATATCGATCAGTCGGATGGCGGACGATAATTATTCCTCTGTTGGAACGCGGGCGGCTCTCCTACGGGCCCGGTATTCTCTCGGAGGAGCAGAGCAGCATTCGTCGAGAAGACGTGGGCTTTATCACCGCGCTCCTCCTCCGCGCTGGAGGTGTTAAATCAAAACCCTGAAAATGCGACAAGCCGGCGTCTGAAAGAAACTGAACAGAAATTTTAGTTTCGTCTTGGATGACCTCTGATCAACGGTTCTCTTCACCTGGTTCAGGGGTTGGCGACCCTCGGTCCCTCTGATGCAGCTCCCTGTGGCTTTTGAAAATAATTATTTTATATGATATATTTAATTAAAATGTATTTTGTTTTAATCCGTTCATTTTTA
This sequence comes from Fistularia commersonii, assembly GCF_037954325.1. NCBI lineage: Eukaryota > Metazoa > Chordata > Actinopteri > Syngnathiformes > Fistulariidae > Fistularia > Fistularia commersonii. The sequence continues at coordinate 15,785,040 of NC_141287.1, read as the reverse complement.
AAATGTAATTTTAAACTTAAAGACAATGGCAATCTTGTAACATATAAATAAAACGAGTTCAAATGATAACAACAACAACAACAGCAGCAACCATAATGATAATAATAATAATAATAATAATAATAATAATAATAATAATAATAATAATAATAATAATAATAAGCACCTGCCTGCACCAGCACACAGAGAGAGAACAGCATTTTTGGTTTGCTGCCGGTGGATAATTGAAGATTTAAGTTCGGCTTTTTTATTTTTCATAAATACAAGTAGGACCCAAATAGACATTGAATGTTTTGCTTCAAAGTAACCTTCAACCCAACGTCTTTTTTTCAAAGTTCCAAATATTTTGTGGTAGGCAGAAATGTAATTTTGTGCTCTCAGCAGTTGTATATTGATTTAAAAAAATGCAACACACATTTTGTTTATACATAACATAAAGGCAAAAAAAAAAACAAAAAAAAAAAACGTTATACGCTGTGTTATAAAATTTTAAATTTCAAAAGGGTTGCTCCCGATGTTTTCTTTACTGTGGGGAAATGGGTCCAAATGGCTTTTTGAGTGATAAAAGTTGGATACTGGCCTAGTATCTACGGCGCGTTACTGAGCAGACTGTTGTTTTGTTAAGCGCAACCAAAGCAAAAATTCTTTCATTCATCATAATCTGTGCCACACGAGGACTCCGAAGCCCCTTGCAGCTGTCATTGGGCGAGAGACGGCGTTCCATCACATTCAGAGATATGCAACCATTCACTCTCTCATCCACGCGTCATATAAAACCATTCGCTCTCCCATTAGCCTTTCTGGACAATGTCGGGTCTCCAATGAACCTTGTGCATGTGTTTGGACGGCGGGAGGAACCCGGAGAACCCTGGAGGAACCCAGGATTTGAGCCGGGGACCTTCTAGCTGTGAGCCAGATGAGCTAACCGCTGCTGAGATGCATTCAATTTGTGAACTGGCGGCAAACGTATACGTATACGTTGCTGGCGCTGCGGTGAGAGATAGGGGAGCGCGGCGGGTCGGGGTCACAAACCATCATCACGGAGTCTGTGCTCATGGAGGTTTCATATTTTCGCTGCAGAAATGTAATTTCAGAGTTGAATGTAACACAAGCCCCCCCCGCCCTCCCCGTAACACATGACTGTACCCGTATCACATCTGAGTTCAGTGCGACTGCTTAGACCGTCCGTAATTATTGTTCTGAGTTCCGTAATAACAGAACAACAATCGTGCGATGGTTTCTGTGCTAATTTGTACGATAATCACACGACTAACCGTCACTTTTCAAGCGCTCTCCTCAAATCTAATCTTTCTATCGAACATTTTTTAATTTCTCGGGTTTCCGAGCAGCGGCCTTCGGCCCGTCTTTTAATCACCAATTTTCTTGAAAGCAATTGATTTAATTCCTTTTGTTCTTTTTCTTTTCCTTCCGTTTATTTTGATTTTATTTTCAATGTCAAACCAAATTGGCCATTATAAATGTAACGATTAGCCTGTCTGCGTCTTTAAAAGCCACAGTGAACACGAGGACAACCCAGAGGCAACTAAAATACAGCATTCGCAAAGTTATTAATTCAGTGATATTGTCAAAAAGAAATATTTGATGAACTGAATGAATGCAGAATTGGAAAAAAAAAGGCCAAAATGTATGTCCAGGTTTGTATTAAAAAAAAGCTGGGACTTTAACATGTTTATTTCGATCAAAGAATTAAAGAAATGAATAAAAGAAATTATCCAATTTTAATCGCACTTCAATTTGCACCAAGGAATTTTTTCTCGGTTTCACCGACACACAGTGTGATAACATGATGGTCAACGGCGACAAGATGACGTTGGTTGAAGGGAAACTTCCAGATGGGAGCGTCGCCTCAGTGCTAATGATGTCGGAGCTTCCATACAGGTTCCTACTGTTAGCTTCATACGAGTAGGCAGCTTGCATTAGCTTTGGTGCAGAAGATAACTGCTAATATGGAAAAACAGTCAGTTGACATCCAGGCTGCTAAACTAAATGTCAAAGTCCCTGTCGGATAAATGGACCGATACACCGGAGAGATGGATGGTTGTGGTCCATCCCCTCCTCCGCGGTAGAAGATCAGGGCCTGCAGGCGGCGCTGCAGATGAATTCAGCTGATGACTACCGTGATGAAGATCTACTGCTCTGTGTTGCAGACTGACAGAGAAACAAGCAAGATGTGTCGGACGATGTTGGATGAAGGATGTTCTTTATCAAACAAATTTACATTTCTGTGTCCTCATGCCAAAAATTAAACTGCAATTAATTTCAATTAATTAATCACAACGCCTCCATTAATTTGTGTTTTTCATATTTTTTTCCCATGCATTCACAGCCTCAGTGTAACGTGTCGGCGTGTAAAGTCAAAAACTGAATTCCCCCTGATTTACAAAGGTGCTCGCATCCTTTTTGACAAATTCACTCGGCAGGTGTGGAAAGAAACTGACAGGCGAGAGAGCGAGGGAGAGGAAGAATATGATCTCTTCATACCGGATGAAGTATTTTCATACACACATCCTCTATGAGTGTGTAGACGCTGAATGAGCGGTGGTTACATTTATCCGACAGAGAACCGTCACCGCGCCTGACGCCCCCGAGCATCCTCCTGCCCAGACACTCCCAATTAAGCCTGAAGGCCCACGCTTGTTAAACCCGAGCCATGCTTTTCTGAAATGTCACAGCGTATCCCTGCAGTGTGGCCTGTCTGTAAACAGCCCTGTTGCAGATGCCAGCCCCGGACCCCGTCCCTCCCTGTGTGTGTTTGCTGAAGTGTGTGTTTCGGGCAATCGCAATGTTGCCCCCCCTGCGGCAACTGCGGGTTGCGACCGTTATTGTGCATTAGAGCAGAGCTTGATTTCGTGGGGAGCGATGCCAGATAGTGTGGTTTTCAGGGTATGTAGGGCGACGTGTGCTGTATTTGTGTTAAATGATGTACGCGTTGCCACTGTGTGTGTGTGTGTGTGTGTGTGTGCGTGTGAGACATCTTTTTTGGCAGGTTAGCGGGTCAGAGGATACGCGGTGTAATTATTTTCGGAGCAGGTCCGTGCTGTAATTGGAAATGTCTTTCCCAGCATGTTGGTTAGAGCGTTAGCCTATCGGCTACCTGCGCTCGGCTCCTGCCTCACACTAGCTGGCTTTGACAGACGGCCCAGAATACACACCGCAACGTGCTATAGGAGGCCGATTAACACAGGATTTACATGTGGCTAAAACGAGTCGACTCCACTGGATTAAAAAAAATAAACACTAAAAAAATCAATTTTTAGTAAATACTTGGAATATATAGCAACTGTATATTCACACATACATATACACCACGTAGATGCCTGCACACCAGAGGAAGGTCGGATGCAAGAGAGACCAAACACTCTGTATCTTTAAACACCGAAGGCGGCAAAAATAGATGAATGAAAAGTCTTCATTTCACTTCATTGCCTTGGTTTCTATCTGTTTTCCCCCGGGTATAATAAGCTTGGCTCCAGACTGTAGGACCAAAATAGTCGTCCGTTAATCTACTACATTTCCTACTGCAGTTATCATGAAGTGATAAGAAACGGAATAAGAATGTGTGCGTGTGATGTTATCATCTACTTGTTCTATCTAACACCCCATATGGTGCTCAACCATTGTAACCAATGGAAGTGGCAAGTTTGGGCCCTGAAGGCACGGCTCAAGGAACAGGATGAATTCATTTGTTCCTCTTCACTCCTGTCAAAGTTACCTCTCTGGAAGCAGCAGAAGACCAATATCAGAGCGCTTTCTGTATTTTCTGGAGTATAAGTCGCTACACAGCTTTGAACACTGCGGCTTAAACCAAGATGCGGCTGGTTTATGAATTTTGTTGGGCTAATGAGCTTCATGCCGCAAAAACATTTAAACTCGTCACATCGGACCGATGAAATTACCTTGAAATTCTGAGGCTGTTCAATTCCGACGCGAGAGACGACTTTAAAGGTTTTAGTGCGCAGGAGGAAGACGAAGATAGAGATCAGCTGGAGTTGGACAAAGCGGGATGGATGGACTTTTACCTGTGTTATTTGTGATTTATTTTGTTATTTTGTGTTGCGGACATTGTTTGCCAAAAAAAAAAAAAAAAAAAAAAAAAAAAAATCCAGCACATACTTGTGGATGTTATTGATATGTATCTATCAAAGTTAAAAAAAAAATTCTGTGTAAATACCTCATGTAACAAAGTGGCCACCTGCAGCTTATCGACAAGTGGGGCCTATATATCCACACATATATTTATTTAGTTATTTTTAGCTGGTGTGGCTTATATTCAAGTACGCTCAATAGTTCATAAATTACAGTACTTGTACCAATAGGCCCAGCTGTCATTCCTTAATGATTTAATTACAATATTTAATTACAGCCCATGAATGTGTTTTTATATTCAGTAAGAAGACAGTCTCAAGTCCTTTTTTCATTTTTCATTTAGGATTGACGGAGTCCAGATTCTGTCCGTGTTTCACTTTAACATCCGCACAAAGGATAATCACGCCCAGCGCCTCGAAAAGACTGCGGCGAAAAAAGTTCGACGAGGAAGTGGTACGGCAGATGGCGGGGATGAAGAACTTTGCATCGTTCTCTGTCTGGATTTTTTTTTTTTTTTTTTTAAAGCACCTGAAAACAAATATTAAAAACAAAACAAAACTTATTCAGCCATCTGCTTCCAGGGAGCGTTTGTCTGCTGTGAATGAGCCTTTTTTTTTTGGGTGGGAATTAATGCATAGCTGATGTTGAGATGTTGCTTGACCCCAAACTCCAGCTGCAGTTTTGCCCGGGGCCGCTGATTGCGATGCAGCTGCCGGTGCAGATGGAAACCTCTGGTTGATCCGTGACAAAAGACACCCATCACAATCAACATTGCACGCACACCTGCTTCTGAGCGCCGGAAAACAAGGTGGGTTATGAACAGTGATGTGCAGTCATGGGAGGAGGGAGAGGCCGTGCCTCACTTGCAAAACTTGGAAAGAAAAAAAAATGTAAATTAAAAAAAAAGAATTGATGGTTTATATTTATCAGTGATTTGCACTATAAAGGTAATTTACATTTGACTTCACCAGTTTTAGATTTTTTTTTTGTTTTTATTTCTTTTTATTCAACTTTATTTTATTTATTTATTTATTTGACTAATTTTCATTTTAGTTTTTTTATTTATGGCCGGATTTTCACATTCACTGTTCAAATACTGAGAAGAGACATGCGGTGAGGCTGTGGACCGTTCAGCCTCAACATGGATTGCGCTGTGACGGTTGACTGCTGCCATGTTCTGCTCTGCACTAAGACGATATTGCTGTCTCTCTGTATGTCGCTGTTAAAATGTTTAAACACTTTTGCTATATGAACTAATTTCCAATGTGTAGTGTTTTTTCATCAACAACTTTATGTGTGTTACTAGTTTCTTGTGCTGAGTGATTATGAGGCACATCAGTCAGTGCCTCACCAGCCATGAACCTCACCGCACGTCACTGGTTACGGATGCGTCCGAATCCTCTGGAAACAGCACAGGGCTAATGAGACATCATGAATTCCTGGGCAGGGGTGAACTAAAATAGCAATTGAGATCAATTATCGGGGGAACTCCATACCTGTTATGTCCCCAGGGGTCGCTGTGTGTTTTCGGGGTGTTGTCTTCTGTGGCATTGTTTTTCCTATTTATATGTTACAGGTAGTTCCAAGCAGCTGAGAGTGTTTTGGTAATTGATTGCAGTTCCCAACTGGACCCCGCCATGGTGCTGGACCGTTAATACTGGCCATGATGACATTCCTGGACAGAGATGCTCAAAGCCGAGCACTTTACACTTCCTATCGTGTTTTTTTGTGTGCACCTAATAATTACACGCTATATCTGTAACTCTGGTCTGCATACTTTTGTTCCCAACCTTTTGTTCAGTCTCACAGCCCCAAACAGGGACCTTAGAAAATTTGGGGCTCGTTCCAATCTTCTTTTTTTTTGTTTTCCTGATTTTTGGACATCTTTTGTAGTGCCATCTACACTTTCTTTCAGATCCAACGCATTTGCTTGCAGTGTGCCTGTGGCCCGCAATCTCTGGTGAGTTAGCGTTTTGTTTGTTTTCTGATTTGGGATGTGGCCTTATTGAGACAAACCCTGGGGGGGGGGCTACATCTCCAATTGGTACGCTTCAAAGATATTTGGGGTTAATTTTAGTTTCGAGGTAGGTAAATAGGGACCAGAGTTTGTGCGGTTGTGGCGTTAGCTTCCGCGTTAAGTAAGTTGGCACTTTAGTTTTTGCCTTACAGTTTTTTGTCTTCAAACTGAAGTATGCTACAGACTTCAGTGTCTGAATTTTTTTAGAGTTTCGGTCCATCTGTTTCAACCAGTGGAAGACTTTGTTTCTCGTGGTTGTGAAGAGATTCTGTGAAGACTTTTTTTTTGGCAAAAAAAAAGAAAAAAATCCCAAAAGTATTTTTTTGGACTGAAGTGTTTTGTGCTGCCTTTTTTCTCTCCATTTTTGGCTGTTTGGTGGAACAGCCTTTGGGGATGGAGGGGATAAGACAGTTTCCAACTTCGGTTGAGTTTAACTTGCCTGCCACATCACTATATTCTGTGAATGAGAGGGTGATTGGATGTTCGATATGACGTGTGAATGAGAGTGTGAATTTTTGTATGTCTCTATATGCCAAGTCATGAGAGGGTCAATAGTTGTAGGTATCTATATGACCTATGCATGACAGGATTAAAAACTGTGCATCTCTATATGATATGTGAATGATTGTACGTCTCTATATGACACATTAGTGAGAGGGTGAATGTTTGTAGGTTTATATATGACAGGCGGATGACTGAGTGAATTATAGTATGTTTCTGTATGTCCGATGCATGACAATTAATAATTTTGTTTCTCTATATGACGTGAATGAGAGGGTGAATGGTTCCATGTCTCTATATGACATGCGAATGAGTGAGTGAATGATTGTGTCTATAGGACATGTGACAGGGTAATTGTCCCATGTCTCGATGTAACATATGAATGAATGAATGAATGAATGGTTGTGTATCGATATGATGTAAATGAGCTGGCGACTAATTGCATGTTTCTCCATGACGTATGACACGTATGACACAGTGAATGGTTCCCTGTCCTCTAAGTGACATGAATGAGTGAGTGAATGTTTGTACATCTATAAATGACACTTGAATGACAGAACTAATAATTGTTTATCTCCATTAGACATGTGAATGAGAGGGTGAATGGTTGCATGTCTCTATATGACCCGTGATGGAAGGGCAGAGAGTCAGCACCACCCACCAGGTATAGATAATGATACGTATAGTTGGCATAGCTATAGAAGTTGTCATTTTTATTAGTATGTTACATATAGTGAGAGGGTGAGTGGGTGTATGTCTCTATATGGTGTATGGATGTGTGAGTGAATAATTTTGTGTCACTTTATTCCCTGTAGATGGGAAGATGGATGATTGAATGTTCTATATGACCCCTGAGTGAGTGGGTGAATAATTGTATGTCTCTAAGACCTATGCATGACAGAATTAATAACTGTGTATCTCTATATGACATGTGAGTGAGAGGGAGAATTGTTGCATGTCTATGTGACACATTAGTGAGAAGGTGAATGGTTGAATGTCTATATTTGACATATGAATGAGTGAGTGAATGATGTGATGTGCCTATAGGATGTGTGACAGAGTGAATGTTGCATGTCTCCATGTGAAATGAATGAGTGAGTGAATGTGTGTGTCCATAAATGATGAGTGAATGACAGAACTAATGCTTGTATATCTTTACATGATAAAGTGACTGGTTGTATTTATCCACATGACATATGAATGAGAGGTCGACTGGCTGCATGTGTCTATATGACCCGTGATGGACCGGCACTGTATATATATATATAGTTGAGATTGCTGTAGAAGTTGTCATTTGTATTAGGGAAATAAAAAATAAAGTGTAATTCACACGATATAATGAATCAGAGTGCTTCAAAAGCGCATGGCTTGATGGGCCTCCTCTTCATCATTTCAGATATTTATAAAAGCATTTTCACACTCTCACACATCCGCCAACTGACGCTCGCGCACACACTCTCACATACACATACACACACACACACACACACACACACATTGAACAATCACAGCATCGGTGGAGGAGAGCGTCGCTTAAATCTGCTCACAGAACATAAAATCTCGTCTTAACGCCCGGAGGGTCGGCGGCAATAAGAGGATGGCACGGGGAATGAGTGCAAGAGGGAGGGATTGTATTGAAGCGCATGAAAACTCCAGCTGGTGGATGCATGTGGGGACAAGTCAAATACGCTCCTGAAGAAGGAGAAGGTCACTGGAGTAGGGTGATGTTGAAGCGTTCAACTAAAATGAAGGAAAGCCCTGTAGATACCAGCGTTCTCTGGACAGAATATAACACTCTGTACCTGGTAGCAACGTCTTTGATAGAAATGGAAGAAAAAAATAGATGGGAGGATGGAAGGTGAGCTAATCGGGAGAAGAAGGATTCCTCGAGGGAGAACTCACCGAGACACGAGCCGTCCACCTCCTCGTAGCCGACGCTGCAGACGCACCTCCCCAGCGGTACCAACCAATCGCCGTCGGCGCCGCAGAACAGCTTGGGCGTGTCGCGCTCCTCGGCGTGGTCCACGCACGCCCCCCTCACCTCCACCAGAGAAGACGAGTCCACGCGGGGAACCGTGTCCGGAAAGGAGGCCAGGTTCCTCAGCGTGAACGGGCACTTTTTGTAGTAGACCCTCACCGACACCAGGGCGATGCAAGCGCCGATGTCCTGGAAGGCGAGGTAGAAGCCGTTCCTGGTCATGGGTCCGACCTCTCGCACCTCGGTGTTGAGCTTGAGGATGCGATCTCCGAGGTCCATCTGGGTGAAGCTCTCATCGGCGGCGATGGTGTCGATCTTGGTGTACTGGGCGGGCTTGAACTTGACGTCGTGGGCCTCGTCCGTCTCGTGGTAAAAGAGGTTGAAAGTCTCCTTGCAGGTGCCCGACACCCAGGGGATGGAGTTGCAGTCACGCAGGGTGAAGCGAAGCTCCACGTAGATCTTCTGGGCCGCCTGGCGGGAAATCCAGTTGGAGCGAAGCCAGTTGTTCTGGTTGGGCTCCATCACGTTGCACACCTGGAAAGTATGGATGGGTCGGTTGTGCTCGTCCATCTCCGTGATGGCGTCCCACTGGGAAGGAAAACAAGGGCGGAAAAAGAAAAGAATGAGACGAACGACAGCATGAATGCATGAATTTATGGTGACGGAATATTTTCAATAAAAGTTCAGGAACATCCTCTGGTTGCTGGCTCCATGGGGCTTCCATAACACCATCACAATTAGACTTCCCAAAAAAAGTAGCAGGGTTATTCATCATTACCGTGCCAGTTTTGTGGGATTACTGAGTACATTCATTCATTCACACATTTTCAATACTAATTATCTTGCTCTCCGGGTTTGGAGGTTCTGTAGCTTGTACCAGAGGCAAGGCTCACCCTGGACAGGCCAGATCTACGACCATTCACCCCCTAATTCACACATTTAGGGTCTCCTGCATTATTTGGATTGTTGGAGGAACCCGGAGAACAACGAGATTGAAAATGTGACGGCCCTCGCCGCTGAAAACCAAGCAGATTAATCTCCAAAGATGCATTTAAAAGCTCTCCCTTCCTCTTTGAGCGATGTCTCAATCCCGCTGCCTCGTCACGGCGCTACAATTCCCGGGTCGTGAGATCGGGGGGTGCAGCAGCTGCGCCGCGTCACAAGGTTACACGTTCTAATGTTGGCGGGACAGAATTTAATGGGGGTTTTAGACTCGTGGTCCTGCGCTGCTCCCTAGTTTTTTGAGGGCGGGCTACCGGCTACAGCAGCGACCCTAAAGCCAACATCCTGCCCTGAGAATCAAATTGCCTGCTTGGGAGAAAAAAAAAAAAAAAATCCCTTTGCTTACAACGCAGCACTGCGACCGCCACAGCCTGCACTTTCCTGGTGTGTCAATTCTTTTTTATTATTATTTCAATTATTATTTCCTTGCATGTTTCTCTTGAATTAATAAATCATAGAGATCGCCCGCAAAAGATTTGAGCGGGATCGGGCTGCGACAGTTGCAAATGCAACACTCACACCCTCCTTTGGTTCCACTTTTGCCGACGTGGCTTTTGGGTGACTTGAGACGGCAGGTTGGAAAATAACAAGAATCTTTACGTTTATTTACCAATACAGCCACATGACCATGTTGTAATTACAGAAATGTGCATTTTGCAGACTGCCTGTCCTTTTCCAGGCCTCCGTTCTAATTAATAGCTGGACAAACACAGTCCAGCATGTTTTGATGGAGCCACCGGTTAATTTGCTAATATATTTCGCCTCATAATTGCCTAGATTTAATAAGGTGTTTTGCACTTGGCATAATATTACCTCTTAATGAGAGTTGTGATCGCAGTGTAGAGTTTGCTTTCACGTGCTCATTATCCATTTTAATAACATGTTCTAATTCAATCCCCCGAAGGCAGGATATTTTAAGATGCTCTTCCCTCAAGGTGCTGCTCCAGCGGCCAAACAAATTTTTTGCATGACATCGTCATCCGTGCACACCGGAGTACTGCAAGAACATGAACATGAAGTAATACAGGGGTGTCAAAGTCATTTTCACCGAGGGCCACATCAGCATAACAATTGCCCTCAAAGGGCCACTTGTAACGGTAACAGTATAAATGAAACTATATGTAGCCCAATGTATTGTAAAATAAATGTATCTACTCCTGAATGTTAAATAAAACAGCTTTCCATCTGCATCAACTTTTCTCTTCCTGGACATTTAGGGATCATTTGTATTTCTCAATTCCATTCCGTTGAAAATCGCATTGATGTGGATCCACTGCAATTTAATGGCGGGATGCCATCACTTTGTGGGTCACATGGTCACCATTAATTGTGGGATTTGTAGTTCATGGTCAATGCACACATTTGACTTATTTTTTGCTAAGACTATCACACTTTTTAAGATGTTCTCACGGGCCACATAAAATTCTGTGGCGGGCCACATTTGGCCCGTGGGCCTTGAGTTTGACACGTGAAGTAATACATGCAAGTTAAGTGTGAAAACCTGCTTGACAGATTAGAATGACAAAAGATGAATGGATGGGAATCTCATATTCCTAATTTCAGTACTATTATGCCCATTCGTTAGGATCTAGCTTATCTGTATTGATTGATTGCTTATCTTGCACTGGGGTTTATCCTGGACCAACCCAAAATTCATCAACGGCCAATATATAGTAGCGTTCAGTCTCTCCTTTGCACATCTGGACAACTCAGGGTCTCCAGTAAACCTCCTGCATGTGTTTGGACTGTTGAAGACTTGCTGAGCGTATTCACATAACTCTATCAAAAATCATGCTTTTGACACATTTTCCTAAAATTATATCATTTAGTGATTAAATAAATAAATGAATGCTAAACCAGAGTTCAAACCCAGCCCCTCATAATCTGCTGCCTCCATCTCCAGACATCAAGACGAGCCACCTTGGTTAACTGTATCTGGATGGCTGCAAGGTAAGACTTCGGTACAAAAAAAAAAAAAAAAAAAACGAGGTTCCACCGGGTCATGTCTTTGGAGCCACGGATCCCCACAGCGTGAGGTCAGACGTCGCCCACAGCGGCTTTCTCCCAGACTGCTTTATGGTGCATCATGATTGTTTCCAAGGGGACGGAGGATAGTATTTTATATTATGGTATAAAACCACAGACATTTGTCCCATTAGACAGGATCCCTTGTAACAAAAAAGGGGATGTTTGAGAGATGTGAAATAAATGTCCGGCTCCTTGTCCTATGCTGTTTCTGACAGCGACAGAAGAAAGGCGTTTTTTTAATCGAGCTTGCTATGATTGGAAATGGGATCATGTGTGGTAAAAAAACACAACTTGACCGGACATGACTTTTTTTGATACTGTTTTCTGGCCTGCAAAAGAACTTTACATTTCCATATGCACCTTTAAACTAACTACAATTGTTTAATTTAATTTCAATAATTCCATTCAGATTTTATTCTATTTTATTTTACTTGCACTGAACTATAGTACCACCTTTAAAGCCTTATTTCCATTGGTCTTATTTCGATTATCACATACACAGACCCGCTCATACGTGTCCGCAGTTGTCAGTGACAAACAATGTGTTTTGTGCGAGAAGCAAAAGCGGAACCGAAGCCTGAGGTCTGAATTCAGATTCGAGTCCGACCTGTACGACACCAGTTCCTCTGCCGAGACAAAACTCTGGAAAATATAAATTCTGTGTGTGTCCAAACCTGGTAACACTCCAGTTTGACCATATCTGGGTATGTGAGTCGCTTTTTATCTATTTCTTTTTTTTTCCTCCTCCTGAGTCACTGAGTTTTTCATCCAGTTATCTGCATCCGAGTCCTTTGGAAGGAAGGAAGTGTGTTTACTGTACGCTCCATACACGAAGCGCAATCGTCTTCATCATATTCACCACCTACCTTGGGATTATCCCCCTGCTGGTATCTGTATCGTTGCCATGGTAATAAGAACTCAGCCCATCCTGTTTTTTTTTTTTTTTTTTTTTTTTTTGCCAGGGCTATCGATGTTGGTCCAGGAGGACGAGATCACTGATCACCCTGCCACCAGAGGTCAACCAGGTCTACGGCCTGTATCTCAGCCCAGGTCAACCAACAGACTTGCTAGCTTCTACACAATCTACATGTTAGCGTCGCCGTTACCATTCAAATTTCAACTCAAGCTACCCATGAATTCCAAGACTTTGAGAAAGACTGTTGGAAAAGTATCTTCTCATACCTGCTCACATCTGAAGACTAGTGTTTAGAGTTTTTAGTCTCAGCTGAGTCTCAGACTGAGATTTGACAAACACTGTAAATCTTTCACTATTTACAAAACTACAACTACATTTTTTGAGCATTTTTTTTCACCATGCAATGTTTTCCCCGGGTATCTGCAGAGCCTGTGCTATTTCAGACCAAATCTTCTCCTTCTCCACTCGGTAGTGACACATTGGAGGGTTGACATCATCCAAGCTGGTCTGTTCTGCCCACAGCTCCACCCGACGATCCTCTTTTTGAACTCCAGACTAATCGGGACGTTCTTCGCCGTTCCCGTTCATCCAGCCCGCTGACAAATACCATCCCTGCTGCAAATACTGTTCTGAGGACTGTTGGTCCACCAGGTTTTCTGTGTCCTGTTTGTTGGAGCTCATCTAATGGTTGTTAATTGTGTTATGTCACCGTAAAAACAGAAATCAATAATATAAAACGTCTAGGATATTGTTGTAAGGCCAGACTTGGAAAAGACTAATTTAAAATAGCTCATATTACCACCTTATACTTCACAATCAAGATGACAGGAGTGCGGTACAGGAGTACTGGCCAACACCGGTAATTTCCTTCCGACTTTCACTTTTTAGTCTGCGACCCTGAAAATCATCTGATGTGAGCCCAGTTTCAGGGGACACACAAGTCAAAAACAGTGACGTGCAGTCAAGGAAGGCAGGAGAGACTGTGCCTCACTTGCCAGTCTTACAAAGAAAAAATTTAAAATTAAAAAAAAAAAAAAAAAAGTTAAATGGTTATATTTATTTGATTTGCACTATAAAGGTATTTTTCATTTAACGTCACCAATTTTAGATTGTTTCAAAGATTGTTTTTTTAATTAAAAAATATATATCTTGTATATTTCATTCAATTTTATTTCAGTTTTTTATTCAAAATGGCTGCATTTTTACATTTACAGCTCAAATACAGAGAATAGACATGCAGTGAGGCCTCGGACTGTCGAGCCTCAATGAAGAGTGTGCAATGACGGCTGACTGCTGGTCTACACTAAGACTGTATTGCTGTCTATTGCTCTGTGTGTCACTATTAAAATGTTTAAACACTTTTGCTATATGAACTATATTTAAGAGTAAGAATAAGAATAAAAACAACTTTATTAATCCCGAAGGAAATTATTGTGCCAGAGTTTCAAGTAAAACATAACAATAATAAATGATACTAGGAAATTGTATAAACAGAAAAAAAAATAAAAAAAGGATATTTAAGGATATTAAAAAGCATATTTCCAATGTACAGTGTTTTTTGGCGTGAATTGTATGTGTGTTACTAGTTTCTTGTGCTGAGCGATCATAAGATGGCTGTGACGAGCCACTAAGTGAGGCACCCAGTTCTCCTGCCTCATGGTAGGCACGCCTCACCAGCCATGAACCTCACTGCACATCACTGGTTAACAAAACAAGACAATTAAAGCTATCGGCCGTAAAGCTACTCACGCTTACAACATCATGAGAACCCCAGCGGTTACACTCCTACCACTAAGTATGGTTGCCATGAGAACATTTGACCAGGACCTGGACCACCAAAAACCTTCACCTACACTACTTTCTGAATTTATAGCTCCTGGAAGTTCTGCCTTTTAAGGATTCCTTCTACTCCGAAAAAGATTCGAGCCTTGACTGAGAAAACAGAGCCCGTATCCCCTTCTGTGGTATGTTACTCTGGGAGGGGGAGGAAAAGAAGAAGACAAAATATACGCAAACATAATGCCAACGTTGTGGGAGACAAGATAACCAGAAAGTGTTTGGGAACCTCGAGGTGCCTCTGAGAACTGACTTTTCCCAGACTGTGAGTTGCTTTTAGTCGCAGCTATTTATGCTAATCCCGGTTTTATAACTGCCTGCCTGAGAGCACGACTGGATAAAAATAAACTTGGCCTGAAGATGTGTTTATTTAAAGGGATTCTTGCAGTTTCTATGACACCTGACACTTCGGCCAGGTCACCCAACACATTTCCTGTCAATGCTTCAGGGAGAACTCTGGTGCATCTTGGTGTGTGAACTTGTATTCTCCTGTTGCACTCTGACTGACTGATGCTCTGAATTGTCTGCATGTCCCTATGAATATGGCAAGTGAGTTAAGCCGCAGAAATCTTAGAGGTCTTCCATCACACAGTGAGAAATGTCCATAGTTGGATTCCTACAGGGGGCTTCCCACAGTCTAAACACATGGAGGTTCAGTTAAGAATTAGCATTGTCCAAACATGAGAATGAAAGGTTGAATGGCTGGATGTCTCTACATCAGGCCCCCGGTCCCTGGATACCAGTCTGCGGATAATTTCGGTCCGCAAAGAACATCTTTCTTGGTACAAATTATACTTTTCTCATTTGACCTTCCGGATCTTATTTTGAAAAAACGACTGTTTCAGCCTTTGCCTGACTGCCGCAATTAACTCTGTCACGCCATGTCACACATCAGCTACCGCAAGCCAGTCCGTGAAAAAAAATGAACCAGAAACAAAAGTCGCCAGAGAGCTGTTTCGGGAGGAAGCGGGCAAATGATGAGACCGCAGAAGCGTCGCAGACTGCAAAAAGAAAACTCCATTTCAAAGAAAATATCAAGATTCCTACCCAAGTTACGGGTTCATCGCAACAGGTGATACACAAACTCTGCACCCGCTCTGCATTATTTGTAGCGAACAGCTAGCTCATGAAGCTATGAAACCCTCGAAAATGCTTCTCCACATTCAGTGGGCAGTGACAGCCAGCAAAATAGTGAATGAATGTTATCTGTTTCTATGCAACGTGTGAATGAGAGGGTGAATGAGGCCCTGTGATTGACGGACAATCAGGTTGAACCCCGCCTCTCGTGCAAAGACATGGGATAAGCCCCAGCACCCCTGTGTAAAGGATAAGCAGTATAGAAGATGAATAAATGAATGAATGAAATGTCTGGGACTGCTTGTTGTGTCCCAAAAGCGGTAAACTTTAGGTCAAACAAGAAGAAGGTAGATGATGGACCGCACCAGAAGCTCGATGTTGACATGACGACAGGAGGAGATCTCCTCCCAGGTGGCGTCCGCCTTGTGACGCAGATAAAAAACAGTGGGCCGAGAGAGAAGCTCTGAGAACCGCTGCCTGGCTCCGCAACGCAACGTCCTTATCTGTGATTTAAAGGCCTCCGGGACAAATTTTGACAGGTGCTTGATAACATCAACAATTATACGACGGCGGCAGCCTTACAGTTCTTCACAGTTCTGGTTTATTGTTTCATGCCGTTGTCGTGGAAGCTGTGTTTAACTGTCTTTATTTTGGTGACAGCGTCACACCTCTCTCTTCGCTAGTCCGCTAGGCTACCTCTTCATTTGAATATGAACAGCGAGCACCGAGCAAAGGGTTTGATTATCCGTCTCGACGCTCATTATTCACTGTCCGCTGAAGCCGAGGTTACGGCGCATATTAAAAATTTTGATACCTCGAGCTCTTCTGGCGCCCACAGTTCTAACATTGGAGTCGTAAGCGGTGCGGATTTAAAGATCTCATCCTCTTGATTCACTCAACTGGGTTCTGGTTGGGGGTTGTTTAAGAGAAAGATGAGGTTAAAACAAGTGTGAATGGGAGTTTTATTATGGGATTTCTAATTTTTTTATTTTATTTTACAGGTAGACACCAGCGGAAACTTTGCGGTGATATGATGAGACTGCACCCATGTAAAACACAGTAATCCCCTTGTCATTGTTAACATTTATTCTCAAACATAAAATCTGTTCCATGGACACTTTAAAACCTGCTTTCCAGGTGAGTCCTGATCCTTACGAAGAGCATTTGCACTTCCGACCTGCAGTCATTCATTCATTCTCTGCACCACTGTCACATGAAGAGCATGGAGACTTCGCCCAGAAAGGCCTCCTGGTGAAGTTCCCTAAAATCCAACCAGGGATCTTCCGGCCGGGAAGAGGGAGCGCTAACCGTTGCGCCACATAACATTTGTTTTTAAAAAAAAAAAAACACTGCTGTCCCCCTCGCTGTGGCGTGCAGTTTTCAGCTCTGACATTGACCTGCATGATGTCCGTGACATCCATTATTTGGAAAACGCAGAAGGCTCGTCCTTCACGGGACACGTCTGCAAACTCTGAAAATGTTCCAAATCTAGCTTTTCTGGTGTTTCACAGACACCATCTTCCATTCCGAACGGGCAAACGAGTTACCCGAACGGCCGTTTTCTAGGTTACTGAAGAGAATGTAAACGATAAAGCTGTCAGCTTCAAGATGTTTCCCTCTGTATTGCCCAGGTCGTGTGTGTTTGTGTGTGTGTGTGTTCACTTCATACCCACTTTACTGAATACATTTTACTTTGGATCAGGTCACATTCACACATTTCCACCTCCGAGGCGCATTGGAACAATTACAAGCTGTAGCAGCTGGCCGATGTACAGCGACCCCGGAGCGCTGCGGGGTTAAGAGCCTGGTACGTGGGCGCCTCAGGTGCTCAGCGGGGCAAAACTGATTCTCTAACACTCGGGCCACCACCGCCCCGGGGCTGAGGGATGATACCTTGTCATCCTGCAGGTAGAATGCAGGGGCTCCCAAAGCAATATTAGCGAGGGGGGGTTATGAAAGTCCTGCGAGATATCGGGCACTGCGATATATTAACAGTGACAGCGGATCTGAAGATGCGCTTTATTGTTTTTTTTTTTTTTTTGTTTTTTTTTTCCGTCAAGGTCACAAAACTCTGAAATAGCCGCGCGTGATTGGCCAGCAACAGATATCATAGAAATACATTAGTTACCCAACTTCCTGAAGGTAAAGGCGAGACGTCACATGTGCCACTCTATGGGTATCACTTTTAAAAACATGCAGATCCATTGACTACATAGATAAAGCATTTTATCGAATGAGAGGGTGAATTAAAAGGCTCTAAGATTATCGGCATCCCTTTCTGTTATAGTACCCTTTTCGAGGCTTCAAAATGTACATCAATATTCATTCATTACTCTGCACCAGTGATGTGCAGTCAGGGGAGGCAGGTGAGGCTCTGCCTCACCTGTCATAATGAAAAAAAAAAGAATAATGTAAAATAGATATTAACATTTTCCCAATGATCTGATACATAATTGTATTTCCTGCATGATTCCAATCTTTTTTTAAAAGTTCTTAAGTACAAATCGCTGAATTTGAACATTTCCTGATCAAATACAAGCCAGGGTGCGACAGCTGAGGTCATCTCTGCGCACACAGTCCCTCACAAACTGGGCTGCATGGCATGTGATCCTTTCTGTTTCTCTGCATGTTTGTTGAAAGATTTATTACATCATTATATACACCATCCCCTTCTACAAGAAGTTTTAATGTCTTTTGCCTAGTGCGTGATATGATATTATTCTCACGCTGATTAGAAAATAAACCGAAGAGAAAAGTCATGAGGTGAAGCAGACAATACTGTGCCTCATCCGGGGGGACATGTGACTGATTGCTGTCCCCCTGATCGCAATGTAGGAATAATAAATAAGATAAATTAAAGAAAACAAGGAGGTGTTTACAACAAAGTAAGTGTGTGTGGACTTCATACAACAATAAAGAAAAGACCACAAATTGTTTTCAGTTTTTTTCATCCGTCACTGGCCGAGAGGCGAGGTTCACTCCCCCGGTCACGTGTCGTGTAGGGACGTCCATCCATCCACAAGTTTTCCAGAAACATCCAACTGTTTAGTAAGTCATTCACACATCGTTAAAGCACATTCAGACGTTCACTCTCTCACCGAGACGTCATCTAGACATGCAACCGTCACTCCCTCCATCCTTTGGACTCTGGCCGGAAAACAACCGCGAACCTTTTTGCTGTGCGGTGGAGCCGCTGCGCCACCAGCACGCCCGTAGGATGAATATTAATCCTCAAAAGTCTGTAAAAAAAAAAAAAAATTGAATAAAAGTTTCTCTTTGGTGGATGTCTACATGCTCTCCTCTCTCCTTCACCTCCACCTCCTTTTTTCTTCCCTTCTTCATGTAGCTTTCAGTTTCTCCCCCTTTCTTCTCTCACTATTCCCACATCGGTCTGCCTTTTCCACACACCGTCCCTCGCTTACACACACTTGAAACTGAAAAGTGTGTGTGTGTCAGTATCACTATAGGATTGAAAGATTTTTATTTAATCCCAGAGCTTCCAACTGTGATGGATGAAAAATCACCATGTTTCAACACACACACACACACACACACACACACACACACACACACACACACACACAGTAATATGTATTAGGGAGATGGATGAAGAGTCAGTGCTCACTTGGGAAGTCAATGTCAGCTTTGTGTCTTTATGAGAAAAGAGTAAACAATGAGGATAAAGTTAAAAATCATACTAAGTCACTGAAAAAAGGGGACAGCACAGAGGTGTGTGTGTGTGTGTGTGCGTGTGTGTGTGTGTGTAGAGAGAGAGATTTGAGGAATCATGACTGGCAAGCGTAGTTTTCCTTCAGGTGAGAGTAGAGGTTGACAAGGTGTGTGTGTGCTGGAGGTTCCTCGCAGTCTAAGGGTTGGGATGTTTATCTCTACGACGGCGAATCACAGCCTGGTGGTCTGAGGACACTTTCCATGCAGAGCAGGGGCCGGACCACCACTCTTTAAGATGATCTGTAGAAAGCTAATGTTCCTCCAGGGAGGTCTGTGGAGGTTCTCAGTCATCCAGGTCAGGGTGAATTCTGACAAGGTTTTGGACGCCCAAGATCCCTGTTAGTTATATTCAGAAACTTCCCATTGGTCATTAGAACTGAAGAAGCCTCATATATGAGGGGTGCAACGTCTTCAAGTGAAGAAATTCAAGTACAGTTGCCAAGACAAGAAGATTTCAACGAGAGAGTTCCCCCAGGAGCGAGCACTTGGCGGTGACAGGGGTGAGGAAACCTCACTACCTTGACTGATTGAAAGAGAGAGCGATGGTAACAAAGGGAATATTTTAGAAAGCATACAATTTCAGCTACTTGGGGTCAATAGTCCAGAGCAGCGGAGAGTGGGGAAAAGAGGTACAGAAACGGGTTCAAGCGGGTTGGAATGGGTGGAGAAAAGTGTCAGAATGAAAAGGAAAGGTGTACAAAACAGTGGTGAGACCAGCATTGCAATATGGATGCAAAGCTAGAGGTTGCAGAGAGGAAGATGCTAAGGTTCTCTTTGGGAGTGAAGAAGATGGATAGGATCAGGAATGAGTCCATCAGAGGTAAAGCACATGTTAGATGATTTTGAGAGAAGGTCAGAGAAGCCAGACTAAGATGGTTGGGTCATGGAAAGAGGAGGGATAGTGAATGTATTGGTAGACGGATGCTGGAATTGTAGGTGTGGAGGTAGACCAAAGAGAAGATTTAGGGACGTAGTGAGAGAGGATATGAGTTTGTGAGTTGGTGTGAGAGAGGAGGATACAGAGAATAGGGTTAGATGGAGAAGGTTGATTCCCTGTGGAGACCACTGAGGGGAAAAAGCCAAAGGTGAGGAAGAAGAAGAAGAAGAAGAAGAAGAAGAAGAAGAAGAAGAAGAAGAAGAAGAAGAAGAAGAAGAAGAAGAAGAAGAAGAAGAAAAGAAGAAGAAGAAGAAGAAGAAGAAGAAGAAGAAGAAGAAGAAGAAGAAGAAGAAGAAGAAGGCGGCAATTGACAAAAGAGAGATTTGAGCTTTGGTGATTTCCAAGGAGAAGTTCGGAAATATTTCTTGATACTAGTGTACTTGTGCAAACTCTATTCCTTTATCTTGGCCCGGTCACTGACTGGAAACAGCTTGATTTCACAGCCAAATGTAAGATTTCAAACACAGTTACGGCTGTGCCCCGAATCTTTTGAGCAACAGGAAAGGGTAAAAAATTGCCTGTCGTCGGTTCCTCCTGCAACGCCGGAAAGAACTATCGCAAAGATCCGTCCACAACAGGGGACGAGATCAAACTGCTGCTTTGCAAAAAAGTTAAGAAAAAAAGAAGAAAAACTGACATTGTGATTAATTGAACTGGGATTTGTGTGATCGGAAAAAAAAAAAAATCACAGTCGTTCATGAAGAGTATTACTAGCTGACATCTAAATGATATATGAGATGGCACGGGAAAAAAATAAACAGAAATACACAACAGTTTTAAATCATTAGACGGTTATTGTAATTCTCACAGGTTAAAAGTTGTTGAAGTTGTATCAACAATGTCAGTCAATAATGTCAGTATGATTTTTTTCTTTTAAGATTATACTTTTTACGTTTACATTTCAGAGTTTATTTATTCTATTTAGTTCTTTTACATGTATTTTTAGCTCGTCTAGTCCTTGTATGTCTTGCTGCTTCTGTGAAACGATTTTCCAAGCATTGGATAATTACAGTCTTTGTGAAGCGTCGGTCTATCAATTCACTCATTTCCATCGGATTTACAGAAAACCACGTTTTTCCTTAAAAAAAAAAAGGAAAGGGTGCCCGGTCCGCTCTGATTATATGACCTTCCACGGAGGGAGAAATCATCTGGTCAAAACCTAAACCTGCCCCCGGCGTATGGCGCGGGGATCCGGTGATGTTTCAAAGGTCAAAGTCAAAGTCAATACATTGTCAATCCTGCCATATGTTGAACATGTACAGAGGATGGAAAATGCGTTGCTCTCAGAGACGCGTTGCAGTGGTAGGAGTATAAATATCAAAACAACAAGGTGAACACGGAGACCAAGAAGTTAAGGTGCGCTGTAGTTTAAGTGACAGCAGAAAAAAAAGTCTTCTGAGAAGACGTTCCACCCCTCATCACAGAGGCCTCTTTATTTCTAATGGAGTTTCCCAGTAGTTGAATCCTCCGGTTGCCACAACAAAGAGATTTTGACAAGACTTCACCGTGACCTGGATGACTGAGCACCTCCACGGAGAGAAGGTGCAGGAACATTCCGAACTTCTCCTTGGAAGGAACATTTCATTTCAATGGACTTTTATATGAGTTCCTGTTGTGACTGACTGACTGGACTGAAAACATCCAAGAATATACTGTCGCACAACGCTCCCTCTGTTTTTGTGTTCTCAAAAAATGCAGGAAACAAGTGGACTTATGATGAGTGATGGTATCCACTTGTTTGGTTGTTTTAGACCGCTTTCGCACGCTGATGGCGGTAAGGACGGCATGCAAGGCGCCAGCCAGACCACCGAGAGGAACTCAACGTCTCGTCCAAGGTCACTTTGGGGGTTGAACCACCAACCTTCTGTTTGGAGGGACATCTTCTCCACCAACTGAGCCCCAAACGGTGTCACCCCCATTCTACCTTCTCTTTCTCCTTGCTGCACCCCATTGACGTGGTCATATTGCTTCCCTTATTTGAGCCTGGTGGGTTGAGGAGGGATCCCCGACCCCCGTCCGCTGATAAATCGGTATCGGCCCGCAAACAAATGACATTTTTTTTCATCAGACCTTCCGGATCCCATTTTGAAATAATTATTTCTTATTATTTCCCCTTACTACTGCACTTACCATAATGTCTGGACTATAAGCTGCTACTTTTTTCACACGCTTTGAACACTGCGGCTTAAACAATGATGCAGCTAATTTACGGATTTTTTGGGGGGGCTAACGCGCTTCACGCTGTTCTGGTTGCACCAAGTCATTCATTCAGGTGGAGAAATGGAAGGTGAGATGTTCAGACACACCCTTGGCACCGCTCCCCACTGTTTGCTCCGGAGCCACAAATCTGAACCTATTGATTTGCGTACATGAACAGGAATGTTTTGCTTTTTATGTGATGGCATACCTTCTGAATGAAATGAATATGGATATATATTTTCACTTCTGTCAATATTCATGGAAAAATACTTTCACAATACACACAGTTGGACTCTGAAGCTTCAGAGCTACTTTCATAAAACTTAGATATGGTCTGCCCAGGTTTGAAATACCCTAATTTGAATGAAATACTCTAACTGTAAGCGGCTACTTTTTTCACACGCTTTGAACACTGCTTCTTAAACAACAACGCGGCTAATTTATGGATTTTTTGGGGGCGAACGAGCTTCATACAGGAAGAAGACAAAAATAGCGATCAGCTAGAGTAGGACAGAGCGGGGATAGAAAACGGATGGATGGATGGATTTTTCTTTGTCTTCTTCTTCTCCATCTAACCCTTTTCTCTGTATCCTCCTCTCTCATATCATCTACCTTCATATCCTCTCACTACATCCATAAATCTTCTATGGACTTTTCCTTGTGTAATTTGTTATTAATCTCTTTCATCAGCTCTGTTGCAGGCACTGTTTGGAAAAAAAGCATTTCCAGTCCGTATTTGTGAATGTTACCGGTATGTATTTAACTAAAAATTGGACAAAAATGTTTCTGTGTAAATATCTCATGTTGCAATGTGGACACCTGCGGTTTATAGACAAGTTATAGAAAATAAATGTATCTATTTCATGATTTTTAGCTGGTGCGGCTTACATTCAGGTGCGCCCAATAGTATGGAAATTATGATAATATTGTAATTGTAAGTGTAATCGTTGTAATTAGATTAAATACTGTGAACTGAAAAACATCTTTATTTTTTGAAATAATAATAACTGATCTGCGGAAACATATTCATGCATAAACCGGTCCCTGGTACAAAAAATGTTGTAGACCGCTGCCCTGAGGGAAGGACGGAAATGGCACCGAAGATGAAGATGTGTCGGACAGACACGTTCATGTACTGGGAATCTATGAGATGAAGCGTAGAGGGACTTCACTTGTTTCCCCTTCCGGCAAGAAAAGCACCTGCCTGTGCGAAGATAGAGATCTGAACGATAAAAGAACCGCGGTAGCTTTAATTCTGAAAAATATTTACACGGAACTGGAAAGTCTGTCGTCCTTAAACGACACATTTTAATTGTTTGCAGTCATTAGTATTCATGAGGCCACACACATTTGAGTCAGGTGTGACGAAGTTGAGAGACATTTACATAATTTCTTCTTTCCCTTTAACATTTGTGCAATTATAAAATGTAAAATAACCGCAACGGCAAATGATGAGACCTCCATGCAGGTCGTACCTTTACAAGCACAAAGCTAATGCGATTACAGACAAATAAATAATGAAAAACAAACGTGTTCTGCCAATCAAAAGGCCTCATATGCATTCAGCGGTAACACCTGGTGCTGTATTGTTGTTATTTTCCCCCGTTCTTCGAGAGAATAAATTCAAAATGTAGATCTCTGCGTGCGCCCGGGTGACAGCGGTTTTAAAAGTGAAGATCTGCAGAAAAGAAAAGAAATGACGACTTAGTTTAGCCGTGTTCAGAGCCTACGGAGTGTTTAGGGGCTGGGTGTGTTGCTCAACAACACTTTGAGAAGCTAGGAGGAGCGCTGGAGTCAGACAAGGAGCTAATCTCAGCACCTATATTGGTGATACCTAAATCTGGGGAATCTTTGCAGGGGTTCGATAAATCTAGAGAAGTCATTTGCAGGGGCTCACATCCATACATCTCACCACTCAAGTGATTTCATTCTCTGGAAAAAAAAAAAGGGACTGAGAATACCAGCTTGTTTCAGGAAGAATGTTCCAGGTCCATTCCAAAGGAATATTGGGTTTTGGTATCTGCGGTTTCTCGGTCAGGAGCAACTGCCCTGATTTAAATGTCTCGCCTCTCCACAACACTTGATTCAAAGCAGCAGGATGTTATCAGTCCTCCGCAGATCTAGATAACCAAAGCATGCATGCAGCTCAGGGGCTCCTCAGGACCAGGACTGAGAAGCACATGAATCACTGATCACAGCAGGACCACCGTGACAAGACGCTCTTGATATCTGCGACGTGACATTTTAAATTAGCGCAAAAATGTTGTGGTCTGGGAACAAATGTCCTGCTCTGTTGGTTCAGTGTTCACCCTGCGTTGGCTCATCGGACAGCACGTTCTCTCCGTCTTCCGAGTTCTTTTCCTGCGTAATTGTATCAATTTTTCAGAAAGTTGCGGATGCTTCGCCAAAGGCGGCAAGTGGAGCGCTACCATCTGAAGTCGTGGGGTGCAGTGTTGCACAGTATGCTGCGCAGAAAAATTAACAAAGACGTAAACATGGTGTTGGTATTACAAAGAAGAATTCTCGGTCCTCATAGACCATCACCTCTTTCTCAGAATGTACACTATCACCAGCTTTTGTCTGAAAGTGAACGCTGCACCACCCTCTGGTGGTTGTTTTGCTGATTAGCCATGGCGACGTAAGGCACGCATGGGGAGTATGTAGCTAGTGACATTTGGCCACTTTAGGAACAGACGTAGCTTTTTACATAAGTAGCATTAGCATGAATCCGCCCTTACTGCGCATCAGGGCTCAAAACAAGAAGCATCTTTTTGACGGTAGCCTACAACTTAGCACTGATGGCTCCAGACCAACACTAGTCCCTCAGATGGCAACTGTATTACAAGCACTTCACTGTGAATGAATTGGACTTTGAGTTCCATTGCCAAATGCCAAACCGTCCTTTTTTTAACTGTATTTGAGATTATTTAAAAGCATCGGTAAGCCTATCCCTATCTGTCACTCGCACCCGCTGCCCATCACAAGTACTCCCCTAAATCAATAGGAGTGAGCGGACAGCGGCGAGCAAATGAAATCCAAAGGTGCCCGCGCCCATCTTATCCCTGCATCCATCACGGTGAATGGGTAGCTAGCAGGGGTGATGCCGGAGCACCCATCTATCATCCCCCCCATGGCGTTCCCGCAAAGTGACACCCTGTCGGTCACGGCCTCTGTCACCCTGCAAAGGGCGGCGAAGATGGACTTCAGCCAATATGACTCACGGATGATTGTCGAGGTTGGACTGATTGGATTGTTTTATATCGCTGGCCTTTCATGTCCAAGTAATTATACCCAAATGGCAAAGATTAAGTCTTTCTTCAGGACTTGTGTTCCGGTTGTGCAGTAAAACCTCAGGACGTTAATGACTACATGTGAGAACGAGACTATAAATGTCTCTCAGTGATTGCGTTTCCCCGAAGGCACCATTAGATTGCAAGTTTTACTGACGGTTGAGTAAAAATCTGCCCGCAAAAGTGGAAAGGTTTATTTAGTCGGACATTAACATATTAATGTATCCTTGCCGGGCAACTGCGGACAGTGAGGCACTTTCATTGCTATTAGACGTGTAAGCAGCACTATGGTTTGCGATTGATTTTTATTGCGAGGCAATTATTAAAACCATTGACTAAACCCTAAAGATTTCTGTATTAATGTAACTCAATTTAAAAAAAGAAACAAAAACATGACAATAATAATTCCATTCTCGAGGCCTCGACCTTCCCAAAGCAGAGACTGGCGAATGCATCGACGGATATCGCAGTCCATTCGGACGCATCGCTAAATCATTAGGCGGCTCGGGATTGGGCTGAAAGCACTTGTTGTTTTGGTCAATTGTTTTGTTCGAGCCAGATGAGCGAGAAGGTTCGCCCCTGTTTCCCAACAGTTGAAAAGGGTGCAAGTTGGTGCTTTCAGCTCAAAACAAAAAGGTCCCACGGTTGGATTCCCACAGTGGGGACCATCCTGTGTAGAGTCTCCACATTCTCCCCGTGTCTGAGTGGGGCTGCTCGGGGTCACAAGACCCTGAATCGCACAGATGAGTGAATGAGTGAATGGGTGTATGTCTCTAATTGAAGTATGAATGAAAGGATGTTAATTTGTCATGCGCATGAGTGAGTGAATGGTTGTTTGTCTCTGTATGATGTGTGGATAAATGAGTGACTGGATGAATGTATTAAGACGTGTCCCTGTGATGGACCCATCTCGGTCAATCACCACAGGAAGGCTGTCGTGTGATTCATGGGAGGGAGTGAATCTGAATCATCGCACGTCTTTATATGACTCCATATTACATCGGCGGCGGAGAGGATTCCTTTACAGAAAATAAAAATAAAGATAAAGACAGCAAAGGCTCTTAATGGAAAAGAAGTCGTGTCCCTGTCTCATTACGAACCCTCTGTGGGATTTCATTACCGGCAAAAACACCACTTATCTACAGACTCCAACTTCCTAAAATCACACTTCAGTGAAAAAAAAAAACAAAAAAAAGCAGAAAACTCATCTTCTTTCAGGATCAGTGGCGGTTAGGGGCATAATCCTTGTCTCCTTTCACCGTCTTCCATTTATCTCATTTGCCTAAACAGTGATATCCCCCTCCTCTTCAGCTGAGCCCATACAAAGCAAAGGCCTGGCTTTGCCTCCGCAGACCCAGATCTGACAAACTGTGCGTGGGAAAATGGGGGTGAAAGAGCTTGTCGTTTTACATATCTATTTTTGCCAGAAAAGTAGGCAGGCAGTCTGGAATGTCAATGTACGCTCAGCAGCCTCTGACTGATGTAAGATCAAAGTGATGGCTGCACACAGTGGTACAACAAACACACACACACACACACACACGCACAGACACACGCACACAAGCAGTGGATAAGATGGCAGGGTGCAACTACAGACAGCTTAGATAAGACCGACTCTCTGGTCAAACAGTCTCTTTTCTTCGCCGCTTTCCCTTGACCTCGTGAGGGTCAAGGGAGGATGCAAAGGAGAAGTCGTCGGGGGGACGTGAACGGACTCCCGGAGAGGCAAATGTCGGCGACCCGGGCTTGCGGCGGGGAATCCACGACGGTCAAAGCGTGGCAGATATAACCGCGTAACCTGGGTAGCACTCTGGCACTGAAGGACATGCAAGTTGTCTGAGATTCAAAGAAAAAGATAAAACGGGAGATTCAGGAAGAAGGTCGGGAAACAAGGAAAGGAACGCGAGGGGATGCGCTCGTATTGACGAGGCTTGCTATGAAAAGGGATCAAGGTAAACAAATGGGCGTAAATTAGCTAGTGGTCAAATAACGCAAGGGTGGAGTCATTAAAACCAGAATAAACAGGAAGGGACAACACGTAAATAAACATGCTAAAAGCAGAAACACGCCTTGATTCTGGATGTGAAAGCGGAGATGGATAAATCAGAGCATTTCTTGTTTCCAAAAGAGGGCTTGAATTGATAGAATTCTAAAGATGTTCCCTTTCCAATGGGTTTAGGGATGTGTTGATGTATTCATATATTATCCCTTTTGCCTATCCTGTGCTCAGGGCTGCTGCCGTTGGACGAGAGGCGGGGTTCACCCAACGCATCTTAGCTAAAAGTGGCTCCAAAATATTCAGATTCCAGTGTCAAAAAAGTACCATTGCTACATTTGGAAATGTTGAAGTATTTTGATGAACAGCCTTATTTGTCTCGGCTCTGTGAAGGAAAAAAAAAGACTGACATGGGAAAAAGACGAATGCCTTCCACAGAAAGACCCGGGACATCGGCTGCCTCAGCAAACGTCCTCAAAACAGCAACGGAATGCGCTTTGTGTCAGAAAACACGGATGAGTTATTTTATTTTAGACACTTCTTTGACCGCCACAGAGAGTCTGGGACCGCAGGCACCTCCGGATGGCGACTTTGTCCAACCGTCGAAATGACCAGACGAAATGAGGCAGAACCAAAACGAAAAAGAACTAAAATTAAAGCATGAATCCAGATGAATCAAATCACATGATTAATTAGATTCACATTTTCAACACAGTGAACGCATGCTGAGAGCATCATGACTCAAAATCCACTCACTGGTGTGGATCAGTGCCCCAAACCCATCCAGATGGCTGACTCTAAACAACATTACGGCCTCTGGATGGGAAGTTAGAGTCTAAAAAAGCCATAGACAAGAAGACGGAGAAACAGGAAGTAGTCATCACACTTTGCAGGAAGTAGATTTTCTTTCACCCAAGCACTTCCTGCATAAAGTATCAAGTCAATGCCATGCAAATGTCTGTGTGGGATTCCTCTGCAAGGAACACAATTGGTAAATACGGTCGGGTTGGTATGTTTTGTCTATTAACTTGTTTTAACCTCGCATTCTGGACAACCTATATCAGCGGTCCTCAATTTTAATTGTGCCACGGATCCGTTTAATGTCAGAGAATATTTTCGCGGAATGGCCTTTAAGGCGTCGCGGATAACTGCTAATATCAATATATAAATATTCCCAGTTTTTTTCTTCAAAGGCTTAAAACAGGTTGCTTGGGCTCCAAGTGGCGAAGCAGTTTTGAAGGCTTCATTGCCTCGTTGGAGAGCCAGTCGCCGCATATCATGCAGAGCGTAGGAATCACCTGTCACGATAAATCCATTTTTTTAAGTCGGTCTCCTGGTATTGTCTGTTACATGCGGCTTTCTTTTTCTTAGTGGTCATATGCTCTCCTTCTGTCTCCTCACTAGGTCGTTTCCTCTTTGCAAAGAAACTTTGCAAAGAAACTTTTTTACTCATTTTGCTGGGTTGTGGGTTAAATATTAGCGCTAATTTGGCCGAGACAAGCATCCTCACATACGTCAAGAGTGAGTCATGGACAGGTGGAACAGCAAAAATTAGCTACTTTTTCAAAATAAAACATTGCTCGGACTCGGATAACAAACAAAATGGAAATAATGTAAGTTATTTATTCTTTCTGTGCGGCTCGGTACCAAACGTCTGGGGGTCGGGGTCCGCTGCCCTATATGCTCATGCTAATTTAAGCAAATGCTAAGCGTATATATAACTTCCTGACATGAGTCCCCCTAAAATGCAATATGAAGCATAATTTATAATGAACGGGTATCCAAGACAGTCAATCTTAATTAATCTACCGCAGACGTGCGATTGATCCAATTAAATATTCTATTATATAGTAGATAATGCTGGACCAGAAATATCTAAAAATACTCAATCCCAAGTTCATAACTGTCAAATAAATGGTCAGGGTTCGATATGCCAATGCATGTTGTTGTGTGTGTGTCATACACATGATAGAACCCAGGTAGGTAATCATGGCGAATTAATTCTGAATAATATTATATGTCTGGGATTTAATATAGCTCTGCACAGAACTATTATCAGGATAATATGAAGCATTAAATCTTCTAGGTACTCATGAAAAGTGTGTTGAATTATTATGAAAGATCTGTATTTTTATCCCTTAAAGAAACTGAGAATGTTTTACTTCTGTATTTCGTCCATGTTGAGCTGGTTTTAGATCCTTGGCTGATGGGATCAGAACTGAATCTAATTTTATACCGGATTAAGGGAGGGAAGCAGGAAGTACAACGGGTATCCCGAAATGTATCTTAAGTAGGAATTGTCCTGTAGAAAACAATCCTGGCCCCAAAAATTCACCGAACGACCCTCACGCGGTCAATGAGCCGCTCATCTGTAGCTCTTCAAGGTTTCAACCGCTTCTTCGGGATTACAAACTCCTCCTGCGACAACACTAGCACTAATTGGTGGGATCACACGTTCATCCCTCTGCGGGTTGGACTGTGGGAGGAAAGTAGAGACACCCGAGCAGACACACAGAAAGGTCCTCTTGTCTGAATCAAACCAGGATCCTTCGTGCTGTGAGGCTGAAGCGCTAACCACTGTGCCACCGAGTTTGCCCTTTTATCATTATTATTATTATTTTAAATTGGAAAACTTGTCGATAATTGCATAACTTGTCATTGTTTGACGTACTCTGTAACAAATTGTTTATAATTTTTTTTCACTTTTGCACCATGGGTCTTAGAGTAACGCTATTTCAATGCTCTCTATGTGTGAACAGTATGGACAATACAGTATACTTTGACTTTTGACTTTGACAAAGAAAAACACAAACATCTGGAACAGCACATGTTAGATGTCTCGGAGAGAAGGTCAGAGAAGCCAGACCCAGATGGTTGGGTCATGTACAGAGGAGGGATGGTGAATATGCTGGTAGATGGATGTTGGAATGGGAAATCTAGATTCATGGATGTAGTGAGAAAGGATATGAAGGTAGTTGGTGCGAGAGAGGAGGATACAGAGATCGGGGTTAGATGGAGAGGGTTGATTCGCCATGGAGACCCCTTGAAGGGAAAAGCCCAAAGGAAAAGAAAATTATTAAGATTAATTCGAATCGACGAGTGACGGCCGGCCGATTCCATCATCGCCGTTCGGCAGAGAACCGGTGGTCTCTGCGTCGTTTCAGCGGGGTGTCTGAAATACATCATGTGGCAACAGCGGTAATCAGACCGGGGCCTCCATTAAGACGGGCCGTAGAGCCGGGCGCGCCGCGCCCAAATTGTTTTAACGTCGTCTCCTGCGGCTCAAATCGGCGCTGTCTCTCACCTGTCTCTGCCTTTCTGGCGAGGAGACGTCTCGTCTTCCCGAAGCCATCCGACTCCGGCCGGCGGCGCTTAAACAAGCCTGACTGGAAATGAGCGCAGGCAATCCGGGACGGCAATGGTCTGATCAATTAGGAGGGAGAGGGAGAGACGGGCAGCCAGAGTTTGTGGTGAAGCGCAGCTCTCAACGTCTTTAGATGTTGTATAATATGCTAAGTGCATTTTAGAGAGCTGGCCAGACAAATCATTCATCTGCAGTGGAAACCGTATCCTCCTAATAGGCACCATCCTCCGACCCCAAACACCCCCGACGCAAGATCTGGACGACGTTAGATCTTGGGAGTCGAGACGGAAAAGGAAAAAAAAAAAAAAATGAAAGAAAAGGAAGCCACTTCTCCGTTTGTCCCCTCCTTCGTTTCTCTGCTTGAAAAAGATACAGAGAGGATAAAGTGAGGAGCTTTGGGGGATTAATCTCAGCCCGGTGACACGCTCCCTCCTCCATCACGGCTCCGGCTCATTCAAAAGGAAAAATAACGTGGGAAATACACAATATGAGGATAATCTGTTGGCTCTCTGCTAAACTGCCGCGGCACGTTCAACCGACGGCGAACGTAGAAGATAAGTTTTCTTCCTGGAAAACAGTAAATAACGGACGAGGAGTCGGGAGGACGGACTTTTTCACTGCTAAACATTCTTGCGTTTGACACTAAACTATGGTAAACCCGAGCCTGATTTGTCACAAATCCTGTTTACGTTATTTGTTTCACTGCTCAGATAGAAGTTCTTCCGGGCTCCTCATAAACATCAACCCTTCACTTTCTCCTTCCCGCTTTGTGTTTCGACCAAACACAAAACAACGTGTCGCTCCGACGGCCCAACCGGCCCATTCATAGCTTGCGTCGACAAAAATCTCAACTTTTTATTTCTTTAACGCAGTTTTTTTTCAAATCGAACAGACATTTCTAACAGCATGATGAGGGAGAGGATTCCTCATTTCTAGCTCAAAGATTTCTGCTTTTTTTTTCGGTTCAGATACCGATTAGGACACGGCTCTTCACGTTTCGTGGAAAAAATGACGAGAAAGCCGTCGGTATGTGACACCAAGAAAAAACTCTCCGTCCATGTAGACTTACAGACATTTACCTCATATATAGTACAGTGCAATAAACCCTTTTTTTCATTTTTCACTTGTTTACTTCTTTACTTTTTTCTTTCTACATAGTTTTCTATTTATTCTCCTATATGTTATTTATATATATACATTTTTTAATGTTTTTGGTCCTTTATTCTTTTCTGTCATATCTCAAACCCAGTGATGCTGCTCTCGTATTTTTGTGTTGTGCTCTGCTTTTTAAGGTTGTTTGTGTTTTTGATTCAACTGAATCCAGGGGCTGCTATCTCTAAATGTAATGGCAATAAAATTCTTGAATCCTTGAATCCTCTCATGCACACATCTGGACAATGTAGGCCAGGGGTGCCCGATACGGGGATTGCGATCTACCGGTCGATCGCAAAGGTAGTGTGGGTAGACGGCATGGTATTAAAAAAATAGGCGTCATTCTATCATCCGTCCTCACAATCAGATTTGTCACTTAACTGACATACAAGGCAGACAGTCTGACCTCTGACCATTTCTGATACATGGGTTACCGCGCATGCGCATGTAACGGTGCTAAGTGCTGCAAAACTCTAGCAAGCTGGCGAGTTATATAGTTATCCTCCAATTTATTTCTTTTAAATGTAAGAAAGGGTGTTACAATGAGGGAAGGAGCTCGACCAAGTAAGAAGTCAAAAACTTACCACTTCCACAGGGAGTGGGAGGAGGAATTTTTTTTAACTATGTCATTTTTATAGTGCGTTCACCTCATCTGCCAGTCTACCATCGCTCTACCTCTCCTTCTTCTTTTCCTTTGGGGTTTTCACTTGAGGAGTTGCCACAGTGAGTCTCCATCCAACCCCATTCTCTGTGTCCTCCTCTCTCACACCACCTCACTACATAGCCTCTCACACAACATTCATAAATCTTCTTTGGTCTTCCTCTAGACCTCCAATTCCAGCATCCGTCTACCGATATATTCACCATCCCTCCTCTGTACATGACCCAACCATCTCAGTCTGGCTTCTCTGACCTTCTCTCCAAAACATCTAACATGTGCCGCCCCTCTGATGGACTCATTCCTGATCCTATCCATCCTGGTCACTCCCAAAGAGAACCTCAACATCTTCATCTCTATGACCTCCAGCTCTGCTTCCTGTCTTTTTTTCAATGCCACTTTCTCCGACCCATACAGCATCACTGGTCTCACCACTGTCTTGTCCACCTTTCATTCATTCTAGCTGTTATTTTGCTATCTCATAGTACCCCTGACACTTTTCTCCACCCATTCCAACCTGCTTGAACCTGTTACTTTACCCTTTGTTCCGCTTTCTCGGAAGAAGGGAAATGTGGCGCTGCGTTGTCGGACTGTTCATAAAACCTATGATAATCATTTGGAAGTGTGCTTGAGGCTGGCTGCTTGTAGCAACTGTCACAACACATCCCAGGCCAATTCCATTCACTGCAAGTTATCAGAGTAAGGTCATTTTTGTGTTGTGCAATATGGATTTATGCAGTTATGCAAGGTGAACCAAGATGTATAGTATCTATAAACAATTCTCAATATATTTATAAATACATATGATTTACATTGTTATAGCAGGCAAATCATTTTGACTTGGACATTCTATCAGCAGTTTGCATGCTGAAAAAGTGTGTGCACCCCTGATGTAGGGTCTCCAGTGAACCTTCTGCATGTGTTTGGACTGCAGGAGGAAGTGGAAGAACCCTAAGGAACCTCAGGCAGACACGGGGAGAACATGGAGACTTCACACAGAAAGATGTGGGATTCCAGCCTGGGACCTTCTGGCTGAGAGGAGGAAGCTCCGAGGACTTTACCACTTCACCTGCCCTGCAGCTCGAAAATCACATGCATGAACTGGGGAGAACTGAATTTTTTTTTTTCTTTGGATATGGATGTAATCTGCCCACCGAAATGTCTTCGAAGCTGCGCTGAAGCACCAGGAGGTTCGAGCTCTGACTTCATTTTATATGCTGAACTCCCTCCATCCCTCAGCTCATATGATGAGGTTTGTCTGGATACCGATGCAGATGCAAATGCTGAAACCCACCGGAGCCGCTTGATTACCAGTGAATATGCATGAAAACCACTTCAGTTTCCAGCCCAACCTCCGCCACCCGCAGCTGCCACGGAAACCGAGGAGGTGATAAAGGTCGCGATCCAGGTGAGACGGAGATGGTCGGTGGTCGTTTGTTGTTTGATGGATTCCCGGCGAGATGCGAGGAGTCACAGGCCGTTGCTCCAGTGATCCATGGAGGTCAACATGGAGACAGCGAGACGTACTGGGGTGTTTTAATTTGCCTTCTGCCTGAGGACACTTCAGCGTGCAGAGAGGAAGAGCCGGGGATCCAACCGCCAACCTTCACAATCTGGGCTGAGATGATCTCCAGACTCCGGTTTGGAAACGAGCACATAGACGGATGGTGAAGTGGTGAGAAGGTCCCTGGTTGGGTTCCAACAGAGGGGGGCCTTTCTGTCTTCGCTGGAGACACTACATTGTCCAGAAGTGTGATTGAGAGGATGATTTTTTTTGTCTTTTTCTATAAAATTATTTATGCAAGAATGAATGACTGAGTGAATGTTGTATGTCTCTATATGACGTGTGGATGAGAGGGCAAATGGTTGCATTTCTCTTCATAGACATTTGAAAAAATCAGCACATCAAGAGGGCTCTAAAAGAAAAAAATCATTTATTTTAGCATGCAACAAATATGTGAATTTTTTTTTTATTTATTGAAACTTAAATAAATCATCTTTACAATTGGAGCCCTCTTGGTGTGCAGATTTTTTCAAACCTTTATTTAGTCCATATTTTTGATCCGGTACCCATCCCTAACTGGGGAGAGGATTGTTTTTCTTTTTTCCACAAGTGTATTTCTCTAAATGATGCGTAAATGCGAGAGTGAACCATCGCACGCCTCTACAAGTGGCCCTGACTGGTCCAGGGTGAATCCTATCCTTTCCCTTGCAAAGACTGTGAAAGGCTGCGTCCCCCTCCAGGACGCCGGGTGCAGGATAAGCGGTAAAGATTCCTTCTTTTCAGTGCAAGTGCAGCATATTACCACCGCTAAGCTCTAGCTGGTTTAGAAACGGTTTCCAAGGACACGACGCTACATCTAATCCTGTTTCCTTCTGGGCCTGAAAGGTAACCTTCCACTTTAACGGTATTTTTTAAAAAGTGCTTTCTTGTGGCCTCCGGCCTTGCCGACTGTTTATCGACTCCATTGATCAACCCGAGTGTGAAATGTCCACTTTTGCGTTGACGAATCCCTGTCTGGAGAATTCTCCTTTTTCCCCGTTTCAAGGCTTGGACTCCTCCCTGACGTGCGCGGGTCAGAACAATACAACGGATGGAGATGCACAACCTTTCCCCCCGACCGGTTCCACATCGCAATATAATAAAACCCAATGTACTCTGGACTCACGGATTCCAGAGTGTGTGTGAGTGTGTGTGTGTGTGTGTCCGTCTGACCACGGCGAGTGTGACAAATGGATGTGTCAGAGCTTGATGGAGGGCCGTGGCGGCGCTGTGAGGCGCGCAGCTATTACAAGACTGTATCAAAAAGGATCCAGAGGTAAAAAAAAAAAAAATAAATAAAAATAATTTAACAACACACGTTACCTCATTCCCAACGAGCGGAATGTGAACGCAGGAGCGAAGCATGGAGCAGCACCCTTCATGTTTCCAGTCTGCCGGGAATCGATTACGAGAAGAACGCAGGCTCCGGGTTCAGGTTTCCAATATGGAGGCCGGCGTCGGGGTAACTGTAGTTTTTCTTTTTTTTTTTTTTTTTTTTCTGATGTAAGTCCAGTGAAACAGACAAAAAGCAGCCTGCTAAAGATAAAGCACCATGACCTTGGGCTGGTTTCGTCTAACTGGGCCACCCCACCTGCATATGTGTGTGTGTGTGTGTGTGTGTGCAGATAATGAGACAGAAAGGTGAGAGAGTCTTTCGTACATGTGTTACGAGTTTGCCAGCGTGATACGGGATGTAACAGATTCGGCGTGTTCAGTTTAGCATATTCATGCGTTGACGTGAACCCCCTCCGCGGTGAGTCACGGGGATCCAAACCTCTTCTCCTTGAATTAAATTCAAAGGGAGGAAATGGCGTTTTCAAAACCGTCCGACGTTCTCGGGTTTCCCCGTCTCACCTCCGCGCCGGGACACGCGAGTCGGGATGCGTCGCTGGCTGTCGTTTCGTAAAAAAATATGAATAAAATATGATGCGTGTTGCCGTCCGTGAATCCGCCCGTCGGCCGCTGGGAGTTACGGTCCATGTCAGACGAACGCAGGGTGGCTCCGGAGGAGACGGGGTCGCGGGCGAGTGACTTGGATGTGACAAACATGTCAGTGTGTGAGATGTTTCTTTATTAGCCGCTTCTCAGCCGGAGAGGAACCCTTCAGCGGGACACAAACGTGCTTTTTTATTTTCCCACAGAGCCAATGAGGCATTTTTTGATTGATTGATTGATTCAGTTCTGCTTCCTCCAGGGGCCACAGCCAATCACGTTCCTTGGTTGAACCCAGAACCAATCACCTGCCTCCATCTAACCCTCCGCATCCTCTCTTCTCATACCAACTAACTCCCTGTGCTCTTTCTCTCCATCCTTAAACCGCTGATCTTCCTCCAGACCTCCTGCCTGGCAGCTCCAACCTCAGCATCCTTCTATCCAGATATTCACCATCCCTCCTTTGTCCATGTCCAAACCATCTCAGTCTGACTTTATCTCCAAAACATCTACCATGTGCTGTCCCTCTGATCCCTCCCTCCTACTTCCTCCAAAAGAGGAACCTCAACATCTTCACTCTGCCTCCTGTTTTCTCCTCAGCATCTGCAAACAAGCCAACACGGCAGCTCCATCTCCTCCACCTGATACGTTTTAATCGTAAATCCCTGGATGAGATCCTGTTGCGCTGATGTTTGCTAAGAAGCCCTTGGATCCACCAAAAGGACAGAAAAAGGTGCATATTGAGGTTCACGGTTTCTCTCTTTGGGTTCTCAAGTATGGAGACGGTCTGAATGTACAAATCTACAACTATCTGCTCCATCACCGCCCCCTTGGACGTCAATGGAGGTGTATCCACTTGTCTAATCACCTATAAAATTAAACAAATTTCCAGCGCAGACCTCCCCGAGGTCTTTTTTTCAGTCGCTCGTTTACAGAGTTAAGGTTTTTGCGAGCGCTCGTCGGCCCATTTTAAAAACCCGCTGCACGCTCGGAGCTTCTGCCCGTCCCCCCCCCTGCACTGACATCAAGAGGTGAGCCGGAGGGGCGGTTAAGGTGGAAAACAGGAGGGTGCGCTGAGGAAATTGAGACTCGGCGAGCGGAGAATGGAACCGGAGGGGGACGAGGAGGAAGCGCGGGGGAAAACCTTCTGCTCCGGCTGAACCTTCCAACCGTCTGTAAAGACGTGAAGTGGTGCTTGTTTCTCATCTTGACTCTGCATGTCAAGTGATCTCCAGATAACTCCGGACGGCAGGAGAGGCCGACTATCGCTCTCGGACCTTTGCCACATTCGCCGTTTGCTGGAAATTATTAAAGGTTGTTTGCCGTCGGCATGCATTTATGAAAAGTTTTAAAAATCAAATCAAATGTTCTCGACCCGACTCGCAGCGTCTCTTGTTGACGTCACCATTTCTCAAGAATTTATTTCAAAAGTCTTGTTCCATCATTTCAACATAGGGGCGTTTGGGACATTAAAACAAATTCGACAACTTTTTTTACTTTTTTCCCGTTTGTGTCGTTATTTTTGGTCACTTTTTTCTTCCATTATATTTTCCAAGAGTGAGCTTATTTTTTTTAATTTTCCTGTTTTTACATCTGTGTTGCTTGGTTGAGTAAAATCGGTACTGTGGTGAAAACGGTGTTACGTCGCGCCATAGGAACGGAATTTTGACGTACAAGTGGCTCGGTTGGTAGGGCCGGAGTCCTGCCAGTCGAACTGGAAGTTTGGCGGTTCAATCCCTGGCTCCTCTTGTCTGCATGCTAAAGTGTCCTTGAGCAAAACACTGCACCTTATTTGCTCCCGATGGGTAAATGAAATAACACTCATATATATATTCATTTATTATCTATGCAGACCACATACAGAGGCATACAGCCACTCATCCACACAGCAGGGCAGGTTAGCGTCTACAATGGCCTCGAGTGGACGCCTCCATACATATGTGTATATATACCGTCATTTACGGACTATAAGTACCTGCCGCAGACCCTTTCCACATGGATTGTGCGGCTAATTTATGGATTTTTTTTCACGCCGAAAAAACATTGTGCTTCGTCACGCCAGACGGATAAAATTGTCGTGAAATTCTGAGCCCGTTCAATTCCGACACCAAAGAAGACGACTTTAATGGTTTTAGTGCGCAGGAGGAAGACCAAGATAGCGATCAGATGGAGTAGGACGAAGCGGGGATAGAAAATGGATGGATGGACTTTTCCTTGTCTTATTTATTCTTAATCTTTTTCATCAGCCATGTTACAAGCACTGTTTGGAAAAAAGCGTTTCCAGTCCGATTTGTGGATTTTACCGGTATGTTTTTAATGAAAAGTAAAAAACAAATGTTTCTGTGTAAATATCTCATGTTACAATGTGGACACCTGCAGCTTATAGACAAGTGCAGCCTATATATGTACACATATTCATTTAGTTACTTTTAGCCTGTGTTGCTTATATTCAGGTGTGATTAATAGTCCAAAAATTACGGCATACATATATATATATATAATATAAATCTATATATATTCCAAATCTTACATTTGAGTGTGAGTATATGAACCACTCAAGGAGAGGTTCCTGCGTGTCTATTAAGAAATGCAACGGCACGTCGGCCTTTGCAATGTTCTGTGTGTTTTACGGAAAACGAGGAAAATGTGTGAAAATACGTCCGTTATTTACGTTTGTACCTCAAATGAGCGCAGAGGTGGATTAATAGAGGAGAAGAACGCATTAGGATTCCGAGGCTGGGTTCCCCTCGCGCCAGTAACCTCCTCCTCCTCCTCCTCCACGTGTTTTATGTTTCTGTCTGTCGGTCAACCGGCCGTTCCCTCTCCGTCTCAAACTGGGTTTCCTCTGTATTCCTGGCGCGGTGAAGTTTCGCCCAAAATGCTGTCAGGACGTGATCCGCTGTCAGCGAGACACCGAGCGGAGGCGCGTTAGCTGCCGGCCGCGGCGTGTCTCTGACAAGAAACAAGCCAATTAAGGAATCCCCCCGGCACTCCTTAAGCCCGGTTATGGCAGAGGTCCCCGAGACGCGCACTGCTATGCTAAATCATCACACCTTTCTTATATGAGAGGCTCCGTGGGGAGACGTGGAGGGATTCTGGATTATTCCGTTTTTGCCGGCCGTCGCTCAGCGGCACACCGCCAGAGAAGGAGGATACCGCAGGAAGGGCTTTTCTTTTCTGTTGTTCACGCTCGTGGCTAATAGTATTAGGAAGCGCTTTGAGATAAGCTTTAGGTTGCATAGTTACAATCAATTACTGTGGTTAAACATTGCAATAAAAAAAAAAAAGATAAAGGATTACGGCCGGGTCTGAGCGAAAAGGGGGTGCAGATGTACGCGTCTAAACATCTGAGCATGCATGTGAAGGGCTTCTCCAAAAATGAGATCAAGTCCTCCTCTATCCATCTAGCTTTCTTCACTCTTTCCCTGAGAGACTTGTCAGCAGAGTCTCACAGGAAAACCTCGAGGAGGTGCAGATTTACCGAGATGCTCTCCTGGCGTCGGGCGCGTGCTCAACAAAAGAATGTGCACAATAACAGAGCGGACGATGGGAGATGAGCTTTACAACGTGGCCTCACTGAACATCTCGTGGATTCTCACAACAGGCCATCTGAAGAAACTTAGCATTCTGCATGCTTCTCAAGGACACCTCCATCCACAGAGAAGATCAGCCAGGGATCAAACAGCTGACACAGAGATTAGTGGACGATCTGGCCTCCATCCTCTCCCCCCCTTCCGAGCCTCTCTGCACAAACAAAGCGTCTATCTTTCAGTCATTTCAAACTTTCTCCTTGTTTTTTTGGCTCCCGTCTCACAGGAGCCTTGGGTTGGCGAAGGAGGGGAGAGCTGGAGACGGGCCAGAGCTCGGTCTTAACTTTTTTTAAAAAGGCTGAACGATTTCCCGGAGCAGTGGGGCACTGTGGCAGAACCGGTATCAACAGATGGATGCACATTTGGTATGCCGGTACGTGTTTGCGCACCGCGACGTGAGCTCGAGCGACCGCGTTTCCTTGATCAAACCCGTTTGATTTTTTAATTTTTTAACACCGGCCGCATCTAAAAAGTGAATCCCGCAAGCTTGATGTGACGAGGCAGCCAAAGCAAACCTGAATTTTCACCGCTTTGCTGCAAAACGGACCGGGGTTTGCTAATGAAGAAGCACCCGGGGGCTCGAAACCAACAACTGCAACCGTAATAAGCCTTGTGAGACTCCGTATTTCATGCAACGGCACCTTTCGATTTCAGCTGGAGGATTCGCACCCTGCTGTGTGCGACAGTTTAAATCTTCAAGTCGGAGAAAGGCCATCCAAGACACTCCAACAGTGGAACCTTGACTTCCGGTGCATCGACTTAGGAGTTTTGAAAGATCCGAACCGGCACTGAGTGGAGTTGTGTTTCGTGATCCGAGCCAAGATCTGAGTTAGGAGCAGAACGAGAATTTGGCATTTGACATTATGGCTGCTGCTGTCCATGTAGTGGTGTTTAAAAACAGCGGGAGGCACCGCCGCTCCTCGCTAGCCCAGATAAAAATCTGGTCAGATCCGGTGACGGAGAGCATCGTCTGTGAGAAGGCAGTAGACATTTATGGGGATTCGGTGCGGCGACGGCGGGAACGTGGAAGGACGAGGTGTCGGGAGAGTCGTTCAAACCCGGTCGGGGAAAGAGGAGAAAGAGGAGTGGCTTCACTCTGCACATACATGGAGTTTAGACTCCAGAAGGCGTGAAATTTAGCAGAATTGTAGCATTAAGTGTGTAGCCAGTCAGTTGAGTTGATAGAGTGACAGATGAAAAACTCCAGCATCTGCGTTTCATCTTCAAGCTAAATACAGAACTGTCTCAGAAAATTAGACTATTGTGATTAAGTTCTTCATCTTTTGTAATGCAATTACAAAAACAAAAATGCCATACATTCTGGATTCATTGCAAATCACCTGAAATATTACAAGCCTTTTATTAGTTTAATATTGCTGATTATGGCTTACATCTTAAGAAAACTCAAAAATCCTATCTCAACATATAAGAATATCATTAAAAAGTCATCTTTTTTTTTTTTAATTACATTACAGAAGATTAAGAACTTTATCACAGTATTCTAATTTTCTGAGACAGTCCTGTACACTTAATAAATCCTTTTTTTTTACTTTAAATTGTATTTTATTAATTATTACTATTTTTCTATATATAATTTGGTATGTATAAAGTACATTTTTCTCGTCTAAAAAGATCGCAAAACCAGGGACTGGAACGGATGAATGGTGTTACAATTCATTCTAATGGGGAAATCTAATTTGAAATAGGAGAAAATTGACCAATGAACGTCCAAAGTCGAGGTGGTACTCCACTCGAAACACCCTAAGCTCTCAAATAAGGACTAAATTCAACGTTTGTTTGTTCGGTCGAACACTTTACTGTTTACAGAGTAAACAAAACCTAAAAATTCTCGAGTGCACGACCACGAGATCGGCAGTTGATCTCCCTGCTGTTGCAAGCGACGAAGAGAAATCAGGAGTGCATTTCCCGCGGGGAACAAACATAGCGGTCGTCCACGGCTCATCTCTCCGACGGCCGGAGTCGCTTCAAAACCGTTCTTTTTTCTCCAAGATGAACAGGAAAAGTAATCGAGCGAGGGGGGTTGTTGGGGAAGCTGACCTCTCAGAAGAAGAGGACTCTGACGAAGAGCAGCTGGCAGCAAAGGAAACGTTTATCTTCAAGGATTGCACCATCTGTCGTTCTTCGGCGGCGTAGAAATTCGCAATCAGCGCGCACACAGAAAACGCCGTTCCGGACGCCTACGCGCAGAAATGTATCGCAATCTTTTTTCCTCCGCTATATAGGGTGAGAAACAGGTGCAACTGCGGAGGGGTTTCGGCGAAAGGTCCAGCAGATTGGCGGACACTGTCTGGAGCGTCCGCAGCCTTGCAGCTTTCCACATATCTCCATGGCTGTCCATGTGACAAAGCCGACAGATGCACTTTTTGCGATCATTTAGGAAAAACTCGATCATCAGCCAGGATTTAAAGGAGGGTTTCACGAGTTTTTAACAGTTTTAAATCAAATTGAGATGCACATGGAGGAAATGGAGGGAGTGGAGATGAAGAAGGTGCAGGGCTTCAAGCACCTGGGGTCAACAGTCCAGGGGAGGGCGGGGAAGAAGTGCGAAAACAAGGGTGGAGGAAGATGTTCGGCTGTGGTGAAAGCCGAAAAGAAGATGAAGGACAAGGTAAAGCATTCGGAAGACGAGAGGAGACCGGGAAAAGCATGATCCCTTTCTTCTGGGCTGTACATCCACTCCAAGCTGACCTTCAGGCTAGCGTGTCTTCTCCATCTTCTGCTCCCAACATTAACGACTTTCGCAGATGTCGTCCCGATCGCTAAAAAGGCTCGGCGCTAAACCTTATTGTATGTTCTCCTCCCTGCATGGTGCACGGCAGGGGGGAAATGCCCCGTTGGCATATTGATTAAGCTAATCGTGTTAAATGAATGAGGCGTGCTAGCTGCCCGACTGACGCCATCCCCTGCCCACGCTGTCTGAGAAGATCAGAAAAAAGCATGCAGGAGATTGGTTGGAGACCCTAAATTGTCCAGACGTGTTCATGAGAGGGTGAATGTTTGCGGCCCAGGGTGAACCCCGCCTCCTGCCCAATCGCAGCTGGGATAGGCTCCGCCCCCTGCGGTCCTGAATGCAGGATGAATGAATAATTAAATGACAAATGTGTTTGTTGCCCATCATGCCATTAAGGCGTATTGACGATAACCAATTGGAGAGCTAACACAAAATGTATCTGAGATGAAGGTGGGGTAGACGGGAACAAAATTACACACATGCACACACAGTCACACACACACACAGTTTCTCCATGAGCAGCGTGGCACTTGAATACATGAATACAATGTCACATTTATACTTCCCCTCCCGGGTGGGACTTATCTGCTGCCTGGGACAGGAAATATCGATCCCTTTGCTCCACGATGGACGACCATCATTCCCTCCCTGCCTGCTCTCGGCGACGTCAGAACGGCGGCGAGGGAGAGCAAAGTTCTTAACCCCTCAAAGCTGTTTCTTGTAATTTATTAAATAAGCCTCCCTTGCTTCTGCTCCGCTGTGCCCCCCTCCATAAACCCCCCACTTGGAAATGACTCATGCATATTTCAGCAGCCTGTCAGCCGGCTTTGAGTGGAGCTTATTGTGGCTCTGCAGGCGCCGGGTCAACTGTCTTTCCTCTCCCGGCCTTCCTCGAACCCAACCTTCGGTACGAATATCACGCGCCTCCTACCGATGATGCGGGAAGCTGCTGCGTTGGAACGTACCATTATCAAAGTTTACCCGTGGAAACTACACCAAGCGCTCAGAAGCAGGGACACATATTGACATCGGCATCATGACCTATAGAAGCACAATGCTGCTTTTCTATCAAATGTCTACCGTCTGTTTGCTGCATGGTGTTTACGGTGTATTTTCACGGGATTTGCAAACTGCAACGCCGGAGATGTGTGATGAAGACCTGCAGGGAAACAAGTGAGAAGACGAGTCCCTTTATCAGATGAGGGATCTCAGCCTTTCCTTATCGGCCCCCCGCTTTAATTAAAACTACTTGAAGGTATCTGTGATGTTCGCACGAGAGCCCCTCGGCCATGGTCTCCGATGTAATTGGCACTAGTGACTTTTCAGACTTTAGTCCGACTTGGCTATGTGCGGAAAGGTGTCGGCAGACAACAGCAAATTTTCACACAAAGGGAACTTTTAGCCATTTCTGCTGGTGGCAGAGGAACCAGGAACCATGGACCTCAGTCGGAGGCGGAGTCTTTCTACAGTTCCAGAGGAGCTCATACGCCGACCCCTCACTACCAGATACTTCTTGCAACAGCTGAGCGCCATCTTTAAAACGGTCCATGACGGTCCCTGGTCAGATCTTTCTCGGATAAAATGGGCAGAAGCAGCGGGAAATGGAGTGACGAAGACGTCCAAGCTCTCCTGGCCTGCTACATCTCAGAAAGGTTTTCAGAGCTCGCAGAGGAACATCTACATTTTGGTTAGTCTGGAGTTAGCTCATGGCTACTGGGGTTCTTCGCAGTGCAGTGAGGAGATGAAACCCTCCAACCATCTGATAGTCCCTGGTTATTATTTCATGAGCTTCCACCTCCATGTTGTCCATGTTGTCTCCCTCTTTGGTGGTTATTTGAGCTTCAAGTGCATCTTGCAGATGGTCGTGTCTCGCCCGTCCCTCCCGTGGTTCCTCGCTGCCTGTGGGATGTAAAACTAAAGGGTTCCCTGGAGGAAGCTACTTCCTG
Organism: Fistularia commersonii; assembly: GCF_037954325.1. NCBI lineage: Eukaryota > Metazoa > Chordata > Actinopteri > Syngnathiformes > Fistulariidae > Fistularia > Fistularia commersonii. The sequence goes on along the minus strand of NC_141287.1, from coordinate 15,740,490 downwards.
GAACCAAGTTGTAGCTTGCCGGCTCTTAGAACTGTGTTTATGGACCTTTTCTGCCCAAAATCTGCCCAATTCTGGTACTGTATTTTTCACTCTAAAAGCCACACTTAAAATCTTTAAATTTTCTCAAAATCTGTCAAAATGTTTGAGTGTGACTTTGGTGAGGGACGAACCGCTTTGCTTGATTGATTGTCCCACCCGACAGGGGACGTTGTGTTAAAGTCGGTCGTCGGTTGTGGGTTGCAAAGTCAGACGACGGTAGATAAGAAATTATGTAGCGCTTCAAACTACACAATATGGGTTCCAACCTCACACTTCAGGTGTCCGCTATCACTGCCAACCAGAAACCAAACAGAGAACAGCGCGTAGTACGCTTACCTCTGGTACGTACTGTTCTTCAACAGACTATTACTGCACATTTGTGTGAATGAGGACCCCCGAAAATGGCAACTGTTAAGAGACGGGCTTACGAAGTGGAATTCAAACTCAAGGCTATCTGTCACGCAGTAGATCATGGGGATGGGGCAGCCACAAAATAATTCAACATGAATGTATCAATGGTACAGAAGTGGCGGAGGCAAGCAGATAAACTTTGCTGCCAAGTAAAGAAGACCAAACAGAGTTTCCGAGGGAACAAAGCGAAGTGGCCACAGTTAGAGGACAAAACAGAAAACAACAGGTAGACGCGTCTCTTCTTTATGTATGAAATTAGACCCATTCATCGGTACGGTGTCTTTTAATGCTGTGTGCTTTATGGTCCCCAAAATCCGGTAACTGTGCCCGGTCCAGCCCTCCGCACAGCCACAGGGAAGAGATGTTTACTGGCATTGCAATGAAAAGGCGACCCGCGGAACAATTTCCAACTCATCCACTGTTCCTTTTCCACCAGTAACCCAACACGGTGTTCCTCGGCCAAACGCAGCGTGGCGCTGAGTGACAGCTGCTCCTCTTCCCAACTAGTAGAGCTGTGATAGGCAGCTACATGGTGTACCGCTGATACTGGGCTGTGTCTAATATGCTAGGGATTGACTCCCTCTTGCCGGCCGCCGGGCTGCGGAGGGGATTTAAACTATTTTACTCCCTAGATCTTCACACCTTCCCCCGGGCCCTCTCACCTCCAAGCCTTAAATATTAATGGTGGATGGGAGGATAGCGGATGAGTGAGGAGGCGAGCGGGCTGACAGCTTAATCATAGAGGCAGCAACCTCCTTCTACTTTCTCCTCAGCGCTGTGGGCAGCTGTCACCGCGACCTACACGGTGTAATCACCTCCATAACCCTGATACGAGCCACCGCGGACCTTCCAGGGGGGAGCAGGAGACGCAGAGACGGATTAGGTATCCTTCGGAGGATCGTTTGAGTCAAAACTCACATAAGTGAGTTGGAAGTTCTCAGAACTATAGGGAGGAGGAGGAGGCTTTTAATAAAAATACTGTCCGGACAAGAGCTCTCCAAAAAAAAAGCCGCATCACATCACCAGAAAGCTTTCGTAGTAGCCCGAACATTGTCGATTACAGCTCGCTCATACATGACTCTCATTATTTTTGAAATTTTCCAGCCGTTTGTTTTTCACCGAGCTCCTTATTTCCAACTTAAACACACGAAGCGTGGCTAGCTATTTGTTACACCGCGACCGTGACTCCACTGTATCAAGCCCAGCCGCCACCCGGAGAGGAATGGAGTGGAATCACTTTACTAAAGACCCGCGGGTCAAGTGGGATTCTGCAAGTCAACTGTCATATTTTCCATCGAACGGGGGATAAAAAATAGAGCTCTTTTAATGCAAAGCTCTGGAAAACACACGAGTGTGTTTAGTTTTTGCCCGGAGTACGTGCACCGCCGGGGTAAAGCGAGGTGACTGCACTCGGGGAGTTCTCTCACTTCCCTGGCCGTGCTGCAGAATAAATCAGCCGTGTTTTTACCCCCAAGATCAAAACACAGTGAAGATATTGATATTAAATGGTGCTGCCGGTGGATCTCGGTGTGCACCATTCAAGGCGCCGTCCTTTATTTAAGGCTTAAATATCAGATTCGAGGTCTGTATTAGGGCTGCAACTTATGGCTATTCCAAAAGTTAACTATTTGTTGACTCCTGCAAAGAGTTGTTGACTGGCCAGATTATGAACTACACAAAAAAAAAAAAAAAAAAGGCAACAGTTGCAATAAAACATTTCTTAATCGGGTGACATGCAAAATGTTCCCAAATTTTGTTTGGCGCGTTAGCCTCGCCTCGGACGCCTCCACGCCACTGCTTCCCCTTCTGTTCCCGCTCACTTCGCGCACATGGACTTTCAGTGTATGAAAGATTTTGGAAACGTAGCATGTCTTACTCTGAGCAACTTTTAAAATCGACAGTGAAAGTGTTGTTTATCTTGCTATTGCACGCTGTGAGAATCACACAGTGATGTCACCGATGACCCGTCGACAACTGAATTAGCTTCGACTAATCCTGCTTCTGACCAAACTGTTCTTTATAACCGCACGTGACCCGAAAGCATCAACGTACTCGATTCTACCGATGCAGGAACGGCCGTGGATTCTAAGCGAGAATCAGAGGAGGGGAAAAAAACCCAAGGCGATAGCGTCGAGCAGGGTTTCCCCCTTCTTACCCCGTTTAAAGGATAGGTCTTCCATCCCAGTTCTCCGAGCACAGAAGTCGTATCCAGCAGCACGACTGTAATGAGAAAAAAAAAAGAAGAAAGAGCAAAATCCACCATTATCAATCTGTCATCACACAAAAAGGTCCCATTTTCACAGCGAAAATTGAAATATCAGTCATAAACATGTTCATTTAGACATCTCAGAAATTACATTCCTGGATGAATATTTATGGCCGGCCACATATACAGTGGAGGCAACATTCTCGCCACTTGCAGCACAATTTGGGGACTGATAGATTGCAGTCAAATTGCTGTCAACAGTCAATTCCCACACCTGCCAGCCCTGCATCACCCAGAGCGTTTGCATTTATCTCACTTATTCTTCTCCGCTTTATGACTACGATATGATCAGCATTGGGTTTTGCGCATGTAGTTTGTAGAGAACGCCACGATGTCCGGAGGTTGCGGGCTATTTTATGACTTCCTGTTGTTCGTGCCGAATAAGGAACGGCCCCGCTGGGCCCAACTAGCGTTCACAGAGAAAGGTTAACACGGGGAAAATTAGGCGAAAGCACATTAGCATCCAACTAACATCGGCTGTATCTTCAAATACGGGCTCCCAGGTGTGATGTAAGTGTCTCCAAATTGGGGCTTCTTTTGGTAAGAGTGATTTAAACCTTACACAAATTAAACCCGTCTTAAAGCGAGCTCAGATTAACCAAGATTAAATCAGAATTCACAAAGTGATCACAGACTTGATCCCAGCACTGGCGACCAAAGCTCGTGCGGAAGATGTTCACCAAGGGAATCGTCCCGGTGAGAAGCCGTGTCCTTTTTCTCGTCAACACACTCCAATCCCTGCCGATTCTTGATTTCTCCGAGCAGGAAGCTCCGCTCGGTGTATGTAGGCAGTACCTTCACTGCCTGCCGACTCCACCAAATTAACGTTTTCCAGTTTCCGCCCTGCGCCGAGAGCACCAACCGGCAGCTTTCTTGCTAACAGTTCCCAACCACCTGTCAGCGCTAATTAACGGTTGCCGTCGCTGGAAGAACATAACGTGTCCCGCTGCTTGGTCGGAGCACCTGAATGGCCGTGGTTGACCTGAGGAGCGTTAGAAAGCAAGCATTTCTTTTTTTTTTTCCCTTCTTGACAAACATATTGACATTCTTGACAATATTTTGTCTCGTCGCCAAGGACAGAAGATTAAATAATTCAATGCTCCTCCCGGCGGAGATAAGGAGCAGGAGTTCCTTCAATTTGCCCCCTCCGTGTGCTGCCAGACAACATAAGAAAATTAGCTTTCTCCAACAAATGTGTTATCTCTGCAGAATATATTAATATTACCACTTCTCCTACTACCATTACCACTAATGCAGCTTAGAATACCTTCCCCCCTTTTTTTTCTTTTGGGGTCGGACCATCTCCAGTACATTTAATATGCTGTCCCTTGGACTGACTTATTTCTGATCTTCTCCACCCTCCTCACTCCTGAGCAGGAACCTCCAAATCTTCTTCTCTGCTGCCTCCAGCTTTGCATCCTGTTTTTAAATGCTACAAGCTCTCCACCAGACACCTTGGCTGGTGTCACAACTACTACCACTACAATCAACAAAAACAATAATGACCATTGATTAAAAAAAAAACAAAAAAAGAGTGCTAGCAATAAAAACAATAAAAACAACAACAACAATAATAATAATAATGATAATTATAATAATAATAATGATCAACAAACAATAATGATAATAAAAAGATAATGGCAATAAACTAATAATAACAATGATATACCTAATAATAATAACGAGCTTATTTAGTCAACCATTGCAAAGTATGCTTGCTGGAGATGCAGTTGCATCCTAATTATGTCGCCATTGAGTAAACTCACATAACAGTAGAGATAAGATAAGAAAAAAACTTTATCAACTCCAAAGGAAATTGTCGTGCAAGATGGCTGCAAAACTGAAACGTGAAGAGTAATGTTGCGCATGAAAGTGAAAAGAAAAAATTAAAAATTTTATACAAACTTGACATGGTGGAGAAAATGTTGTACATGATTATGAATTTAACTGAACATTGCTGAAGCATATATTACGTATTGCACGCTAATGATTTAGATGGCACACAATCAAAGCACTTAACACCGCATAGATTTCTAACATTTTATACACACTTCCGGCTAAAATATTGTTGTTTTATAACACTATTGGCGTAGAGATCTGAGAGTGGTCCACGGGGACGGGGGTGGGGTCTGACACAAATCTCCATCAGTGGCAATAATCTCTGAATAAATCGCCATTAACATAATCATTGCTCCGGGATGGTTATTACAACTGACTGGGCTTCAAATGAGGTAGTTTCAATGCCGAGATAATATCACTTATTAATTCCAATGTCAGGCAAAGAGAAAAGTAATATTTACATCCTGGTGGATGGACTCCGCTGTGAAGGGAAGGGAGATATTTCTACCTTTGCTGAGGCCCCGGCTTGCAAAGGCAGCGATCTTGCAGTGGTCGTGTTTGCACGGTCAGACTTATTAACGCTCCCGGACCTCGGCCTCCCGGAGAGCCGGAGGCCGCGGGGCCGCAGGGGTTTCCAGCGTTTGACACATACAACATCCAGGGAAAAATAAATAGTTTGGTCGCTCAAATGAGCCGGCCAGACGGCAAACAAGAGCAAAGAGATTCATGATGAGAAACCACTATGGTGACAGTGAAGAGAGCTACAGCGAAGAATCTCGGAGCATAAAAAAAAGGTCCGCATATTCTCCCTGTCTGTGTGGGGTTCCTACAAGTTCCTCAGTCCAAACGCATGCAGGAGGTTCATTGGAGACCCTAAACTGTCCAAACGTGGGAATGGTTGGATGAAGGAACCACATGAAGACATCGACTGACGACTCAAATCGCGGCTGATTCAAAGCCTGACAGACAAATTAGAAATAATGGTTTTGCAACTGTATGAAAAAGCAGCCGTTTGAACTTCTGTCCGTGCATGTACCGTAAGGGGGAGTCCGCTCAGACCCTCCAACCCTGGCTTTGAGTCGGTGAGTTCTGGATCTGCACAGCCAGCGTGCTGTCAGCGGGAGAACCAGAAAGTTATTGACGACGACGATAATGATGATGATAATGATATACGGTACGTGGCGTGCAGCTCGCAGTTTCACACCTCACTCCGCTGTAAATGAACAGCTGATGTGTGTTTGGCCTGGATGGCGGGTCCGAGAGAGGCTCCTTCTAACTTGCTGCCGCAAAAGGTTGAAGTTGCACGTGTGCAAAAGGTTAGACGGACACCGTATTTTGCATGATATATTCCTTTGGTCGCCCGTTTAAATCAATGCAGAGGTTGAAATCATCCACATCGTGCCGCTTACTCATTTGTCGCATTTAAATATATGCTCTTTCTTCCCTCCCCCACCACTGAACTATTTGTTTTCTTTTATTACGCTTTTCATGTTTTGACCACAAGGGGCTCAGTAAGCCCACTAAAGAAATGTGTGTTAGATCATGAATTCTGCAAATGGTGGGTGTGTGTTAGTAGATAAGCTGCATATCCACCCTTTACTCTCTCTCTCTCTCTCTCTCTCTCTCTCTCTCTCTCTCTCTTTCTGTCTGTCTCTCCGTCTCTCCCTCCATAGTTCCCTCTCAGCGAGACACTCACAGACCCTGCCGAGAGACGGGGGGTCCTTTGGGATTTAAACCGCTCGGATATAAATAGAACATGAGCCGGCCGACTCATAAATAAATGGAGCTCCGGCGGAATGATGACATCTCCTGCCTGGCCTGCAGCCCTCGCAGGCCACACAGACAACCCAAAATAACTGCGGCCCTAACAACGCGCTCAGAGATAGTCTCACACTCCGTGTACGACTTGCTCGCGGAGGGCAGTCGGAGGAGGACGCGGGCGGCTGCCATGTAGGCTCTCCACAGGTGTGTGTGTGTGTGTGTTGTAGGTCGGTTATGGAATACGGTGAGATTCTGGTCAGGGTAACGCTGCTATATCTGGGGTCGTCAGTGGTTTTCAGGCCAAGGAGCCCAAAACAGATGAGACAGAAAGGGACCCCTCTGTTATATACTGTCATTTCCAGACTATTGAGCGCACCTGATTATAAGCCGCACCGGCTAAAAATAGCTCAATAAATATATGTGTACATATATAGGCCACACTTGTCTATGCGCCGCAGGTGTCCACGATGTAACATCTGATATTCACACAGAAACATTTTTTCAAACTTTCAATTAAATACATAGCAGAAACATCAACAAATACGTACTGAAAATGCTTTTTTCCAAACACTGCCTGTAACACAGCTGATGAAAAAGATTAATAATAAATAAGACACGGAAAAGTCCATCCATCCATCCATTTTCCATCCCCGCTTTGTCCTACTCCAGATGATCGCTATCTAGGTCTTCCTCCTGCGCACCAAAACCGCTAAAGTTGTCTTCTTTGGTAAACAGAATTGAACAAATTTTGAGGTCATTTCTTTGGTCCGATGTGATGAGGTTAAATGTTTTGGCAGCATGAAGCTTGCTAGCCCATGAAAAGTCCATGAATTAGCCACATCGTTTTTCGTACCGCAGTGTCCAAAACGTGTGAAAAAAGTAGCAGCTTATAGTCTGGACATTATGGTGTGTTTCCTTGTGTGTCTGTATATATATATGTATATATATATATATATATATATATATATATATATACAGATAGATAGACATATTTATATATCAAGATTTTTAATTGTGATCGTGCAGGCATAGTGATATTTTGCAATTAGAGCTCCCGGCTTGGTGTATGTACAAAAATAAGTAGACAGACATGCTATACACAGTATGCAAATATGTACATTGTGCAGATGGCATATATGTATATATATATATATATATATGTTTATATACACACAGACAGTGGCCCCTTAAGATACAAATTTAATTCGGTCCAGAAGTGGGTTCGTGTGTTGTCCCCCCCACTTCACAAAATAAGGATACTGATATAGAAAAACCTATAAACCCTATTATTCAGTGCTTAATTTCCATATAAAGCATCATCTTTCTGGGTTCACTGCTTGCTTTCTTAGGGACCATGGAAAATCTACAAAATAAGCATAAAGATTTAAAATGATGCCACACAAGAGATACGCCACCACACGAGATCTGCAAACTGTGCAAACTACCCTGACAAAGCTGCGAGGCGTTCATCAAGGTGAGAGCGGCGAGCGCCGCCAATTCAGAGGATGTGTCGGTGTCATGAAGGGTGTTCAAGGCGTGGGAGCTCGCTTGGCACGTACCACACCAATTTTGCGTTTTGATTTCCTTGCTCTTGTACTCATTTCATGAATTTTTTCCTCCATTTCAGGGATAACATTTGCTCTAATCATGCTTCATATCTTAAAAAATTCCTATCCATTTAAAGTAATTCATATTGTAAAGGGCCACTGTGTGTGTGTGTGTGTGTGTGTGTGTGTGTGTGTGTATACATTTGTATATACATACATATATGTATATATTTTTATACAGACATACACACATATAAATTTATGCATTGACTGTGCTAATCATGCAAACAACCTATTTGAGCAGTTGTATTTCGAACATGAGCTATAGTTCATAAAAACAACCTTTAACTCCCATTCAGTACCTAACTATTAATAAGATGGACGAGTTTATGTTTATTTTATTTTATAAAGGTTATCTTGGTGCGGCGGGTGAACTGCTGTGTCACTGAACGTGTGCGTTTAAGATGACAACCATCTACATCCGCCTCTACAATATGTTGGACCCGTGTTCATGTGTGTTTAAAGACATTTAGTGGACAAAATGTGTGCATGTGTGTGTGTGTCTGTAAAAATTTTAAACACTCAATGAAATATTTCAGCGCATCATCATTTTTTCCTCTTGCTACCCAAAGGGAGGTTTCCTTGGTTACACCTGCAGCGGTGGGACATGTAGCTTATATATATATACTGGCAATTATTAAGTTCGGGGAGTGTTGGAAAAACAAACAAGCTAATTGTAGAGTGCAAACTACAATAAATAAGTCTTAAATTAATTGGCCATGCTCGATTAAAGCACCCGATTAATCCAAGTCTAATTAAAACTTAACCAATCAGAGATTCTCCCCCCGTTGCTGTTATTTAAGCGGTAGCTTCAACCCGCCGAGGAGAATCGTTGACCTTTTCTCCACCCCGGTGACCCGACCCGGAAAACATAGCGTTGCAAAAGCACCTGAGACTTTTTAATACATACAGACTTGCGGCCATCGGAACAATATTTTGTGGCCCCCTGCTTGATATCAAATCTTTGCGTTTTGTTTCGCATGCATCTGGGGGTTTTATACAGTGGATTTAACAAAAAAAAAATGACAAGGAAAAAATGAAAAAGTAACTTTGCAATATAATTTTTGCTTCAAAATTGGAAAACAGAGTGATTTTTGATGACAAAACGTCTAGTGACATTGTTAAAACAATCTTTTCTTTTCTTATTTCTATAAAAACCACAAAAAAGATAGAAAAAAAATGGGCAAAATCAAAAAGATTGATTTGATAACCAGAATAGCCACCATTAGCCTTGTAAACAGTATACCTCCTCTTACACATGCTACCAATCAATTTTATGATAAATTCTAGTGACAAATTATGCCACTAGATATTCACATACTATCCATTTTTAATATTAATTTGCCATGTATTTTTTAAGGGGAACAGTGCATTACAAATAAAGATTTTTATAATTTACCTGTTAACTTCCTTTACACTAAAACAAGGAAAAATTTGGAATTAGTGTTACTACTTCTAGGTAATAATTTTACTGGTCTGGCCCCCTTGACGTCAAATTAGGCCGTTTGTGGCCCCGGGATCAAAATGAGTTTGACATCCTGACATATATATAAACATATATTTTTGAGTCAGGTTCAAAACAAACCCTGTTTATAGTCAGGCTTGTCACCAGTCATTCGAAGGACCGCAAGCAGCACAACTTGGCATGTCTGGGCAATTTATGGTTTCCAATGAACGTATTTATGTTCAACTTTTGTAAAAGTTTTTTTTTTAAAATGTGAGTTTAAAACAAGCAGTGGAGAAAGTTGAGCTGCGGGTCCAAGTCTGTTACCGTTGTCTTCAGAGCGGTTTATTCATGAGAAGCAAACATGCAGGACGTTGAAGGGAAGCATTAGGATAATGTGAGGTGATCGCGCCAAGGAGGGAGGTACAAGAACGCAAGGCCTGATTTTCAAATTGACGCTCAGCGGGGCTCGGTAACATTTCAGGATAAAAAGCCCGGAGAGGGCTCATTTTGAATTTCTTTTTTTTTTTTTCTTGTATATTCAAATTTTGTCTCCTTAAAAGTAACATATTTGTCATGTGCAGGTTTTTGAAAACTGTAAATGTCATTGGTGTTGCGTCTTCTTGTGAAACAAAAAAAAAATATATGAAAAAATGGAAAAGCCCAGATAGAAGAATATCACCCAGAGACCTCACTGTGAACAATTGAAGTCGTCTAAATGCAAATGCGGGGACAAAACAATCAAACAGGTCTGTTAAAAAAAAAGAAAGACAAAAAAAAAAACAATATTGACTAATGGTTGGATTTAGTTTTCACCTCTAAAATATGCAGAGATGCCAAACTGTTAATTTCAACTCGAACTGTAGGACTGATTGATTTTTTTTCATTCATTATCTATACGGCTAATCCTGCATGCAGGGATATACAACCGTTCATTGGTTAAAAGATCTCCAGTGAACCTCCTGCATGTGTTTGGACATGGAGACTCCACAAAGGACGACCCCTGTGGGAATCCAACCAGGGACCTTCTGGCAGAGGCTCTCACCGCTGCTCCTCTGGCCTCCCTGATTGATTTCTTTTTCTATCACAGCAGATAGCGTGAATCATCCCCTTTAGGTTTGAGTCTGCAAGGTATATCTTGATAATTACAGCTTACATCACGATTCAGGACGCGCACCCGAACCTCCTGAGCATCCGTATCTCCAGGTTTACTCATTCTTTAAGTTTCATGTTCGCACTCCGAATGGACGCAACGACAAACTAGTCCATTTAAAGCGTAGGTGTCAAACTCCGGCCCGTGGGCCAAGTTTGGCCCGCAGTATAATCATATTTGGCCCACGAAGCCATACCAAATGACTATTAGAGCTGGCCTACAGCGCGTGTACCGCAAATACTACCCACTGCAGAATGCTCTGCTGGCATTTTGGCCTGAAAATCATGACAAAAGCAAAACACGCCTTCTCCTCTGTTGATGGTTGTCTTAGCTTGTTATGCTAATTCGAGGACCGCGCTACCCTTGCGAAAAACAGTGAAAAGAAAGGCAGATGATCAGAGTAGATCAGCGAACTGAGCTATAATTAATTTTTTCTTTGTGCACTTTTTCTTGCTAAACCAAGACATGGGAACGGTTTGAATGGTTTCACGTTAATTAAAGTATATTATTATGAGTTAATTGGTTTATTATTGTTTACTATTACATTTATCATTAACCTTTGGAAAAAGGTTACAGTTGAAATCTAATTCAGAAGGCCACAAATAAAAAGAGGGATACAATTTTATTTAATAGTTATTTAAAAAATGAATGCCATTTATGTGTTTTTTATCTTTTTTATTTATTTATCAAACAAACAAACAAATAAATAAATAAGAAATGAATGCCATAGATGAGTTTTTTAATTAGTATTTTGATTTTGCATGTGCGCAATATTAAGTTATATATTGTATCGTATTAAGCTTTGCTTGTTCAGTTTTTAAGCAAAACTTGTTTGGCTCCATGAGAAAAGGTTCTCCATTATATCTGGAGGAAGATATTTGCTCGGTAAATGTCAATGTTGGCCTGCGACTTTGTCCCAGTTTTGAATTTTGTCCAACTGTGTATTTCAGTTCAACACCCCTGTTTTAAAGAGACGCCGTGCATTTTTACGGCCGCTCACGTCGTCGTGCAAAGCAGAGCTTAACAGGAAGCGCCCAAAACGTACATATAATCGAGTACTCGGTATTTGAGTATTTCAACATGGCCTCCATCACACGCTTTAAACACATCTGATCCTCAGCGCTGCCACGCCGTCTTAAACCCCCGGCTATAGATTGCTCTAATAGGGCCCAGAGGCCTGGGAGTTAAAGGTGCGTAGTTAACATTTTCCCGTGAGTCCTGGATCGGCCGATTGATTCTCCTCTAAGGCGGCAGCGCGCCGCTAAACGTGCAGTGAGCCGGCTTCTCTGCAGAGGCTAGCGTCCGGGGCTAAAGCACGAATCAGCAATCCGCACCGTCCGGGGTGAGGCGTGAATTATTCATGGAGATCCTGGAGACGGAGCGAAATTCCTTCAGTTGGATGTTTCAGACGTCCAGTTTGGTGCGCGTCAGACGGTGATTTGATTTGAGTTTTCTGGGCCTTCGGCGAAACCGTCTCTATTATCCGCCGATTCCAAGGCTGGCCGAATCAGGTGATTAAACGGGCGGTGGAAGGGAGCGCCGTTCGTATCGTCCCGAAGTCGAAGAAATGCGAGGGGTTGTTTTGCGCGAGAGGATGTGGCGAGGCGGAGATGATTGTTTTCGGTCCCCCCCCCCCAAACAGCGAAGACGGAGCGCAATTTAGTCTTTGAAATCCCCCAATCTGTGTGTTTCAAAAACCTCAGTTTATATAAAACACCACTGTGTGATGCCCCTGCTAACACACACACACACACACACAGGAGTGCAGCTGAGGACTAACAAAGGAAAATTATTATTTTGCAATATTCCCCTTTCACAGTGGCGTAGGAGCCGGCTCCGGGGTCCGTGTTCGGCATCCAATGACGGCGAGGTTCCTCTCGCCCGTCTGATCAGTATTCATGTTTTTGTGAGACGGGCTTTGCTCCGCTGGGGAATTTAATTCCCCGGCCTCTGAAAGAGCGTGTTTCCCCTTTAAGGCTTCTGCCGGTTGTTCTCGGAGATAGTGGTGCCTGTGTGTTGCGGCCCGAGAAGACATTTTCCACTGGATTTTGCTGGAATTGATTTTTGTGTCTCTCTCTCTTTGTGAGCGGCACAGAGTAAATATTTTTACTCCGCGGCGTCGACGCCTGCCGGTGGTCCACCGCCGACTCGCAGCAAGGTCATCGTGCTCAGGGGCCCGAGCCGCGTGGAGGAGCCGCCAGAGAGGGCGACGGTGTGACGGAGAGCCGTCACCACAAAAACATGCTCGGATAACTGTACGCTCCCGCTGTCCAGTGGAAAGGCGTCTGACCGCGGGCTGCGGGTCGGCTCTTTAGGAAAATCCTGCCTCGGACTTGATATGTCCACATAGGAACGACTGAAAATGTTATTTCTGCAGAGATGGGACGATATTTCACAAGTCCCTGCACGATCGTCAGGAACGAGTGTCTCCTCGGCACCAGGGCTTTATTTTAATATTGTTTTTTTTTAAACCCACTTCAGAGATAAACACTGATGAGCCATTAAAAAAATAAATAAATAAACATTTTATTTTTAGGATTTAACAGTGGCAAGTTTTCGGCCCAACCCTGTAACACAAAAAATGATTTTTTTAATCAAATGTTAGTTATTGATTTTTTTTTTGTCTGTGTATTTATTTCTTTATATATTTATTGTGTTATATTCTAAATGAATTTATCTATCTCTAATGTCATGGATTTATAGGTTTATTGATTTATTTATGTATTCATGAATCTATTGATTTATTTGTTTGTGTATTTATTTCTTTATTTATTGGTTGATTTTTTTTAATGAACGTATATATCTCTTAGTTGATGGATTCATAGGTTTATTGATTTATTTACGTATTCATGAATCTATTTATTTATTTATTCAGTCATTTGTGTATCCATCATTGTGTATCTCTTTCTATTTTACTCTATGTGTTTTGTAAATCATATGTAATAAATTAGAATTATTATTATAAATTTCCATTTATTTATAATATTTTAAAGCTCATCTGTGGACAATTTTCAAGGTCATTTATTTGTAACTTTTTTCTCATATTTTATTTAATGAGATTCCTCTATTTTTGCAACCCGTGGCCGACTTTCAGGTGCATTTTAGATCAAAATCGACTTGGTTCAGAGCATTATTCCAACCGTGATTTCGAAGAAGCGAAGCAAACATCGGACGACGACAGCGTGTATCACGACGAGAGAGGATCGAGCTCGACCCCCCTCGAGTTCATCTGACCTCCCGCGCCCTCGGGCGACCAGGCGGTGACCTTTTCGCACCTCACACGAAGAGGTCGGACCGAAACCCGGCGCCGCTGGAATTATCAGATCCGTGCACCGCTCTGCAGGGGGTGGGGGGAGGACAAATACAATTGTGCCGACCAGGTCCCGGTCCACTCAATATGAAAGATGGAAGCACAATAGCGAGCAAACATCAGCTCAATCAGTCAATCTTTGACAGGGAGACGCACGCTGAGGCTATTTAGAGCCGCTGTCTGGCGGAGCAGCATCTCTCTTATCGAACCGGGAGAACAATAAAATATCATCTGTGGGGATCGGCTCTCCGGGTCCCCACGAAATCAATACGACTATTTTTAACGGCGGAGATGATACGGTCCGCGCACGTGGAGCGACGAGGGGATCCGTGCACGACTTGGTGTGCACGGGTTCACACGCACCGTGTCAGGTGCAAACCCGAGCAGAACCACCAGGACCCGCAGCAGCAGCAGCAGCACATGCAGATGCAGCAGCTGCAGATTCCCGTGGATCCGGAGACACTCGCACCCCGTGGGATGAGTCAGTCCGCCTCTCGGCGTGCACGGTGCGAGTTAAAAGTGGCGAGTTACGTCAGCGAGCGGCGAATAACGCCCGGAGGACGAAAAACTTCTCCTCCCGCAGAGCAAGGGCTATTTTTAAGAGACCGTTTGTGCGGGATTAGATCATCATTAGAAATCTATTTAAATTTTTAAAAAAATGCATTTGAGAAAACCAACCTGTTTCCTCTTAAAAAAAAGTTTTGCATAAAGGGGATTTTGAATATTTGTGCATTCACTCTGCTTTCTGCGTTTCTTCACACAAACACACACACACACACATATATACATATATACATTCACACACACATACCGCTCTGTAATGAAAAAATCACACTTAAAGTTAAGAGTTTTGGAGACGGATGGTTGTAGGTAGAAAGCAATATTTTGAAGGACACCGTGAGATGGAACCTGTTTCCCGGTGATGCGTCGCGTTTCATACAAGCTGAGGAAACCAGGTGTGCGTGTGTTTATTCTGTGTTTGAAATATGGTCCGAGGTTGGAAGTAGGAAATCGCAGCCCGACGGAAAGGCGCGGGGAGGTAGTGCCGGACCCCCTCTGGACCCCCCGGACCCTCCGGACCCCCCCTACACACACACGCACACACACACACACACACACAAACCCGACCAGACGCCCCTCACCTTGGTTGCAGTGGCTGAAGCGAGTGAGAACAATCCCCAGGAAAAGTGACACGGGAATAAGTCTGGCTCCAAAACTCATGTCTGCAGCGGCGCCCATCGCCGGACGGAAGCGCGCTGGATCCGATCCACGGGGGTCCCGGTCCTCACACTGGGTCCCGGCCGGGGAGGGCCGCCGGGGGGCTGCACATGGCCGGGTCCGTCCCCGTGCAGAGGCGGCGGCGCGGAGGAGTCCGAACCGAGAGCGAGGCGCGGAGGACGGGATTCAATTATCGGACAAGGCGCGGAACGCCATGCTCCTCCAAAGTTCTCCAAGTTTCCCTCATCGGGTTCTCCAGAAGAACCCGGCTTTGGCTTTCCTGCGCGGAGCCCCGGGCGGACTTTGGAAATCCCGTCGTTTTTTGTTTAGTTTTATATTTTGTTTCGCCCGTGGATATTCCCGCGCACTGGTCTCCGCCGAGATGAGCGGAGGAGCGGAGGAGAAGTGGTCGGGATGCGGCGGCGGCGCGGGAGGACTGTGCGCATCTGTGCGGGAGGCTCGGCGCTAGAGGGGGTTAGCTGACAAGGCAAGGGCGCGTGTGTGCGTGTGCGCGCGTGCGTGTGCGGGTGTGTGCGTGATTCCGGATCACGGAAGCCTTTTTTTTTTTTTTTTCCCCCCAGATAGAATCTTAATTAAAGATAATATCTATTGATCACCCAGACCCTATACATATATCTGGGTATAATTCACACTTATTCATATCGATGCATAATTCATATCTATTAATAATACAAAACTATACATTTCTATGTATAATTCAAAATGAGTCACATCTATGAATAATTTTTAAATTATACAGCGATATGGACAAGACAGTGATGAGACTAGCAATGCCGTTCGGTGGAGAGACAGCGACAATGACCGAGAGACAGGAGGCAGAGCTGGAGGTCGCGGAGATGAAGATGTTGAGGTTCTCTTTGGGAGTGACCAGGATGGATGGGATCAGGAACGGGTCCGTTGAAGGGACGGCACGCGTTAGATGTTTCGGAGAGAAGGTCAGAGAAGCCAGAATGAGATGGTTGGGTCATGTACACAGGAGGGATAGTGAATATATTGGTAGACGGATGCCGGAATTGGAGGTCTGGAGGAAGACCGAAGAGAAAATTTATGGACGTAGTGAGAAAAGATGTGAGGTAAGTTGGCGTGGGAGAGGAGGAAACAGAGAACAGGGTCAGACAGAGAAGGTTGACCAGGTGTGGAGACCCCTGAAGGGTAAAGCCCAAAAGAAAAGAAGACGACAGAGATGTGGATTGTCCAAACATATATTTTGGTCCATTCAAAGCTGGTGCCTTGACATGGTGCGATGAACACTTGGTGTATTTTATATTCATTTTTGCGAAAAACTAGTTGTTTGCTAGTGAGGAAATAAGTGACCTATAAAGAATATTGTATAATGTGTATTTTGTTATGAGGTTTTGTAAGAATGTGTATGCCTCTGTCAAAGAACCTGTTCTAATAAACGTTCAAAAAAAAAAAAAAATTT
Organism: Fistularia commersonii; assembly: GCF_037954325.1. Classification (NCBI taxonomy): domain Eukaryota; kingdom Metazoa; phylum Chordata; class Actinopteri; order Syngnathiformes; family Fistulariidae; genus Fistularia; species Fistularia commersonii. The sequence continues at coordinate 15,723,998 of NC_141287.1, read as the reverse complement.
TTTTTTTATTTGGAAAAAAACATTGCGGTTAGAACTTGTGAATGAGAGGGTGAATGGTTGCAACATATGGAAATGAAAGGGTGAATGTTGCTCTTCATAGAGGGTGTGAATGAGAGGACGGGTCGGGGCCGAACCCGGCCTCTCACGGCTGGGATTGGCTCCGGCAAACACCTCCTGCCCCCCCGCCGCCCTGACAGTATGATGAGCGGCTTAGATAATGAATGAGTGAATTAATAATTAAACTTAATTATATACTTTCAATCTTGGGCTTACACTTCTTGTTGAAATATCAGGCCGATATTAAATGAATATGGGGGGAAATGAATTAATAGTAGCACAGTCGTGATTAAGTTTTGGACACTTTAATTATAAAAACAACAATAATAATAGTTATTACTTTTAATGTTGTGTTTGTCTTTTCATTCCTAAGCTAATATTAAATGTTACATACTGGATTTTATGATATTTGAAAACCTGCTGCCGAATCTCCAGACAAACGGAGACACGACGTGACCTGACGCAAATCTAAACTGCCGTAATTGCCGAACGATAAGCCGTGAGTTTTTTCACTTAAACAACGATGCGGCTAATATATGGACTTTTTGGGGGGGGCGAATGAGCTTCACGCTGCTATAACATTTATACTTGTCACATCAGACCGATGAAATGACCGCGAAATTCTGAGTCTGTTCAACTCTGACTCGGTAGAAGACGACTTTGACGGTTTTAGTGCGCAGGAAGAAGCCCGAGATAGCGATCGGCTAGCCGGTGCGGCTTATGTCGAGGAGCGCTCAATAGTCCGGAAATTACTGTACTCAAATCCAAAAGTTAGCTGTGATCAGGATCGCGTTGCACATAAACGTGAGCGCGTCATTGCGATAATGATATAATCCGGACCGTGAGGTCGGATTAGGGTCGTCTCACGTTACGTTCACATGAAATATTCCCGTTCTTTAGAAAAGCCATTTTCCGCTCAGTTTAGTGCGGCTTCATCTCCATCCACTTGCGATGCAACAGCGAGCCGTGCTTGCCAAGCCACCAATGTCAGCCAAGATTAGGGGAAGGTCTTCCTCTCATCTTCATGGACGTTTCATCGAGTGAGTAAGCAAACCCTCCCCAATCTCACCGGGTTAAACAAAGCGACGCTGGCTGCCGCGACGAGGCCCAGTCAATCAGGGCTTAGAAACAGCTTCCTGTCAGCACAGAGGAGGTAAATACATCAACATCACAATCCGTCACCGCCACTTTGCTCTCAGCCAATCACCAAACAATGCACAGAAGCTGCCAACTGACTGCCGACTTTTTTTTTTTTTCTTTCGGGTGGAGGGGCACGATATGCAAACACAATGGAGGACAGAGGATTGCAGAATAGAATCTATTGACCGCAGCGTTGCCTGCGCCTGTGCGACTGGATGCGCCGAGTCTTTATTTACGGAAAATGGGTCCGGCCTGTAATGCGGCGGGTCTTGTGTGGAACTATAAAATGATGTATAATTTAGTTTTTTTTTTTTCAAAAGGGGGTGGGGGGTTCGGGTATTCCTGCTGGCGTAATGGGATGTTAGACTAACAGTGCGTTTTATAGATTTGCCATTAATCAGAGTGTGTTATTATTCCGGGCACATTTCACCTTGCCACCGCATGCCTTTACACCTCTGCGGCACGGCGTTGGGAGTTTTTCCCTCCGCGAACTGTGACTCTTCACCGAGTTTATCCGTCTTGCCCGCCGCTCCGATCGGTCGTACCGCCGGCGGTGCTCGGCGCCGGCGGCCGAGGGAGTCGTAACATCCATCGCCAAAGTCCGACCGCTGACAGGGCTTCAAATGAAAAGACCGGACCGTCGAGATACAGCCCCCTCTGCTGCCACCCCCTGCGATGATTTGGTTTCCTTTGCGTAATGGCTTCCAGCGAGGTGTGACTATAGAGTATAAGGCCTAACTGTGAGCTATTATCACCCCCCTGTGCGGAGAGAATAAGCTCCGTCCATCTGTACTCATTACAAGCAAAGAGCTGGAACAAGACCATATCAGCACAACTGACAGAGACGATGAGACTTTATAACGCTAACGGGATTTCGCAAATGTCTTGTTCAAAACTGTTAGCCGGACGTCCACTCGCGGACTGAAACAACCCCCTGAAAAACAACATACCGGGCGGTTATTGGAGAGAACCCACTGCCAAAAGCGGTGCACGATGGAAGAAATTGATTTTACAATGAATCCCGCTTTTCTGGGCTCGCTGTTATTTTCGTGTTGTTTCCTCTCGGCTCCTTCGCCTCGAACACCTAAATGCCACCAGTCAACACGGGGAGCTGCCGCCGCACCTCCGGACCTTTAGCTGTCAGCGCCAGACACCGCCGGCTGCTGCAACAGCACTAAATAACTTACAATTACGGAGCGTATTTATAGAAATGTTCTGCTCGATAAAATAGCTGCCTTGGCACTGCGTGAACTTTTCGCATCTCCCCGGGAAGCACACTGTTTCTTGGTGCATTTGGACAGCAGAGGAACCATGGGCCTCAGCTCCTGGAACAGCGTTCGGAAGCCCATGGCTCGCCAGCCACATATGGCTCTTCCAGTGACGGCAAATGTCTCTCAGACAATTTTGAGTGGAAAATGGAAAAATCAGTTTGGAACTGATTTTAAAATACTTGTGACAGTTCTTCATAATACTGTGTCATTTCAAAGTAAACAGAAATTCGTTTTGAAGATAAATTTCACAGGTCATCCGTCGGTCTGGTCGGGAACTATTGGCTTCCGAACACTTCCGGGTCATTGTAAAGGTGAAGAAATCAATTCTATCAGATAGCCAACTAGTTTATCCGCGTCAACCCTCGTAACGGAAAAAATGGCGAAAACAAAAAAAAGACGACGATTACCGTGCATTCCAGGCTGCGTGGACAGAGGACTTTGCATTTGGATCTGCGGTATGACTAATATGCTATGATAAAATTGCATAGATGAAAGGATCAAATATAAAGCGGCACCAGAGGTCGCATTAAAAGTAAGACGTATTTAATTTATTATGCGTTAAAAATACGATATGGCTGTCAATTAAATATATTTGGAAATATTTGGCTTTTATGGCTCTCCCAGTCAAAAAGGTTCCCGACCCCTGACCTAGAACCGTCTCAGCTCTGACTGCAAAGCAGGGTCTTTTCCATAGAAACTCATAGGTGATTGGTGGAATTCAGAAGCCACAATCATTACCAGATACTTCTTGCAAATCTTGGTACGCGCTGTCATGGTCACCGCTCAGCTTTTTTTTTTATCAGCAAACCTGACAGAAGCTGCAAGAAACGGAGTGACGAAGAGGTCCATGATCCAACCTTTACCACTCAAAGAGCCATTTGGACCGGTTTCCCCTCAGTAAAGAAAACACAGAATGCCACACAACCCCTTTGAAATAAAAAAAAAATGACCCCAGCATATAACATTTTTTTTTCCTTTATGCTATGTATGAACAAAATATGTTTTTTTTTTTTTAAATCAATGGACAATTGAAGAGAAAACAAAATTACATTTCTAATATGCAACAAAATATTTTGAATTCTGAAAAGAAAAAGACGTTGGGTTGAAGGTTAATTTTAAGCAAAATACTCAATATCTATTATAGTCCTTACTGTATTTATGAAAAAACAAACAAACAAAAAAAAAAAATACTGAAATGATCGAGTGGCAGCAAACCAAAAAAGCCGTCCTCTCTCTGTATGCTCTAGGCTATGCGTGCAGTCGTTTCTTAAGAGCGACAAAAATATTTGAACGTTTTATTTAGATGTGACAAGTTCCCCATAATCTTCAAATGTAAAATTACACTTTCGAAATGAACAAATTAAAATTAAAATAGCTTTTTAATTAAATCCTTGATTACTTTCGAAAGCCACAGGGAGCCGCATCAGAGGGACCAAAGTGCCGCAGGTTGCCGACCCCTGGATGAGCTGTTCGCTGAGGAACATTTTAGCCCTTTGTGTCTCAGCCGTGATCCCCCGGAGGAGGCTACTTTCTGGAACGAAATTCCAGCTGGAGAGTTCTTAAAACTGTGTTCTCAGAACTTTTCTGTCTAAAAGCAACTATCGCTTTTCAATAAATAAGGCCGTCTTTACAGTGTGAAAAGGAAAGTGTGCCATTCGTCACCATTGACATTTCACCGTGTTAAACCCTGAATAATAACGTTGCCATTCACCGCAACGGGACGATCACATTCGATCCCTTCTGATTCACGGCGGCCGTTCGATGACGGGGTCGTTACCGATGCATATGCAGCAGGGAGACGTCATAAAGTTCTTGTCACTGTGAGGTGCGATTTGCACTTTAAATGAGACAAAGAATTTCCACTGAGCGGCAAACCAATGCTGTTCCTGATTACTGATTCAGGGACACTTATCTACCTATCAAAAGCTGCCGCTTAACGGCCTCGGTGGGGGTGACTTTCAAAAAGGACGCTAAATAGCGACAACGGAAAAGACCAAACAAAACAAGTGCAAAAAAAACAACAAAAAAATGCTCAAAAAACAAACATAAAAAACATCTGCAGCCCGCCTCATCTTCTGATCAGGTTCTCAAGGCCCGGCTTTTGCTTTTGATTTGCATGTGTTTATGCGCGACTCCTCGGGCGAGGAGCACGTTGTTCGACATGTGTGAGGAGATGGCGTTGGACACGCGGCGTTCTGCACTGGGCCACTTATCCCCGCGAGCAGAGGTAAGAGTTTTTATTCAATGACAAACAGGCGTCACTGGCAAAGAAATAAAGACTCAGGCGGATTTCTTTGGTGGAGAAACAGTGCCGGGCAGAGGATTCGGTTTGGTTACTTCGATAAGAGTACTCGTATCTCCTGAGTCTGCTCCCTTCAGGGGTCACCTGTCTGCCAAAACCCTATCGTCGTCTCGCACCAACACACTTCCTGTCCTCTTCCACTCCATTTACATTTACATTTACATTACAGTCGTTCGGCAGATGCTTTTATCCAAAGCGACTTACAAAAAGTCCAATTCAGTCATCGAAGATCCGAAGCACCAGTAGTCGGAAGTCCGAGGTGACCACTCAACCGAGTAGCCATCTCCAAAAACATATACATGCATATCTTCATTTCATCATTAATTTTCTTTTTTTTCCGGGGGGGGGGGGTTGGGGGCTAAGTGCGATTAGTAGGGTACTGCTTTGTGAAGAGGTATTTTTTCAGCTTATGGCGAAAGATGGCAAGTGACCCCGCTGTTCTGACCTTTTTCGGGAGTTTGTTCCACCGCTGTGGAGCCGAGACCGAGAAGAGCCGAGACCGGTTCGATCGGCAACCGGGGGCTCTGAGTGATGGGGTGGACGGTCGCCCGGAGGTGGCAGATTGAAGGGGATGGGTAAGGACAGGTGGCTAGACCATAACTTGGAGATAAGATGGGGCTGTCCCTTTCACTGTCCGGTCGGTGAGTACCAGGGGCTTGAACTTGTTGCGGGCGGCTACCGGGAGCCAGTGTAGGGACATAACAAGGGGAATCGTGTGGGAGAACTCCATCCATAAACCCTCTCTCTGGTCTTCCTCCAGACCTTCCCTCCTCTGTCCATGCTCAAAACCATCTTAGTCTGACTTTATCTCCAGAACATCTACCAAAAGCTCTCCCTCTGATGGACTCATTCCAAAGAGGGACCTCCACATCTTCATCTCTGCTGACGCCTTCAAGCAACCAAAGACATGGATACTATGCAGGCAAGTTTGATTTTTAGAGGGAACGTCGAACATGACTTGACCAATCTTTAGGATTTCTTTGTTGAAAGAAGGGCCTTTCCTGTTTCTAAAGTTGTTACAGCAAAGGGCAAGACAAGAGTGGCTGCGAGAGGTGAGGTGGAGGATCCTGCTTGGGGTTAAAGTGTGCAGAACCAAGACCAAATGTAGAAAATGATCTCTCCAAGTGGTCTCCAAATACCAACAATGATGATCTAGCCAAAGACCTGTAGAGAAACCCCAGCGAGTCCAAGACGATGTTTCATCAGCTAAAAACCCATTCCAGATTCCACTCATTCCTGATCCCATCCGTCCTCCTCACTCCAAAACAGGAACCTTCACATCTTCATCTCCTTCAGTTGGTTCTCCTGAAACAACCCTCTGCATCTACCTGGTACAAGTACTTATATCACCTGATGAAAATACTGCACTTAAAGGCAACAGCTATATACGCTGTGCCGAGGTGGGATTCAAAATATACACACGAGTAAATAAATATTGTTATCAAAGTCGTGGAGGTGGATTATATTATGCCTCCTTATGTTTTCCCTCGGTAGCAAACCGCTGTTTTAAAGTCCATCTGGCATTTAATTGTGGTAAATGCTGAAGGCTGAGAAAAAATAGGGAGATTTGTATAATAATATAACTGCTTAGGAATTTAATTCAGCTGTAAGAGGAAATTCAGTCTTATAAAATCACTTTATATTTCTAGAACGCATTCCTGTATCCGAACAAAGTCTTCAATTTCAATCATTTAAAATCAAGATCTTATGAATGACGTGGTTTCCACCGGACAGGGAAGGGGATGAAAACCTCCGTCTGAACAGCGACAGATGGTGGAGTAAAGGTGTGAAGTCGCACAAAGTGGAAATAATGATAAATGGTTGCCACGAGTGCTTTATACCGGATCATGTACGCACAGCGATGGCAGGAACCACAACACTGGGGTTTAGTGTTTTGCCCAAGGGCACGTTGGCATGGAGATAAGAGGAGCTGGGGATCGGACCACTAATATTCTGATCGGCTTTCTGAATGCTTACTTACTCTACCACACACACACACACACACACACACACACATTTATATCTATCTATATCTTGATATATCTATATATACACACAGTGAAACCATGACTGACGAGTTTTATTGGTTCCTGAACTGAGCTTAGTTCATTCATACATATTGGATGTCCATTATTATCTTTATTGTTGACATTCTGTTATCTGTTTTTATCCTTGTTGTTTTTGTCCTTTTAATTGTCTATTTGTTGGAAATGCGCTGCTGTGACAAAAGAATTTCCCATATGGGGATCAATACAATATTATTAATAAGGTGATATTAAACTAAACGTACCCATTGGAATGAATCGAAATGCTACAAATCTGTTCCAGCCCCCTCAAGAGCCACACCGATTTTAACCATGCCAGTTTTTAAATAAGAAAAATGTACTGTATGAATAACAAATAATGTCTGAAAAATTAGAATATGTAATTAAAGAAAATGTAAAGAAATAAAGAGGTTTATGAAATGCCTTTACGATGGAGACCAGATGAAGCGGCCGCAGCGGGGGAGGTTGGGGGAGTTTTTCATTGGTGCTGTAACCTTGACTTACCTTACTGGCTACACACTTAATTTCACAATGTGTTGCTGAACATAACGTTGCTACACTTTGTCTAAACTCCATTTCTGGATGGAGTGAAGCCACTCCTCTTTCTAAAACCATCAAACCGTCCCAAACTAGCATTGACCGACTCCTCTGTTTCTGCACCAAGATCTTGCATGTGTGTTTTTGCACACTTTGCCAAAGTTGCAAGACCTGCACTGATGCATGATTCATGCATGAATCCAATTACTGTTATATCAGGTGAACTAAAGATTTAAAAATAAAAAACATGTTATTATGTAAACAGGGATTCTATCAGGCCTCATGCGAGACATATTTTTAAAATGCGTTTCGACCCGAAGGGAATGGGTTTATAGTTGCTATCAGAGCGAAAGGTCCAGTATTGTGTTATCGTCTATATATGGTGATAACTTCAGCCCATTGGCGAGATAGAAGAATAAAAACTCCTGCAGGCTTTTACTTATTTATTTTCCAAATTTGGTATTTGGTGTGTGTGCATGTTATGACACGGGCAAACACACACTCGATTGCACACCTGTGCTACATCTGCCCGGCTCTCCGGTCGCCTAATGGGGCACAGGCTTTAATCTGGCTGGCCGCGGCGCTCAGGAGAACGAGCAGAGCAAATAGAGAGCGCAGCTCATCAGGCCTGAGAGGCACTATGCCGGTAAACCCAGCTGCTAAAGAGATATCCGCCCATCGTTTGGAGATGAGGGAAGGAAATAGGATACCCTAAAAGACCGGGGTAATTTCCAAGGGAATGACAGCAGATATCTCCTTGTGGAACGCTGTGACATCCATGCAGCAAAATCAAAACGGCATTGTTTCTGCTCCCCGTCTCCTGAGTTGAATTACCGATATCCCTCCGCAGAGGATTTTTACGCCATTCTACCGACGGACTCGACCACCCGGGTAACGTTCTCTCGCGAAGGAAGGGGAACGAAAGAGTGAGGCCGAGTCGAAAAGGGAAACGGCGGCGATGGAGGTGGAAAGCTTGCAAAGTGACATGCACGCTAATCGCTCGTTGCACAGTGAGTTTTGGTTACCTATCCGACAAGCCCTGTAATTACGCCCTGCAGGGATGCCAGGTGACATCCTGGGACGTCAACATGCCTGAGAGACACCCACCCAAAAAAAAAAGAAACCCAAGAAATCTCCATTTGTAATTGACAAATAGATGGATTAATGGGGTATAAAATGAGCCATCCATCATATTGGCTAAAAGCGGGAAAAGAACGGCGCTCTGTCTGACATGCCTTTTCAGAGCCTGGTTCTCATGGCGTCCATGTAAGCGGATATCAGGGAGGATTTTTTTTTGTTTTCCTTTATTTAAAAGGACTCCCCTTTACAGAATAGAGTTACTAGAATTAGTCCCTAAAAACTACTGAACTTGAACATTTCCCATGAGGAGCTGCTGCAACCCGACCGCCATGGGACCCGGAGCAGATGATAATCTCCTCCATCTTGACAGCATGCCTCATTGTCAGCTGCCATTGAGGATACTTGAACTCAATCTATCATCTAAGCGTCTCTACAGCGTCTTCTTCGAGCCTCCTGTCCTCTTTCCCCCTGTCCACCCCCAGTCTTCATCTCTCTTCAACTAACAGCAACCAGTTCTCCAACGGTAACCTGTAAGGTTATTGATGCCAGCGGCTGTCGTGATTAATCCGGACAAAAACAATCCCAAAGTCGCAGTTTCGATTTTCTGGCACAGGTTTTACTAATGAGTGCCCCACCTTACACATTCATTCATTCATTCATTCATTCATTCATTATGAATGAATATCTATGAATCTCTATACCACTTATCCTATAGCTAGTGGGTGCTCGAGCCAATAGCAGGGCCACATGTAGAGACATACAAGTATTCACCCTCTCATTTGCATACCATATAGAGACATACCGTAATATCCGGACTATTTAGCACGCCTGAATTGTACTTTAATGATCCCACGCTTGGGAAATTGTTTAGTATAATTATTTTATTTTATTATTGTAATCATATGAGTGAACATATATAGGCTGCACTTTTCTATTAGTGGCAGGTGTCCATGTTGTAACATGAGATATTTACACAGAAACTTTTTTTTTAACTTTTAATCAAATGCATACCGGTAACATCCCCAACTAGTACTGGAAATGCTTTTTTCCAAACAGTCACTGTAACATGGCTGATGAAAAAGATTAATAATACATAAGACAAGGAAAAGACTCAAATCGGTAAAGTCTTCTTCCATGTCGAAATTGAAAGGCTTCAGAATTTTGAGGTAATTTCACTGGTCTGATGTAACAAGGCTAAATGTTTTGGCGGCATGAAGCTTGTGAGCTCCAAAAAAATCCATCAATGAGCCGCATTGTTGTTTAAGCCGCAGTGTTCAACATGTGTGAAACAAGTAGCGGAAATTACTGTTCAAGTGTTCACCCTCTCATATAGAAGCATACAACCTTCCGGGCATCTTCAATTGACATCTACGTTTTTTTGCATGAACCAAATGCAGCATTATGAACAAAGAAAAGTGAGGAAAATGTCGTGAAACTTTTGGATATTTCTATTTCTTCCTGATTATGAAGAGGGAATGTCACGGCGCCTGTGATATAAAATATTATACCGAGAGTCAGCCAAACACTGGACATTGCAGATTTCCCCCGCCAAGTAAGGCTTTAATTACAAACTAATAAACAAATAAACAGCCCTTCAAATATAATTGGATTTAACGCCAAAGAATCATCTGTGGATATTTCTCAAAAAAAACAAAGAGTGTAGGGAATTATTATGAAGACTTGAGAAAACCGGGATTAAACAGAAGAGAAAAATAATACTAATTATAACAAGACGGGCGCATTAGTTCTCAAGTGGGCCCCATGGGGAAGCTCCAGGATTAAAGACAATACAAACTGGGGACGGGACTGCCTGCTTCCAGATGCTGAGAGATGTTTGCCGAGGCGAGAAGACGGAGACGGGATCTATTTGATGGGATCGGAGACCGATCGGAGAACTGGATCTTTAGGACCAACTCAAGTGTAATTGGCGGTGGGGGAGGAGTTGGGTTACTCTTGGATAGACTCCCAGAACAAACTGTGAGGGAGAGGAGGTTGGGGAGGTAGTCAATCCCGCATTTATTTCTGAAAAAGAAAATAGCGGAGGCATCCTGACATTTAAAGGTCAACCGGAGCCTGATTGGCTCAGACAGTGGTTGGCAGATAGATGATTGGACCGGTGAAGTGATGTTGGGATTAAATAAAAAGGGATTTTAACCGCAAAGGGACACAAATGGGATAGGTCAGCATACAAAAGATCTGGTAGAAATTCCAGGCAGGATGAGCGAAGGGGAGGGATTGTTTACTGATCTTTATTCAACGATTAGCATTCCGAGACGGTATTTTAAAACATCGTCTATAGTAAATATGACAGCTGGGTCACCGCGGCGTACATGCACACAGCCTTTACTCACTTTGGCTAAAATGCAATCGAACCCTGAAGCCATTTTGCGGCAGAGAAGAGCTCAGACCTTTCCGTCCGACCGTTTCTCATTGGTCCTGTCGATTATGACGAGAAAACACCTGAACCGTTTTTAAAGATGGCACATTGCAGTCCACAAGAAGGATCTGGTAATGGGTGTTGCTCATGATTTCCGCCAATCCAAAAGCAGCCAAGTCACATGAGACCCTGTAGAAGGAGCTAACATGGTTCTCGGAACGGAGGTTCCTAGCCTCTGATTCTCATGGTGTCTGAACAGCCTCGTTCCTGAAAAGGTTCGAGGAGCTGCAGAAGGTTCTTAGCGTGCTAAAGCGTCTCCGGGCTCAACATTTCAATAAACGTCACCGTTTTTGGAAGATGGCTTCGATGAATTCAAAATGCAGCGCTAGAAGTGAATCTGCATGAAGCAAAGGGCCAGATGGTGTTAATTCTTCTTTCACAAAGCCACCTCTGTTTACTTCCGGTGGCTTTGTTAATGAAACCGTCCTGATGAGATTGAACTGTGGGGCTTGTCGAGGAACTCTGGAGCCCCATGGGAGGAGTAGAAACCCATTGTACGTCAGATAAAATCATCCAGACAAGGGGAGTCTATCAGCACCTTGTACACCAGCTCTGTTAGAACCTGGTTTGATGGACCCTCGGAGACCCTTCCTGTGTCTTTTAGATTCCTCTCTATTCCTATTAAATTCTGACAACCCCGTGTATGAGAGCAACCCATCCGACTCAATTAAGTCGGTAGCCTCGGGGAGTTCCGCAATGACACGCCAAAATCAGCCATTGACAGGTGTGTGTGTGTATGGCTTTTGCGACTGTGTGTTGCATCTCCTTTAACGTCCACGGGTTATTGCACGTGTGAAGAAATCAAGGGGCCTCTGATCACTGGCGGTGGCTTCTCATTACGCTTTCAAGTCGGTGCTTGTGGTCTCGTCGGCTCTAGCAGCGCTCGCACCTCCCTCTTCGCCCCGCAGTCACATGAAGCACCAGCATCTCAGGAGGGAGGAGGAGGAGGTGTCATTAAAAGCGGGAAGCGTTCCTCCAAAAAAAAAAAAAACATGATTGAGAAGAGATTTAATTGTGTATGCCAAGGGAGCCGATCCACTTGCGGGTTTGCTTGTGTTAAAGAGATACACCTTTTCGGGGTGGGTGGGGATACGATTTGCTGTGATGGAGCTGGAAGACACCATCCAGCTGGTTACCTTAGCAACATGAATCGTAGTCCGTCTCGTACCGGACCTCAGAGAAGTCTTGAAATACTCAACCCGACAAGTGTCAGACACCTAGGTGCTTTTTATGACTCGTATTGTCAAAACTTTATGACACAATTACGCGTAAGTATGGGATGATTAAAATAAATCCAAAGAACATTACTGGGTTCACCTGAAGGAAGTTCAGCTATTGGGAGCACTTCCAGAGGAGATGGCATGTCTATTAAAATGCATCGAGAAGAATGGATGTTAGTTGCAGCAAGATGGAATATACAGTATGTGTGTGAAGGAGAGGAACCCTGTTGGAACGGTGAGGCTACAGGCAGTGGAGATCAAGAAGGTGTAGAATTTGAAATGCTTGGGGCCAACGAGCCTGGAGTGTCTTGTCTACATAAACACTTTTATTTCTGTCAAAACTTAATGAAAATAAAAAAAAAAGTTAGAATTTTACACATTTCTTCTGTTCTTAAGGATAAATCGTGTTCCTTTACTGACGCGACAGCAGATGAGGAAGGAGTGTGAAATTGGGAATGTGTTGTCAAGAAACTCGGGAAAAAAATTTGACGCTTCTCCGGGTTTTCCATACACGACGAAAAAGGGGCTCCTAATGCATCGGACATGTGACACCGCTTTTCGGCCATAAGAAATAAAGGCACCTGATTTTTGTCCTATTTAACATTTAATGTTGTTTATAGACAAGAACCTCTATGCCTTGCCAGTTCAAGGTTCTGGCTTAGACTAGAGAGCTATAATATGTTTCCTTTTTTTTTTCTTGCTTCCACAAGGTATGTAGGATTTTTCTTTAAAGAAAATTATTTTTTGGCTGTGGACATTTTTTCATGAGGAATTACCCTGGACATGTTGCAGATAGAGCACAAAGAAATTTTTGCAACTGATTTTTAATATATTCAAGGTTGGTTTTATAGGCAATAACTTAAAAGCTTTGTTAGTTTCAGGGTCAATATGTGCAATAAGATCAATACATTTTTCAGTAAACATTGAATCTCTCCAGCCCCCGACCTGTACCAATTTTTACCATACCATACAACAGGGGTGGGCAAACTACGGCCCGCAGGCCACATACGGCCGTTGGTCTTTTTAATATGGCCCGCCTAAGATTGGTACAGAATTCATACTTGATGCGAATGATCGGATCAATGAATGGAGATTATTTCATTTTTGGAGCTACTTGAGAATTTTCCCGAGCTGAATGACACAGATCGGCTTCTGTGATTTAGCCTTTACTATGTACATACCGACACACATGAATGAGCTGGATGTGAAGCTACAACGGAAAAACCGGTTTGTGCATGAAATGCAAGCAAATGTCAGAGCCTTCGAAACCACGCTGGTTTTATTTTTAAAGCAAATGTCAGACAATGTCGAGACAAATGTCGGACGAGTCTGATATGTACTTTTAACAAATTTTTAATATGTATCAAATCTTGTGCTGACCCGGCCCGACTGTCAAATTTTAAGTCAATGCGGCCCCTGAGCCAAAAAGTTTACCCACCCCTGCCATATAATCTTCAGTGGCAGCGGGAAATGGCAATACCAAGGAGCAGCTGTGAGTTGGTGGCGAATGCTTCACTTCAACGAGAGGGTCGGTAGTTCGATTCCCACCCTCTCTTGTCTGTATACTTGTCTGAAGTGTTCTTGGGCAAAGACGGAACCCCGAGCTGCTCCCGAGTTCCTGGTTAATGTATTGCATGGATGCATGAATGGAATCTGTTGTAAAACTCTTTGAAACACGTTTTTTCCCGCATTAGCCAGGCGCTCTCAAACATTTCTGTCCAATCACATAAAAGTTGTACCCAAATGACGTGTAGAGGACAAGCGGCCTCGGGAGAACGATGTCGAGGAGGCCTCCAGCCGATTATCGATGTAAAGCACACAACAAAACAATAGCGCATGTGACTAATATGACTTCGACACGGTATCACATGACGTTATGGATCAAAATACACGCCTGAAGTGAGTCCTATTGCTTTTGTTAGCAGCTGGCGTCGTCCTCTTTTGTTCTGCTCGCCTTCATAAACGAGCGTGGCCCGGCAACCACGGCCAAACGGGCAATGAAGAAATTGAGTAAGCCGACGAAGACATATATCAATCGTGTCCGCGATGTGAAGTAGCAGCACCGGGCCGTCTCATTAGACTAATGTATCACTCGGAGAAAAACAAAGTACTTGTAAGTAACTTCAGCAAGAGGGAGGATCAACACCAAATACTTTAAGCCACTCAAAGACACCTCTCAACGGGGGGAACGCTAATTGCAAGCGGTGCCAAAATTTCCTTGTGACCTTTGTGTCAAAGTGATTTTGATGAGAGTATATGACTCCTTCTTGTCTTATTAAACTATTCGGAGAGGTTTGTCCTCAAAGGCGAAATACAAACCAAAAAAAACAAAACAAATCCTGATTGAAAATGTGTGCACTCCACTGCAGGAAACACTGCAAAAAAAAAGGATACTGGATAGAAACTTTTATTTTGATGAGTCGGGAGCCCGTCTGCTAAAATGCTAATACAGGTGAGCCGATAAAAGAAGGTGAATCAACAAAGCTCTTCAGAATAGTTGGAACCTACTAATCCATTGCTGCTTTCGTTATAAATAAAGTATTTACACTTCAAACGCCGGGAGTTATGGCTTTAGCTTACGTTACCGAACTCCACAAATGGACGTGCTAATTTGTTTCTTAGGAATTATAAACGGCGGAACCTCGAGCTGAACATTTAGCATTCATCACTTCGCTATTATTTGTGATGCATAATAAAATCTCTCAGCTTCTAGTTAAAGAAAATATGATGAAATTGATTTTGGAAATAAGTTAAGGTGAAAGTGACCAAAACCACATTTGAAGGAGAACCGGGGATCGTGCTTCTTCTTCTCCTTCGGGACGGGGTCACCACAGAAAATCATCTGCATCCGTCAAACCCTCTTCTCTCACACCAACACACATCCTTTCCTCTTCAGCTCCGTTCATAAACCTCCTCTCTGGTCTTCCACCAGACCTCCTGGCTGGAAAATCAGCATCCTATCCAGATCCTCACCATCCCTCCTCTTTTCATTTCCAAACCATCTCAGTTTGACTTTATCTCCAGAGCATCTACCATGAGCTTCCATGGGCGGTGGCTGCAAGAGGTGAGGTGGAGGATCCTGCTTGGGGATACAGTGATACCTCGCTACAACGCGATTTACTTTTCACGTTTTCGCTACTTCACGGATTTGCATCGTGCATTGTGTTCTGCATTCTGATTGGCTAAAAAAGTCACCCCGCTTCTTCTCTAACTGTGCGTCAATAACGTTGCAGTTTGATATGTACACGTACGTAAAACAGCTTGCCAAATTCACATTACGTACGTGCAAATTCTCTTGCAATTTCGAGTTCCTCTAAAACCCATAATGTTGACAAAACGCTCTGGACCGACATAAGCACCTGCAGCAGGGCCCAAAAGGTAGTGAAAGATGCTATCTATCGTAGATAAAATTAAACTTCTGGACATGCTAAGGGAAGCTAAAAGCTATGCGGCTGTAGGTTGGCATTACAGAATTAATGAATCTTCTGTTCGTTCCATAAACAAGGAAGAAAAAAACATAAGGACGGCAGCAGCAATGTATAATCGAGTATTTAATTGTATTATAATATCGAAAAAAATAAAGGTTTCTACTTCACGGATTTTGCCTATCACGGGTTCTTTTTGGAACGTAACCCCTGCGAAAAACTACGGTTTTCTGAAAAGTGTGCAGAACCGAGAACAAATGTAGAAAATGATTTCTGTAAGAAGTCTGCATTTACCAACAATGAGCTGTTCAAAGACCTGAACCTCCACCAACATGCAGAGTTGTGTTGAAACCAGCTCGTCCAAGAAGATGTCCCACCGGCTAAAAACCCAACAGGTGAAGCTCCACCATTGATCCAACCAAGTGAAGGGACGTAGAAGATCGGGAGATGGACTCCTGGAGCAGGGGGGGTTCTAAGGCTCAGGGCCGCTACTCAGCCGTTCACCTCGGAGTGAAAACGGGTCAGACCGAGGTGCGACTGTCCGTCCAGAAGGCGCCAAACGCAGACGTTCGCAGGAGAAAGCCATCGATTAATTGATCTCTAATTCTGCACGAATGTCCAGGGGAGGAAGCGAGAGACGGCGTTTAGTCTCCCTTTCGGATTGAAGTGAGAGGCAGGACCGAGAGGCGAAGCCGGGAAGCTAAATAAGGTCGGATGGAAGCTGGAAAACGGCGAGGGGGTTGCGTGATGAGGCGACGGGGACGCAGCAGAGATGAGGGCTGATTTACTGATGAGACGGAGGTTCACGTGGCATTCTGAATAACGGATGGCAAAGAAACCCGAGGCGGCTATGAATTTCCAAAAAAGGAAAAAAGAAATTAACCTAAAACACGCAAATGCACAAATTAAAAAAGCGTTCTTGTAATTTAAAAAAAAAAAAAAAACGACAAATTCTTCTAAATGTTAAGATTCATGTATTTGTTTTCGAGTATAATTTCAATATTTTCTGCCTCAGTCCAAATAAACATCCCCGGGGAGTCCAGCGGAGTTCCTAATTTGCCCAGACGTGTGAATGAGAGGGTGAGTAGTTTTATGCCGCTGCAATGACAGGATGAATGGTACTTCGGCTGTGTGGTGTCTGAATGAGTGACTGGAAGTACCTCTCTGCATTATGTGGGGATGAGAGGGTGAACGGTTGTACGTCTCTATGTGACATAGGAATGAAAGAGTGAATGGTTGTATTTTTGCAAGGCTGAGCGGTTGCACAGTTGAACCTCAGCTTACGAACTGAATTCGTTCTCCGATTCCATTCGCAAACTGAAATGTTTGCGATCTGAATCAACGTAAACCCCATTGATCTGTTCTCTGGCACCAAAAACATACTGCGCCTTTTTCAACTTTTTGATTGGTTTATTTGTGGCAAAATGACAGAAACATAACCTTAATTATTGCTGTGTTTCTGTTGTTCTTTCTCTTCTTGCTGGCACTTATTCTCAACGTTTCCTTCACTTAATCAGCAAAAATAAAGCCTTCTTGCATTTGAGAACCTGGCTAACAGTAATGCTATCTCCAGCAACATGTCTTTCATTCATCCAAACTGACAATCACTTTTCTACTTCTGCTAAGACCTGAGACCTCCCCTTTGTTGCTTTGTTAACGTAGTCGCCTCTTTAGCCACATCAGCCGTCTGTAGCGCATCTTCGTCCTTCAGGGTTGTACAGATGGTTGACTTAGCCATGTCATAGCGCTTAGTGAAATCATTAACACCAACACCGCTCTTCTGTTTAGCTATTATTTCCTTCTTCAGATTGACTGTAATTCTTAACTTCTTCTTAGCACCACTATCACTCACACTTTTAACCTTTTTGGGAGACATAATTAGGGCTAGCTTACAGAGAGAAGTGTTATAACAGTAGAACACAATGATGAACAATGTGAACAACACGGAGTGCCACACACGACTGCAGCTACACTGCGATGCTACAGCGCAGAGAACCTGTGAGTTTGTACACCGAGGCCCGTTTGCAGTTGGATTAAAAACTTGATCAAAAACTCTGTTTGTAGACCAATTTGTTGGTGATTAGGGGCGTTGGTAAGCCCAGGTTCTTCTGTATGTCACTTTGAAAATGTAAATGAGAGCATGAATGGCTGAACGTCAGTACTGCAAATATCGTGTGAATGATGGAGTGAATGCTTGTGAAAGGATGAAACGCTTTGGAACTGCAAGGAGTGAAAGCTCTACACAAGTTCAGAACATCTAACATTATTCTGTTGGAGTCCTCTCGTGGAAGAAACTAATAACTATTGGTTCTTGGGTTGACTTTCAGGCAGATGTGCTGCATCTGAGCGTCCTGGCATAACCCGGAAAAGTCTGGATACTTCAGCTCTCTAATCCAGGAATTATCCTGCCTTTTTGAGCGGCGCATATTTTCAGCACTTATGTATAAACACTGCGTCTTTCATCCACCAAACGTGAGAGTCATCAAGCCCGTTTCGTCGATTCCTGGATTTTTATTTGTCCTGCACTCCAGACGTGCCTGACAAAAGAACCAATGATTAGTTTGAGCTATTTTCTTCCTATTAGCATTATAGCAGCTGACACTGTAATTGCAGCCTTTCAGGGGCCGTGGATGTGCGCAGACGTGGCCGCCTTGTTTAAGACCTCTCCTCCCGCCTCGAGTCGAGGCTCGCACTTAGCAGCTGCGATGGAATAATAGCCCCAATCAAATTTTCTGTCATGCCATCCACTTCAGGCCATACCTACCTTGAGACCCTTCTCCCTCCTCCTCCTGGAGTGTCCCCGTGAGTGGACACAGCTGTGCTGGAGACGAGCACGGGCCTCACCAGCTGCAGCGTCTCGAGGTTAGCCGCGGTGAGACGACCCGGACCTCGCCCCAATCTGGACGCTGCCCATCTTATTTTTTCTGATAAATGCATATCCCAGACTGTACTCCCCGGCAATATCCAATAATTGATGGATCTGGGATATTTGTGGTGTATGATGTTAAGTCAGCGCTCACGGGAGCTTTATCAATTTATCTGTATATTAAAGTCAAGGTCAGCTTTATTGTCAATTTTTCTATATGTTTAGGATGTGCAGAAGAATCGAGAAGACGTTTCTGTTTGTGCCATGGTGACGGAATAAAAGACAAGACGTTTCCGAACAGAAGCGAATAAACAATAAGTAAAAAAGGCAGTTTGTAGCAGATTTGAACATTTTACTGAAAAAAAAAGGAATTGTAGCAGATAAATGAACTAGGCGATATAATCAGGACAAAGCTGGGACATGGCAGGACCACATATGAAAGGCCAAATTAAAATAAAACACACAAATTAAAATTGAAAAAAGTAATCTGGGATCTTGTAATTAATCAAAAAAAAAAAAAAAAACTAAACAAAAAAATCTTGGTTACGCTTATCTAAATTTAAGGTTCATGTGTTTGCAATTTCATAATTTCAACATGTGCTTTGTTTAGGTTACGTGGTGCAAAATCAACCAGAAATAGTAACAGCTTTCATTTGCAAAGACAGAAAGAGTTCATCCTTGTGTTTATGTATTTGTTTTTTTATTTGTTTATTTGTTTCTTTTTTAGATTTTTTTTAATCTCAAAAATTCTTCATTAAATGCTACACTTAAAAGAAAAAGGCAAAAAAAACGTGTACTTTGATGATCTCATGCTGCAGCAAGACATACAAGCTAAAAATAAAAGTTAAAAAATAAATTTGATACATAAACTGTAAAAGTATAAAGTATTATATATATATATATATATATATATATATATATATATATATATATACATATATATATATATATCATTTAAATATCAAAATGATCAACATGCCTCTTGTTACCATGTGAATGAGAAGGACAGAGGAAGTGAATCACTGTATATCTTTATATGATCTGTGAATGATAAGGTGAATGCTTGGATTTCTGAATGCATGAATGAATGACTTGATGTAAATTGATGAATGATTGAATGATGTGATGAGCTCTCAAATGTAGATAGGACTACAGGTCATATGGCCCTGGAGGGGGGGTCGACATTGAGCCAGAGAAAACAGATATTTTCTAGAAATCCAACATAAAGGGTCACCGGTTTGCGGGGGTACGTCCTCAAAATACAGACAGTGTCCTTGGAAATAAACTCATTCATTCACCGCAAGTCTAAAAACAAGGTGGACGTAAACGGCGTGGGGTGAGTCTGCAAAATTATGTGTCACTCTTCCCGCATGCATGCTTCCAACTTCAGGAGGTGGAGTAGCTCTCTGTAGTGCCTCTCTCCATTGCAAAGGGCTTCCTCTGCAGGCCGGTTCTTGGATTTAAAATCAAAAACAAAACACTGTGGCTTCTCATGAATGGCGAATATGCAAACTTGAACTTTTCTCCTGACAAAGATGATTAATTGGGGGGTCTCCGCTTGGATGGCTGTGAAGAGAACAGCCGGGGCGTTTGATATCGCCGACATTTTCTTTAAAACAAACTGGCCCGCTCACTACATTTATAACACACACACACACACACACATACACACACACAGCTTGTGAAAACCATCTAAAAAGACCCCAGATTTCCCCCTGTGGGCTTTTTCTCTGATAAAATCAAGAAGTCAGACCGGGGCCAGCAACAACATCCAGGTACTCAGGAGTTATTTCATATATTTAACAAATCCACTGTTGCCATGGTAATGAAAAAGAGTTCATCTGTTTATATATTATTAGAATAGGGTCTATTACAACAATTCATATCACTATGACGCCTGTGTGTGTGTATGTTTGACAAAGAGGATAAATTGCCTAATGGACAGCGTTGGATGATCATCTGGACCGGCGGCAGGCGTTCGGGACGACCTTGACTGTCCCCGCTTTGGAGAGAAGACAGGACGTCTCTGCATGGCTGGGGAACACTGAATTATAAATAAGCCTTTCTCACACGGGCAGCATATTGTGAGCGGCCCATTTATGGCGAAAAAGGAAATATATGTACATGCAAAATATATACAAATATGTACCTACTGTAATTTCCGCACTATTGAGCGCACCTCAATATAAGCCGCGCCGGCTAGCCGATCGCTCTCTTGGGTCTCCTCCTGCGTGCAAACCGTCAAAGTCATCAAAGTCGTCTTCTTCGATGTCGGAGTTGAGCGGATTTTCCGATTTATTTCATCGACCCGATGTGACGAGGATAAATGTTTTGGCGGCGTGTGGCTCGTCAGCCCCCCCCAAAATCCATATATTAGCCGCATCATTATCAAGTTATCGTCCTTATCATTCGGAAATTACGGTATGTATTCATTCATTCATCCCGGACCATTTGCAAGTCAGTCACAAGGCAACATTTTGAGATGTGTAACCATTCACTCTGTCATTCGCAAGTCAGACAAATATATTAAACCATTTACCCTCTTATTCAGATATCCTGTAAAGACACAAAACCATTCAGGCTGTTATTTAGATGTCATATAGAGACATACACCAATTAACCCTTCCATTTCCATGTGATAAAAAGGCATACAATCATTCACCCTTTAATTTAAGTCATATAAACACATAACTATTCACCCTCTCATTTCCACGCGATATAAACATACAACCAGTCACCCTCAAACTTATTCACACATACTATGAAGAAATATTATATTCACTTGTCATTTCGAGACATTGAACCATTCACACTCTCATTTAAATGTCATATGAAGACAACATTCACCCCCTCATTAAGTGTCATATAGACATACAACCAGTCACCCTCTCATTCTCCCATAGTAAAAAGAAAAACAACGTTCACTTCCTCATTCATTTGCCTGTGGTGGCAAAAAAACACTAACCCTCTCATTTACGCCTCACATGGAGACATTGCCATTCACCCTCTCATTCAAATGTTACATAAAGACAACATTCACCCTCTCATTTACAAGTCATACAAAGTCACACAACTATTCACCCTCTCATTCACACACAGTATGAAGAAATATGACATTCACCCTCTCATTCACCAGTCATAAAGACACTCAATCATTCACCATCTCATTTCCAAGTGATATAAAGACATGTAACCATTCACCCTCTCATTCACGCGTCACCTTAACGACAGCAGCTATCACCTCATCTCTCTTGCAGAGACCCGATCCCTTCCGAGATCCAGGACCGTCCCGTCCAAAGCGCGGATCTTGACGGGAACGGCCGCGCCCAATTTCCAACCCCGATCGGAGGGACGTCACAAAGACGTCGCAGGTGACCCTCGTCCCCGGACATTCTCACGAACCCCCGGGATTTATGTCGGCGTCCCCCTTTGGCAAAGCCCTGCGCTTCCTCTCATAACAATCATGTGTTCTGGCCTTGTTTCAGCGGTAGCTCTGGCCCGCCGCCAGCAGGAGATTTAACGGCCGCCGCCTCCCTCCTGAGCTGGAACGCGGGGAAACCCTCACGACCTCCGCAGAGATGCTCACCTCCCTTTTCTTACTCGGCATATTTAATTCTAGTTGATCTAAAGGGGAGAAAAGCAGCAATCGGGGCCGAATCAATGATGGGGTGAATAAATATCAACGGCACGCAAAAGCGAAACGTCTGTTTTTCGCCGGCGTGTCATTTATAGATGCCGTCGCGCCGATTAGCCGGCGAGGGCCGCGTCTGGCTCGGCTTCACGCCGATCACAGAAAATATATCTCATTTTCACGGGGTGTAGAAGCGTCTCGGCTGCAACAACACAATATTGTTAACTTCCCCGCTCCGCTTGTGCACGCTGGCATGACTGATTTTGCCATTAGAAAGCCCTAATGATCATTTTATGCCCGCAACGCCATAACTATCTGAGGCACCGCCGCTAAATACTTCATTACGCCTCCTCCTATCTCTGATGTTCACCGCGTCTGGCGCATTCAGTCGCCGCGAATCTGAGACGGAGGCCATTTTGCAAACCTTATGATACCCCGCATGGCTCAGATGCAATTACCGTTGCATTAATTGGTTTGGGGTTAATTAGCTCTTTGTGGACGGCCGCCGTGGATCAGGAAAGTTGGAGACGATTATAAATCGCGGCGGCGCGTAAAAGTGTCTGGACGACTGCCCAGTCTGGTCGCTTCTTCTTTCAGGGGGGAACGTATATTTGGATCCGAAAGTGAGGGGCTGTAGTCAAGGTCAACGATCGGGACGTCGGACGAGTTTAATGCCAAGAAGAATTCTGAAAAAGCAAAACCGCTTTCAGAATTGTTGCCAAATATAAAGCAACTATTTTTGCGCAGGATCACCAAAAACTTTGGACGTGTCTCAAGTCCTCCTGTCGATATGAACTCGGGGCCAAACTGAGTCTAACTCGAATTCGGACTCTGAGCTTTGATGACCTCGGACTCGGCTTGGCCGAATCGTAATTTCAGTCTTGACTTCTGGCTCTTTTTTTTATGTGTTTGAAAAAATAGAAAAATAAATCATTAAACGCAAAGGAAAACAGTGTGGCTCCACAGACACCAACAAGACACCGCAAACTGTGAGTCACTGCTTTCGGAAAGAACAGTTCCAACAGCTGAACTGCTCGATCTTGGTTCCAGGACGTCCTCCTCCTCCAAGGGAACGTTTTAGTGCGACGTGGACCTTAAACTCCACAAACCAAAGTAAAGCGGCAAAGAAAAAGAAGATGAAGAGGACGAGGACAACATGGAGGCGGAAGCTGCCACAGTGTTCCTGGAATCATAACCATGGAGTATCAGATGGTTCGAGTGTTCCACCCTTTAGCCATTAGCTAACACTGCACTTGTTTTTTGGTCCAAAATGTTAATGTTCCTCTGTGAGCCCTGGAAACCCCCTGCAATGTATTTGGTCAGAAGAGCTCAGACCTCTTTGTTGCGCAATTTCTCGCCTTTTCTGTCCACAAGAAGTGTAACACCACAAGAAGTACCTGGTAGTGGGCGTAGCTTATGAGTTCCACCAATCATCGAGCACCTATGAGTTCCTATGGAAACATATAAAGACTCTGCTTCGGAGCACAAGATTGTTCAGAGGGACCGAAGTGCACGGTTCCCGGTTCCTCTGCGGTCTGAATGCACCAGGAAACAGCCTGCTTCCTGATGAGGTTCCAGGAAGTGCAAAAAAAGTTCACACAGTGTGAAAGCTCAGATTGTTGAGAGCACCTCAATACCACACTTCCAGCTACACCCGTCTCCCTGCTACGTTGGATAAATATCTTCATCCTGTGCTTTTATAAAGCGGCCATCTTTCCTTGTTCTGCCTGTGTTCAGCGTTGCAAACAGCATCAGCAAGGAAGACTCGCTCCTCCTCTTCCTCCTCCTCCTCCTCTTCTCTGGTTTCCGTGACTATCACAAGGATTCAGAGCTGACTCTAATTCAACGGGACTGTCATAGCTCATGAAAAAATCATGTCGTATAATCAAATCGGAGTAAAAACCCTGCGCGGGGCCTCGCGGGAGACTCCACGCGTCCTGAATATTTCATGTAATGGAGGCTCTCGCCACCATGGAAAGTCTCAACAGTTCAGGATTGCGTGCAAATATTGACTGTAGTTTGCTGGGCCGTGGGGCGGGAGGGGGCCAACATGGCAACCGAGCCTGAGTGAGTTTTATAAATAATGGTAATAACATGTGACACCGTGCACAGCAGGGGGGCCGGGGGGGGCTCGCGGCCGCTCGTATCCTCGCGTTGGCTTGATGTTACTGAGTGCAGCGGCGGCGTTAAAAACCGGGGAAGACACAGATGAGAGGGAAAGTGGCAGCGGCTAAGAGGGAGAAAAAAAAAGTGCCCTGATGCATATGAATTGACAAATGTCTGTTTTGGCTGCTGAGAATAGAGCTCAATTGTAGGTCTGAGGAAACATCAAAACACAATTCAGGGCCGACATCCAGTGGGCGGAGGGGAGGGGTGGCGGCGGCGGCGGCGGTGGCGGAGCCCTAAGCTGCAAGCGCTGCTCCGCTGCTCAGCCGGGCCTTTAACCACTGCTGGACGCAGAGAGGCTGCGGGCGTCCGATGAATAAAAATGAAAGACAAAGAATCCCGCAGCGACGGTCTGAGGATGTTTTCTATCATTTAATGAGAGATGGAGGGCGAGAGTCAAGTGGAATGCGAGCCCCTACGGGATGTAGCTCAAGGCTAACGCTGGGTTTTAAGAGCGGGACGGACGCCAACGGAGTCTGATCCAAGTCCGAGTCTCTCCGAGTAAATACGGATGTCACGACGCACTCGCAGCATCATCGTCATTAGTCAGCATGGTCGTCAAGATCTTTCCAAAAATGGACAAACTTTCCCGAGCGTATGGAAGAGCGTTCATGGTCGTCTGAAGAGATCTGCCTCCACGGTTACAAGTCTTTCAAAGCCTCTCTATGCTTTTCATGTAACACGTTCACAATCTCCTTCAATTATAGATCTGATGGTTGGCCACTGAACGTACACACACACACACACACACACACACACACGCAGAACAGTTCTAAGACCTATCCAGCTTGAATTTCATCCCAGCAAGTAACAAACCACAGAAAAAGAAGATGATGAGAAAAATGACACGGATACCGCGGAGGTGGAAGCTGCCACAGCATTCATGAACTAATGAATCAGCTGGTTTGAGGTGTTTTATCTTCTCACTGCACTGTGAAGAAACCCATTAGCAGTTAGCTAACTCTGCATTTATTCTGGTCAAAATCTAGATGTTCCTTTGTGAGGCCTAGAAACCCCTCTGAGGAATAGCAGGACCTCTTCGTCACTCCTGTCCATTTTGTCCCAAGAAAACATCCGATCCTGATCACTGTATTTTTAAAACATGTTGCTCTGCAGCCCAAAACTATCTGGTAATGGGCGATGAGTTCCACCAATCGCCACGTTCCGATGGAACCATAAAAAGACCCTGTCTCGGAGTAGGAGCTAAGATGGTTCCCTGGTTCCTCTGTTGTCCGAATAATTAAATAAAAAATGATAAAATAATAATTAATAATAAATAATCCAAACAATTTCCTTCGGGATAAATAAAGTTGTTCTTATTCTTATTCTTATTAGATAAAATACTCTATTGATCCCAATCGGGGATTTTTCTTTCCTCACAGCAGCATAACAATTACGGTATCAATACATATCGATATGAATATAAATAGAAACTTTGATTAAAATATTGTTTTTTAAATATTTTGTTTTCAAATAGAAAAAAAACATTAATTTATTTATGAATTATCAATAAAATTAACACATTAAATTGATTATTAAGCACCATGCAACAGAATCATTCCTGAAAAGGAGCTGCAAAAAGTTCTCACAATACTAAAGCGGCTCATGAAAGCTAATGTCGGCTAACGAGAGCTAATGCCATTTCAGAAAACAATCCTACAAGGAGGCCTCCAAATCCTCACAAATACTTAATATGTTAAAGAGCAGATGTTTGGAGCAGACCCGGCTCAAATTAAGCAAATTCGATACAATAAATAAAAGCTCTGCGTGTGTTTAAGTCCGATCGGTTCGGGCGCACGTGTTCAAAACAGCCACTCATTAGGGTCAGGAGATAACCAACACCGTGGATCCTGCGAAAGGGTGATTCAGCGAGGCCCGGCCTCAGACAGACACTGAGCAGCGGGTAATGGCCGGGAGTGCTGCAGATAGCTTGTATTATCTGCACCTCTCAGACATGGTAATTGAGGCTCAGTAGTGTTATGAGCTCGGCAAGAGGCAAATAAATGCATCTCCTTGCGACTAATGCCGGAATCCGATCCTGTCTGCGCGTATTTACCGGGGGCCGCGTGTTGTCTGTACCCGTAAGCCTGTGCATTACCCGGGATTCATCAATCGCCTGTTTATCTCGCCGAGTGAACGAGGAGGAGGAGGAAGGGGGAGGGTTTAGAAAAAAAAAAAAAAAAAAAGAAAAACTTCTGCAGTGAATTCTCATTATGAGATGAAATGTGAAGAGGCCGAGGGAGAGGGGAGACAAACAGCGTGGCTGTGATACGACGGCGGACCCTCAGACGGCGTGCATCCTGCGTCGGGGCAGATCATTAGCCGCCGTCGCTCCGAGATGATGTTTTACGGTTTTGGTTCGGAGTTGATTTACTCGGATCAATGGGGGATCTGACCCCGGTGCGCGGAAACACAATAAATTTTAACAACGGCGATGTTATTAGCCCCACAGCTCCGAGGCTGCGAGGCCAACAAAGAGTTTACGGCAAGCTGTTTCACATTAGGAGCTGGCATGGCGTGTCAGAACCGCGCACCCTGCTGGAAGTTGTCGAGGAATTTGCCAAGATTCACAGAGCATCGTATGTAATGCTGCTGGGATTGTATCTTTTTTGCCTTTGCGAGGGAAAGTTATATCAGCTGCTCTTGTCTACAATGTCAGCAGCATTGCCTTGGGACTGAAGAACATCTCCCAGCACATTCATTCAGTCATTCTATTCTGACGATCTTTGCTGCTGATATTTCATAACGTTGTTCTTCGACACGATTCTGCCCAAATGCTTGTTTCCACTCAAATCCATTATTTGTTCGATGGTTTTGTCGTCAGCTGGTTCCTACTGATGATGCAATATTAGCCAGACCCTTCAGTGAGCTGTTTATTCCTTTGCAGTTTTTTATGGCGGTGAATCCAGGAATGCACATAATTCATTCATTCATTATCTGTAGAGACGAACTGTATTCACTCTCTTATTCATGTCATTTAGAGACATACAGTATTTCAGTGATGTGCAGTCTGGGGAGGCAGGAGAAGCTGTGCCTCACTTGCCAGTTGTGGAAAGAAAAAATGTCAATCGGAAAAAAAATAATTAAATGGTTATATCCTTCAGCGATTTTCACTATAAAGGTATTTTTTTAAATTTAACTTCACCTGTTTTAGATTGTTTTTTATTCAAAATGGCTGGATTTTCACACTTACTGTTCAAATACTGAGAAGAGATGCGTGGTGAGGCCGCAGACTGTTGAGCCTCAATGTAGATTGCTCAGTGGCGGCTGACTGCTGGCATGCTTGGCACTAAGACCGCATTACTGTTGCTCTTAAAATGTTTAAACACTTTATCTCTGTTAACCATAAACTATACTTCCAATGTACAATGTTTTTTTTGTGAACAACTGCCTGTGTGTGACTAGTTTCTTGTGCTGAGCAAACATGAGGCACGTCTGTCAGTGCCTCACCAGCCACGAACCTCATCGCACCTGTGAACTTTTCATTCACACGTCTTAAACATGGTGAAGAAGCCTCTTAGATGCAGGGGTGAAAAAGTCTTCAAGTGAAGAAATTCATGTCCAGTTGCAACGATAAGAAGATTTCGACAAGAAGTCTTCGATAAACATAAAACCATTCACCCTCTCATTCACAAATCTGGATAATGTAGTGTCTCCAATGAACCCCCTGCATGTGTTTGACTTTATGTGGAAACCTTCAGGATCCGCACGCAGACGCAGGGAAAACATGGAGACTCCACAAAGGAAGGCCTCCGGGGGAATCCAATTGGAGAACTGTGAGGAGGAAGCAAAGCTCCCATCGTCGCTCCGTCATGTATTCTGATACTGTTACCGCTTCACTGTCGTCCAACTGAATCCACCGAACCGTCCCGTCGCTGATTCATCATCAAAGGATTTCAATGAACGTGAGTGTCGTAGAAACCAAAGTTACAAATGTGCCCCGGAACTCAGTGAGCAGAGACCATCCAGAGCACATCCAGGCAGGAGCAGATGGAGTTTGAGTTTAAGCACCACAAATGTAGGCTTTCATCCGTGTATCAGTGTGAGAAGCCATACATGAGCGAGATTTTTCAGCCGCTTGGTTTTTCTTCCAAAACGGTTAATTACGCCGGCCGCCAGTGATTTTATGACATTGTTTTTCACCATCACATCGGTGTGGCGGCACTTTGCGTTATGATTGCGGGGTATGCTAGCATATGTGCTGCAGAAGTGTGTGTATCTGTGTGTGTGTATGTGTGTGTAGGGGTGTTTCAGACATGAAGAGGAGTTGAACGTCAATTTTATTTATTTGTCTTTCAGGAGACCGCATACAAAAATCAACAGTGCCACATTCTAGCTGGAACGCTAATTCCCATCTGTAGTCCTGAGGGAAGCAAATGGAAATGCATAAAACAAGCTTTGCATTAGCTGAAACATCTGAAAGTCTGTCCCGAGGACGTACCTATGAAGGTGGCAGGTCGCCTACCTGGGTACCCTTATCTGTTAGCGTGGTGCGTGGAGGCTAACAGCTGCTAGAGTTTGGAAGAGTTTTGGGTTGGAAACTGATGGGAATCTAATGACTGAACAAGAACGAAACAGATGTTTTGGTGGAGTAGCCGTTAGCACATCCGCCTCAGAGCAAGAAGGTCCCTGATTGGATTCCCCTTTCTGTGTGGAGTCTCAATGTTCTCCCCGTGTCTGCATGGGGTTCCTCAGGGTTTGGTGGACAACTCCTGCAGACCTAACAAATGCTGGAGGTTCATTGGACACCCTACATTGTGTAAATGAATGAGTGAATGGCTGCATGTCTGTTTTGCAGCCTGTTGATTGACTGGAGACCCGACATATGCAGACACATGTCGATTTAACCATTCGATATATGTGTGTCTATATATGCTGTGTGAATGATTGTTTGTTTCTACATGTGTCCCTGTGATGGACAGACCAGGGCAAAAACCGCCTCTCGTCCAATATCTGCAGCCACTCCACAATCCTGACGATAGGGCAAGGCAGGGGCGGCAAACTTTTTGACTCGCGGGTCGAAATGGGTTCTAAAATTTCCCAGAGGGGCCGGGTCAGGAACAGATTGATGGAGTATTTGTGTGAACTAATATAAATGACATAGATAGAAGTCCACTGAGTGAAGGGATTTGTTTATTCTTTCCATTGCATTAAAATCTGGAGTTAGTTTTGTTGTGGTCTGTCGGTTGAGCCAAACATCGTCAGCATCTTGTGTGTCCTCTTACAGAGGTTTACAAACATGGCTAATTGCTAATTTGAAGGCAAGCATAGAACTTGCATTGGTCCTCGACTCTTTACTGTCTGTGAAAAATGTTTGCATTCTGCAAATTCACAGTCAATCTCTGTGCCATTGCTGCCCGTTCTTGTGTTGACTGCTCAATAGCATAGTTCGCATGCTTTGTGGCAAAATGACAGCTGATGTTGTATTATTTGAAAACTGCAGTGATTTATCGTGATATCAGGCAGCTGTTGATCAGACTTCGGTGAAAAATTATTTTGTTGTCCAGTCTTTATTAAACACTCGGCACCCACTGCACACTTTCCGCTCTCTTGAACCACTCATTTTTACAGAAGGATCCAAAAGGTAAAGTGAAAAAGTGACATGAAGAGTGGCCATGGGTAAAGGGTATTGATAATGAATAAATGTTAATGGGTGAATATTAAGGAATGATCCCTCCACGAAGGAGGTTAGGAGTTTAGGAAGGAGTTAAACCGCCAATCCATGTGTTCCACACACCCACACACTCAAATTGTATAATTTTTCAACCTGAATCTTGCATTATTTCATTTGTAAGACCCCAAAATCTTCCCTTTTGATTCCTCCACTTATAAACCATGTGCTCACTTTCAGTACTCAACGCTGCCTGTAATATCCGATTACCTCGGGTCATTACACAGCAGGGCGTGTGAGCGAATCAAATTCAAAGATCTTGCGTTATTTCCAAGTCCTAGCCTAGAAAAAGAACAAAATTATTTTATGGGAGAGAAAAAAAAAAGTTTTTTTTTAAGAAAACACGGATATAACTGCATCCAAAGTTGGAGTACACAGAAAAGCACCTGGCATTTAAAAGCACTCCCAGGAGGAAATTCTTCTCCCTCCCCGTCGGTCTCTCTCTCTTGCTTTCTCTGGAAAGTGCAGTGCCACCGCTTGGCTTCCAGCAATGTCACGTTTGACCTCCTTCTATTGCAGCTCCTAAAAGGAGGCAAGCACGCAACCCTGTGCCGCCAGGAAGACCAGTCCTGGTACGTCATATATAATGCAGGCATTAATGCCCAGAAGCTGATAAGGTCTACTGTAACTCTGAAGCACTGTAAAGAAACACAGTCTGCATTGTTCCTGCCCCGTCTCTGCCAAAGGTCATCGAGATGCTCGTGAAGATGAACAAGAAAGAGCGGAATATAACGCAATGTTTTCTAAGAACGCGTGGTTTCATTACACGGCAAGTTTCTCCTGAGAGGGTCGTCGGCCCTCGGCCACCTCGGGAGCGTGCAACGTCTACAAGATCCTTGCTCCAACAAGGCTGGAAAGGAAAGGAATTGTTCAACTCAAGAAGTAGCCTTTTCCAGGGGGAAGCTTGTGGGACTTCATTCCCACATGCGGTGAGGGACCACGGTGGATAATGGAAGGATCTATGATGGGCAACACCCTGAACACCCTGAACACCCTGAAAAAAAACACAGAAGAAGACAACACGGACAACGTGGAGGTGGAAGCTGTCATGGCGTTCATGGAATAATAACCATGGACCACCAGATGTTTAGAAGTGTCTTTATCTCCTCCCTGCACTGCTTCACCGTGTGAAGAACATTGTTAGCCATTAGCTAATCCCAGACTTTCTTATGAGCTCCGGAGAATCACTTCGTCGCTCCACTTCTGTTCATTTCATTCCAGGAAAACATCTGACCAGTGACCAGGGTAGTTTTTCAAAATGGTGCTCCATGAATCCCACCATTCATCGGGCACCCAGGGAGCCATAAAAGAAGACCAGGCCGAAGGTCCACCGTCCCTGGTTCCTCTGAAATTGCCCCATTCCTGATCTAAGACCTGCAAAAAAGCTCAGGCAGTGCGAAAGCGGCTATTATCAAGGAGGTCTCACGACATCTCAGAATCAAATCTGAGGACACAGAAGATCTGGCAACAGCTTTCCGCCGCCAGCGGAGCTGATTGACTGGCGGAGCAATGACCCTGTGGAGCAGCACGGGGCCATGCAGGGTGTTCATTAGTAGACAAAGGGTGGAGAGCAGTCCTTCAGAGGAGGCTGCACGGCGGCAACAATCTAACTTTGTGTTTATTTGCTCCTGTTTACTGTTGTGTGTGTGAAATGAGCTCTGGGAGAGCCGCTGTTTAGACAATGAACACACAGAAACAGCTTTGCAGACGCCGTTCTGTGTGTAATTACTTTTGGAGGTTGCACAAATAACAGATGGAAAAGGTGACCTTTTCAAAATATTTATTTATACGTGAAATTTAATCCGTGACAGTCGGGTCTTTGTGAAAGAGAAGGCTCAGATGTGTGGAGGCGGGTTAGACAACACGTTTGCGGAGGTGAATCTAGAACGCTGATCCCGCACTTGGATCAGGGTGGAGCCTGTTTCAGAGGCAGGCGTAAACCCAGGCTGGTGGATCACGTATGGAGAGATACCACCACGCCATACAGAGACACACATGAGAACCTCAGCTTACCAAACAAATGTTGTGTTCCAATAATTAGTGCTGAAGGTATTCAAATCGATGAAACAACAAGGGTGCCCAAATTTATGCACCTGCCTACTTTTGTTTAAGTAATTATTGCTCACTTTCTGTAAATCCTATAAACTTCATGTCACTTCTCAACTATTACTGTATTTGTCTGCCATGTGATATATTTAACTGAAATTGCTGATCCGAACAACCAAGGATTTATAAAGGAAAACCTTGAAAATGATCAGGGGTGCCCAAACTTTCTCATACGACTGTAATTCCTCCTTTCGCTCCGCTCTCAAATCGGAATGTTCACAAACCAAATCAATGTTTTGCTAACGCTAATGCTATCTGCGGCAAGCTGGCTTTCATTCATTCATTCAAACAATCATTTTGCTTTGTTAACTTAGTCGCCCCTTTTGCCACATTGGCCATCTTTAGCGTATCTTTGTCTTTCAGAATCATACAGATAGTTGACTTAGCTGACACCGCTCTCACGTTTATCTATTATTTCCTTCCTCGGATCGACTGTAATTCTTAATTTCTTCTCGACACTACTATTATTGACACTTTTAACTTTTTGGAATCCATAATGAGGCTAACTAACTGAAAAAAAGCACAAAAAAGCGTTATAGCAGGAGAACACAATGATGAGCGATGTAATCAACACATACTGGCGCTCACGACTGCTGCTACACTGCAACATGGAAAGCCTGTGAGTTTGTTGTTTGTGTGTTCACACACTGAGGGTTGTTGATTCAAAATTTGAGGGGAAACTCTGATATGTTCGTATTTAGGGGCGTCCAAGTCCAGGTTCTTCTGTACAACCATTCATCCTCGCATTAGCATATCATGAAGAAGCATCCAACCATTCGCCTCCTCACCCACACGTCATGTAGTCATGTAGTAGACATGCAACCATTCATCCCCTCATTCACCTCATGAAGACATGCAACCATTCACTCTCTTGTCAAAATCTTCTTGTCTTGGCAACTAGACTTGAATTTCTTCACTCAAAGATGTTTCACCCTTCAGCTGAGAGGCTTCTTGAGTTTGTCGAAAATGTCCACAGACAAACCTCCACAGACATTCACCCTCTCATTCACACATCTGGACAATTCAGGGCCTCCAAAGAGCCATTTGCGTGTGTTTGGACAGCGGGAGGAACCCGGAGAACTCAGAGGAACCCCACGCAGAGCTGGGTAGAAAGTGGAAACTGCACAAAGAAGGCCACCAGTGACAATGTGAGGTGGAAGCGCTAACCGCTACACTGCCCACTCAAGTGCTCTAGCACTGCTAATGCTCCTAGCCCTGACAGATACGTGCTAACAGCTGACATGATACAAAAAACCTTCTCATGAAATGAACAAAAAATGGTGGACGCTTGGCGAAGCTGTCGTTTAAAACCGACGTTGCTGTAATTGATCCGTCAGTATTTTCCGATCAGCCGCAGAACGCCGCGTCCCTAACGCCGCCACCCGACCAGGCTCCACCATTCGTGGCTGAACGTCTGTTAAAAAAGAAAATAAAATCTGCCCGCATTGTGCCTCTCCCACCGCTAGCGAGGGCTAATTCAAACACACTCGTCGGCTTATCTCTCCTCCGCCTCCCGCTCCTGTCTCCCCCCGTCTCCTCAAGTGCTAACTCAAAGCTAATTTGCAATTCTCTGTGGCGGAGTAATTGATGTCTCATCCCGGTGCTAGGTAACAGAATTATGTGAGTAATGAGAGATGGAGAAAAAAGAAGAGAGAGGGAAATGGCTTTACATGAAGGATTGTTTGATTTGCCGTGACAAACTAATTATTTGGTATACCAATCTAAATATTACAAGTTTCTTACATTCTGCGGTGAATTATAAGTTGTTGATTTGTTTTGGATTTATCATCAATCTTGTGTTGATGCACCTGAGTAAGACATCACTTGAATATTTATCGATATTTATCATCTTTTACTTTTTGCACTCATGATTCTTCTTTAATTTTTCTTTTTCTTGTGCATGTAGTCTTTTTTTCTAAAAGTGTATACAGTTTGTGTTTATATATGTAAAAAGTTTTCACAGCTAGTAGAGCTAGTTGGGCAATGCGCAAAATCTACAAAATTGCGTAAAAGTATGCAAAACGCATTTTACTACATAATATCTGATTGTTGTCATGCTGTGAAAATGACGATGCCCCTTAAGATATAAATCACTTTACAAACAATTTCTTTAAGAAATGAAGCGTGAAAAATTTATGATATGAATATGATACGTATGATCCAAGAGCGAGGAAATCAAAATTTGAATTTGCATCGCGGCACTCACCTTGAAGAACAGCTCGCAACTTCCAGGATTCCTCGGCCACTTTGTCTGGATAGTTGGTACAGTATCTTTGTGCTTATTTTTTTGTATTTTTTTTAATAATCTTCATGGGCCCCAAGAAAGCAAGTGGTGAACCCAGAAAGAAGATACTTTCAGAAACTGAGTACGAAATAATAGCAAGGCACGAATGTGGTGTGATCGATATCGCATGAGAATATTATCGCAATGCATCCACGATATGTACCATCCTGAAGCAAAAGGAATCTATTAAGGTTATGAAGCCTACAAATGCGATTACTATTATGTCGACCATACACTACCACATGGAAAAATTTACAACACTGCAAGTTTACAATAACCATAATTTTTCTTTTTGCTGTCTCTTACATTATTAATACCCTTATCAGAGTTTGTCTATATTGAAATCCTTATTTTCGGAGTTTTTATTACGGGGGGGGGGGGGGGGGGGGGGGGGGGGGGGTGAAACAAAGTTATTTGTTTTGATTTTTTTTTTAAATGGGGAAAATTCTACTTAACTACTACTTAACTATCTTAAGGACTATCTTAAGGGACTACTGTATACAATAATATATAGATGCATGTATAAGCATTGTCATTTACACAGCATGAAACAACAGTCAGATACTATGTAATAAATGTTTAGCTCAGTGGTTCTTCACCTTGTTGGAGGTACTGAACCCCACCAGTTTCATATGCGCATCCACTGAACCCTTCTTTATTTGAAAAATGAAATATAAGTTTTTCAAATTTGAGACATAGGTATATGTTTTACTGGTGCACAAAATAAACCGTGCATCAACATCACTGTGTTCAAAGAACAAAACTAGCAAAACAAATTTTTCACACAAAAACAAAAACATAATAATGAATGCTTACTGCAAAACCAATGTGAATACTGCAGTTGCCTTTCAGAGACAAGTTCAGAAATGTATGGTTTCACCTTGGCAAGTGCCACTCTCATATCATTTTTGCAAAAAAGTCTCTTGCTTTTCTTCATTTTCATGTCCAAGGATGGTTCGCAAATATAGTGCTCGACTAGAATTGCTCAACTTGGCATCGCAAATCATGCGGTTCCGATGCTGACTCCTACCACCTTCCTTTATACATGTGAATCCAGGTTATACATATTCGTCCGATCACGTTCTCTTTCTGCTCGACATAATTAGTATGAAGAGAGTAAAATATTAAGACAGAAATCACACGATGTACCATCACGTCAGTCACAAGTTTTACTACTGAGCTCAACAAAATCCCTGCAGCGCAGATGGTCCGAACTATGTAGCGTGATCACCTGCAGCCAGTGATGGCGTGTCACCATGAATTATACAGGTTGGTTCTGTGTCTTGACCTCCACCAAACCTCTGGGGTTCGATCGAACCCGGGTTAAGAACCCCTGGTTATGCTTTTGCTACACAGATACTATGTATATATGAGGACATGCAAATATATACATGCATATATATGCATATATTATATACAAACTACAGAGAAATTCATCCTTCAGACACATCTCAGTCACTGTGGGAATGTGCGACCACCCGCGGCTCCGAGCCTGGATGGCGACTAAACATATGTTCCCCCACACACAGACATACACACACAAACACACACACACACACACCTACAGTTGGCTTATTGTATTGCAAACGCACAGACCAATGCGAGGCTCTGCCGATGCATCGGGATTTGTTCTCGACGCAGAAAACTGGACAGCTGAGATTAGAATAACCATACGAGCAGTGCTTTGTTTCAATGGCTGTCCAGTCTCATCCTGGTAACGGGACTCGGCTTCCCTTCCTGAAGACGCTACTTCTCTCAATCGCCTCTAACAGACTGTGGGGGAGTTTCGGTTTTATCGACGCTCAGGGTGTCACTCTGAGTTGAACAGGTTGATGATATCAGCGAGTGGCTGGATTGGCACCAACTAGCTTGAACAGGGGTGTAGTGTTAATTACCATGTCCGTGAGTGTGTGTGTGTGTGTGTGTCCTCATTAGTTGGAATCTGAACAGCAGTGCTAAGGAGCATGTTGCATAAAATGAAAGAAGTGCATTGGTTGGCCTAATGTAGGTTCAGGTGGGGGTCACCTTCCTGATCTGTCCAGCTGAGTTGATGGAGTGTGCGTATGTTTGTGTGTGTGTGTGTGTGTGTGTGTTGGTCGGTCTTTCACGCTCTTGTATGTAGGTGAAAGGTCATCTATGGACAAAGACAGATGGACAAGGACATTGTCTTCTGAACGAATGTGTGGGTAACTAAAAAATCAGAAATAATAAATTCTATTGAGCTGCATGTTATCAGGATCCAAGTAAGGAGTATATAGATATACAAATCATTTAAAATGATATTCACCAAACATGCAGGATATTTATAATCTTCAGTTCCTTCCTGCGCGTGAAGAATCGTGTCTGAGCATCACACATGCATTTTAGTCTTTTAAATCTCAGCAGGGCGGGCTCCGGTAAGACAGGCTCATTATTTGAAGATTTCCCCGCCATAGTTCCTGCGCGAAAGGCACCAAACTGAGGTCTCAGCGGAACGACGACAGAGCTGAGGAGCCTCATATGATAAAGGCTGAGAGCATCAGGAGGTCGTTTAACAGATTTGCAAGGTTCTTCGTTAAACGGACGAGAACGCGGCGTCAGACAAGCAAGGAACGGATTGCACTCCGTGCTTATAATGCATGAAAATACCAAAACAAAGACAAATCAATGGCGCCGTCGTCGACAGGCTCGGCCAATTAACTAATTGGCCGAGCCCTTTCTTCTTCATGTGTATATATGTGTGTGTGTGTGTGTGTGTGTGTGTGTGTGTGTGTGACCAAATCATGGTGGAGCTGTCAAGTGAGCTCCAGCGACAGCTCTCTGAAGCATAAAGCCGTCGATGAATCAGACTCGTTTTTTCAACAGGACAGATATGTGTAGCATTTGCTATTGACGCTCTCCCAGGTGTTTGGATATCATTTAGATTGCCGACTCGAAAGCCGGGGGCATCGAACGGCGTAGATTAGCGAGGCGACGTGATTGCATCTTTGGTCTGCATGAATGCAGTGGGGGGAGGAACCCGAAGCTCGGCCCTGCATGAGCAAAACCAGATCCCGTATGTGCGACACATGCAGAAATGCGGTGGATGCAAAGATGAATGTTTAATTATTCATCCATTCATTCATTATCTATCCCACTCAAGGTTGGGGAGGAGCCGAGCTGCCATCAGGGCAGGAGGCAGGGTTCAACCTGGACTGGTGATCGCCGGGACACTCAGAGATTCACTGTATAAATCTGACGTCATAAAGACTTACGACCATTCACCCTCTCATTCACTTGTCATATAGAGACCAAAACACACTCACTCACTCATGTTGTATGCAGACACACACCCACTGACCCTCTCCTTTGCATGCCACAGTGACGTGCAGCCATTCACCCTTTCATTCACACATCTGGACAATGTCTGGTCTCCAGTGAACCTCCTGCATGTTTTTGGACGTGGAGGAACTATGAGGAACCCCAGGGGAGAATGTGGAGACCCTCTTCAGCTCGAGCCATCATGCGCCATCCAAACATACTTATTAATAATTGAGTAAATTAAATTCTATTTTTAATTTTTTTCTTCAACATTTCATTTATTTATTTCAATTTTTTTTTATTTTATCAGGCAGTACATCAGACTCCTCTTAATGACTAAACTTTAACATCTTTCAGGATATGGAGGTCCAGAACCAGACGCCAGCTGGAACGTCACCTCTATGGCTCCTGTCTCGAGATTACCACTATTATTAGTGTTATCTTTGAGAATTTCACCCCTTGCTTTTTGTAACCAAACACACACATCACTGGACCCTTGGCGTGTGTTTGTGCACGGCAGTACGTGTGAGTGTATGATGCACACTTGATTGAATCCTCCCCACATCCCCTGCTGAGAAGGCATCTGTCTACAAACCAGCCTTCAGGTAATAGCAGGAAAAAGCCCACACTTGTTGCGAGAAATGAATTTCGCTCACACACACACACTCTCACACACACACACACACACACACACACACACACACACACACACACACACACACACACACACACGCTTCTTCTTGACAGGTTGTGTTTATTTTGCAGCCTACCTCCTGCAGCTGCCCAGGGGGTCTTACAAGCCTCTAATTAGGTGAAGGGTCGGCAATCTAAACCCACACCAGCAAACCCAATGATTTCCCCGTGTTCTTCCCGCAGATGCTGAGTGGTGCCACTCGCATGGAGACCGATGAGAAACCTAACGCCCCGCGACAGAGGTTAGCAACGTTAGCTGTGTTAGCAACGTTAGCTGCGTTAGCAACATTAGCAGTGTTATCTTTTTGATGGAACTGAGTGGGACGCGGGGATACAACATGGCCACTGGTTTCACCATAGAAACCCAGAGGATTTGCCTCCAAGATGACTCCAAATGCGTTATTTATGAGTGTTACACCTTCTTTTTCCTCCCAGATGATGTTTTTCACACTGAAACCCATTCCAGCTGCCAGTGGGTGAGAGGCGGTGTTATCCCTGGACCGACTTCCAGCTCATCACAGTAGAGACATAAAATTTTCACCCTCTCATTTGCAAGTCATGTAGAGACATACAACCCTTCATCCACGTCACAGAGAGATACAACTATTCACACTAATTATTATAGAGCACATCCAGAGGATGCAAGGTGTCCACTGAACCTCCTTTATGTCCATATAATGTGTGAGGAACCCCACGCAGACACATGGAGACACCTCACAGAAAGTGGGAACCCAACCAGAGACCTTCTCGCTATGAGGCAGCACCACGTTGCATACTATTAAATGAAACTATACGGAATAAAATTTCTACCTTTAGGCGATTGAGGAATCAAAGAATAATATCAAGCACGCAATATCCCCCGCTTGTAAGAATCCAGGCAGCCATGACCATCCAGGAGCCGCCGACACCGGCGAGCCCCGAAGCTCAGGGTCTCGGACGCAGGCGTGAACTCCAGCGCGGCCCCTGAGGCTCCATCGCCGGTCGGCGCGAGGATCTCGTCGAGAGGACGTGAGCGGCCGCTCCACGCTTTCCCCTGAAGGGGACGTGAAGAAGTAGATGAACGAGCGGGAGAAGTCGGCCGACGGCGAGACGGAAGGAGGGCCGGCGGACTCCTCCTTTATCCAGGAAATAATTGCATCATCAATTATATCCGCTAAATGGTTTTTAATACACTTGCTGATGTGGCCGCTATTAACCTCGATGCGCTCGACCAAGGTGAACGCCACGGCGAGGAACATATGTCACGCATGCATGAGGGGACACGGGTGCGGGAATATCATCAACGCTATTATCACTCCGAGGGGTTCTTCTAATGGACTGTAGCTCGGTGATTCACAAAGATACCACGGCGGGCGGTCACGTGCGGCGAGGTCCCGGGATGGAGATTCCCAAAGGGAAGAGTGAGAACATCAGGAGCGTAACATTCAAACTGTTTTCTTAAAATTCAATGCAAGTCCAATCTCAAAATAACACACGCCTTGATTTTTGTGTTTCCTCTTCGTGTGTGTGTGTTTGTGTGTGTGCGTGGGAGTAAATCCCGGGGGCTGTCTTCTTCTCCCCCAGCCCCCACCCTTCTATTTTCTCACTCTTCCTCTCAGGGCCGGACTTGGTCACGCTACGGGCTAACACTTCACGCCAGGTCGAGGCACGCACAACGCTCCGGGGAAATAAAAAGTTTCCCAGGAGTCTCGAAGTTAAACTGACATTCTGATCCGTGCGGGGTTTCATAGGGTGAAGGTGGGGTTTTTGAAACACGCACACACACACACAGACGCAGTACTACATTCACATCTTTGCTTTAGATTTAATGTATAAGAAGCTGTTCGTGCTTCGGACAGGGCTGTTTAGATTTATTATCGAATTATTCGATTCTGACAGGGAGGCCTCTCTGTGTGGAGCCTCTGTGAGGTTCCTCTCACATGTCCAAACACATGCAGGAGACCCTAAACTGTCCAGACGTGTGAACGGTTGGATGTCTCTATATGCGTCCCTGATGCGGGGTGAACCCTTGATGCAGGACTAGTGGTACAAATAAATGAATCACGTACTAGAAACATATTTCTTGCTTATCCATTTCTACATTACTGCACATTTAGGCTGTTTTAAAGGTTTGAAGAAGACTTCTGTTGGCTGTACCTCGAAGGAGATCGGCAGCAGCTTTTGGCTCCGCTTTTATTTCCTCTGTATTTCCAGCCTGACTGTGCTGTTTTTAGGTTCACCCTTTAACTCTTGCCTCAATGGTAAAAGGCCCATCCGGGGTTTGCAAATTAGCCTCGTCTATAAAAAAAAAACAATATGCATGATCATCACCATCATCTTCCTCTGCGCTTGTCCCGCATGGCTGCAGGGTCCACTCATGCAGGACATCTGCTTTTTTATTCTGTGTGAAATTAAGTTTAACACACTTGTCCTTGTCCAAAATAAATGCCAAAATAGATAAATGGGTAATATTACTGTGCATTTATTATAATTAACGAATGCTATAAATTTGATC
This sequence comes from Fistularia commersonii, assembly GCF_037954325.1. Taxonomy (NCBI): domain Eukaryota; kingdom Metazoa; phylum Chordata; class Actinopteri; order Syngnathiformes; family Fistulariidae; genus Fistularia; species Fistularia commersonii. The sequence continues at coordinate 15,683,294 of NC_141287.1, read as the reverse complement.
TATGAATTTGAATCCGTATTTGCAATGTTGGCTACGGATACATTACTCATATTTATATATTTGCATATTTATAAATGCTTCCCCAATTTTTTCCTTCAAATAAATGGATGAAGATGTGACGTTGTACCTTTGGCTGCCACGCCGCCGGGGCCGATGCTCGCACCTGAATCCCTGTTAGGTGTTAGCGAACCGAGAGTGTTTTTCCCACGGAGCCCCACCCCACCCCCACTCCCACTCCAACCCCCCCGCCATTTTAATTTTCACCTGGAGGGGGTCAGGGAGAGGACGATTTAGTAATGATGAAAGACAATTTCCCATCTTCACAGCTTGGTCACGCTTTGACATGCCATTATCCCCCTCACTTAATACATAGTTCCCCTTCTCCTGCGCCCCGGCTCCCTCGTTCATCTCTTTCATCTCTCCGTCCGAGGGTTCCCTTACACGTCCCCCCCCCCCCGGCGCTTTTTACCCCGGCGCACCTCCCGGCGTCGTCCACCGGCTTTCCAATCCCCGATTTTCCGTCCCAATCGCCTTTTTCATTCCTCCTCCCTGTTTCGTTGTCATTTCCTTCCTCTCGTTTAATGCATCCCATGCATCTCGCAGCTGAAGCCCCCCCCCCCCCTCTTTTGTATTGCTGTTCCTTGAATCGGCCCCTGCAGATGTTGTGATGCATCGACAAACAAAATCTCTAACAAGATCAAGACCGGACACACACACACACACACACACACACACAAACGATTGTTTTTGTTTTCAAAACCCCATGGAGTGCATTTCACAGCGTCTCCACTCAAAAGCTACCATTTCAGACACGTACACGCTGCCACCCGGTTTGAAAGGCCTTTGATAAGCTGAGCACAAGTGAAAATAACACCTGCGTACAAGAAGCCCACACACATAAAATACACACATAATGTTCCATGTCGACGACGCATCTTTTTTCCTGCACGTCAATCCGACTGATGGGCTTCAGTTCTATTGAAGGATGTGCACAAATGGGTCTGGGCTCATGCACGATACAAAACACAGGGTCATGAAAGTGCCTGTATGAGATGTGGCTTTTCCTGGTGTAAGGAAATGGCAGCTAGCCAGTGAGCTAGGTCAGCTAGGTCAGCTAGGTGCAGCTAGCCAGGTTTGTGTTCCCGGTTCTGCACGGCACTCCACATCCGGCAGGTAAAAGGCCGGTTCAAATCTCCCCGAGAGAGAACTGCTTTTGGTAAATCTGCAGATGGACTTTGTGTCGCAGCGTTAACCTGCAAACAACCGTAAATTCTGGACGATCGACCGCTATTTTTCAGATGCTTTGAACACTGCGGCTTAAACAACGATTTTATGGTTTTTTTTTCGGGGCTATCGAGCTTCAAGCTGCCAAAACATTTCACCTTGTCACATCGGACTAATTAATTACCGTGAAATTCGGAGGCTGTTTAATGCGTGAGAGGAAGACGAAGATAGCGATCAGCTTGCCGGTGAGGCTTATATTCAGGTGCACTCAATCGTCCCAAAGTTACTGTAAATAAGGTGAGAGCGACGCTGAGTCAGGCTTCAGAATGGGCCTTAGGCGAGTTTTTACATCCAACTTAACCATCTACAGGCAGCCTGAAAAAGCAGAGGCTTTTTTTGAAATTAAATGTGTGGTTGAAGGTGGTGTAGCAGTTCAAGCTTCACCCTCCACATTCTCCTCGGATCTGTGCTGGGTTCCTCCATAAATTATAATATTTGATGTGTCCATATGTGGTGAATGAGAGGGTGAATGGTTGTTTTGCTTTGTGTGGATCAGCGGCGGACCTGATGACAGTGATCCACCCTGTGTGTACAACCATCAGGAAAGGAAATGAATGAATAAATAGTAAATAAATAGAAAGCATGTTTTTCAAGCAAAAAACCCTGCTCTGCGTATTTTCGCTCCCGATCGGCACTTCCTTTCTTCTGACCTTGACTCTATCTGCCGCAGAGCTCCCGTCCATCCCGGTGCGTGGAGACTCGAAGGTCCAGAAGGCTACTTCGTGTTTCCTAATTTCCCGATAACAAATCGAGGTCCACATGGACTCCACAATAAATTAATACATTTAACAAATTGGCCGCTTGGCCCTGCGTGGCCTTGGTTCGGGGCGCTCCTGAGTTTTCAATTTGGAGACGAGCATGTCGTGGAACCCATCGTTTTTTTCAATCATCCCATTATTGTACAATGTTGAAGTACATATTTCAAATTTTAATGAAACAGGCCCATTTAGTCTGGGTGACGTGCCGCGTTCACAGGGATAACACAGACACCACTTTGCTTCACCCTTTTAAAATGTGGAGCGGAAAACATGCTTTGGCAAGTACAGGATGTCCGTCCCTCGCTCTGCGACTACAGTGACCTCCGGAGAAGTCCTTGAAATAGATACTCCCACGTCTCCCACGAAATTCCCCGAATGCCGGTGGAGCTGTGCAGCAAATGGAGTGCGCCGGTCTGGCGGCGGCAGGGCGCGGCAGAGGAGACGCAAAAACACGATGCCTTTACCTTTTTTCTCGAAATGCCAAGCCGAGCTTCACGCCGTGGGCCGCGACACTCACGGGAAGCATATACCGGGGCGAGCACGGGAGAGACTCCACCAGAGCCAGGAGGATAGGAAACGCTGTGGAAACCAAAAGCAGCCGAGCTGATTCAGCACCGCGGACAGCGCCGTGTGGCGGGAAGCATATGTTGGACGCCGTCAGCTTCTCCGACGGGATCAGCAGGCCCCGGACTCAGCTGTCAGCAACCAGCGCAATCTTTTTTTTTTTTTTGGAGCAATGCCAGTCAGGAGGCCCCTTAAATGAATGACACTGCAAGAATAATCCTCAATCATAGACTTTACACGCAACGGCGTCAGCAGCATCTCCCTGTAGACTCCACGTCCCTGCCACTTACTTTAACCGTATTGAAAAACAGAAATCCGAAGATTCGGTGAATGAGGACTGTACCATTTTAACATGAGATTGGACGCTTTCGCACAGAAAAGCTCCAATTGTTCAGCATGAATCCAAATCCAGATTTAAGTTTTGCATTCCCCTGGGCGGTGAGGGAGCAGAGTAGGAGCCGGAGTAATGCTGCCCTACAAGACAAACCGCCGAGGAAGAAGAAGAAGAAGAAGACAGCACGGACAACATGGAGGTGGGAGGTTGCCACGGCGTTCATGGAATAATCACCCTGGACTATCGGATGGTTGGATGTGTTTTTATCTTCTCTCTGCATTGCTGAAGAACCTGGGGTAGCTAACGCCGCGAGAAGTACTAATTGCAGTTAGCTGCCAACCCACAGGGGAAAAAAACAAAAAAATAAAAAACATGAAATGACTGTATGTATGTATATGTTTCTGAGATGGTACTTTGGATCTCTGGTGACTGAATTGCACTTTTTGTAAGTCGCTTTGGATAAAAGCGTCTGCCAAATTCCGTAATGCTGCACTTATTCAGGCCAAAATGTAGATGTTCCTCTGCAGAGCCCTGAAAACCCCTCCGAGGCGTAGCAGGCCAGAAGACCTCGGACCTCTTCGGCGCTCCTTATTCTAGCTTCCTCTGTTCGTTTTCATGCAAGAAAACATCTGGCTTGTGAGCAAGATGGCTTTTTAAAATAGCGTTCCGCTGTTCAGAAGAAATATCAGCTCATGGTTGCTTATGAGTTCCACCAAGCACCTAGGTCACGGACGCTGCGGTGGTTCCTGGAGCTGAGGTCTCTGGCTCCTCTGCGGTCTGAATGCACCAAGAAACCTCATTCCAAAAAGTTCCTACAGAAAAGGACCATCGTCTCCAGTTCCACACCATCACCAACTGCTGGGAAGCAGGATATTTGGTGTGACCATGGCTTCATCCGCCGCCCGGGAATCGACCCCGTCGGGATGCATCCGGTACAATAAAAGCTCTCGGTCTTTTAAACCCTTTGTGAGTGAACACATTATTTAAAGTATTGATTTAAATATTTTGCATGAACGCCGCACGCCGCCGCTGCTATCTCGGCGCCCCGCTGTGTCCATCCCTGTACTTTTTATGCCCCATCTATATTTTAATGACGTGTGTGGGAGACACGAGAGGGAGGGATGCCATAAACTCTCTGCTCGGAAGGGATAATTAAATCAAGCTTTAAAATATAAATATACCATAAAACAATATTGAGCTCCGCTGCTTTTAACCGACGCCCATCCCGGATGCTTGATGAGGCTGTTAATTTTGACTGATGGGTCCATATCGCGGGGTGATGACCTGCCCGGAGATGGAAAACCTTCCAACGTCCTAATTCACGGTTGGAAAAGGTGCAGATAGCATCTTTGAGATGGAAAAAAAAAAAAAAAAAAAAAAGACTGTTTCTTGATGTATGCAAAGCAAACACACAGACACACACACGATGGAGGTCCTCCAGAGATTATTTAAATCAATCCCGACATCCCGCTGACGTGCCAAGTCAGCGTTTCGTCGGAGCGTCAGCCAAAATCCCAACCCCCACACACCTTTTGTGACAAAAGTCTGAAAAGAACGAGGTATAATATGTGAAAAATAATAAAATTAACCGCCTTTACATCGCACATGCGTGAAAATAGAGATACAAACCTTATCCGTCGAGTACAATCTTTTTAAATCCATTGTATCGACTAAAATAACTGCAATTAAATTAGATAAAATATATTTTCACTCAGTCATTCAAAGCAGTGACAACACTGAGAGGTGAGGAGCAGCTGTCCTAAAGAAAAAGAAAAAAAAAATAAAAGTAAAAAACCCTCCCATCTGCGTCTGTAGGTGAAGTTTCCCCGCCGTGAGCTAATGGTTTATTAATGACATAATAAAAACCTTTCTCTTCCTGCAGACACTTCATGGGGTCCTTCAGAGAGCCAAAAATAAGATTCATAATTTATAGGCGCTAATAAAGAAGCCGTTCGTGTTGCTGGAAACAGTGCACTTTAAAATGCACTTCATTTGAGTATAATACTTATGTTAAAGGGCCTTGGCGGCGGCGGCGGAGGAAACGGTTTGCTTTGTAAAATATCTTCCAGTTATCTAAAGAGGAGGGGGAAGATGGACGCTTTGTTTCCCTTTTTTTCTTTTTTACAATTAATGAGGCCGAAAATGTGGCAACGTAATCAAACCTGACCGACAGCTGATGGAGAATGAGATCGGAAATGAAGGGACTCTTGCAAGAAGAGATGGGGATTCTTCTGCAAGAGGCAGAGCAGCCGGAGACCCGAAAGTACCCGGAGGTGTGGATGAGTCTCTATATCACATGTGTCAAACTCGAGAACATCTTAAAAGATCTGACTGTCTTAAAACAAATAAGTCAAACGCATGCATTGACCATAAACTATATTTCCCATAATTCATACTGATCATGTTACCCACGAAGTGACGGCATCCCGCTACTAGATTGCAGTGTATCCGCATCAATGTGATTTTCAACAAGTGGAATTGAGAAATAGAGATATTGAGAAATACAAATGATCTCTAAATGTCCAGGAAGAGAAAAGTTGATGCAGATGGAAGGCTGTTTCAAGAAAGATGGGAAGGTAAATGCATGTTTGTGCTTCAAGGAGAAGAACCTGTCTTTTGTGTTATGAGGTTGCATCGGTTGTCAAAGAGTACAGTCTACATTGGCATTTTGACACCAAACGCGGAGCTAAGTATGCCAAAGTTAGCCTTTCAGAAAAACAACAAATTGCCCAAAAAATAAAAGGCAAACCACGATGGCAGCAGGATGTGTTCAAGAAAGCCGCATCCAAAACCTCAGCAGCAGTGAAAGCTAGCTTTGTGGGAGCAACTAGTAAAAATATTGTTTTTACATCTATACAAATGCATATGTAACATCTTGAATTTGACTTAGTTATGAAATGAGAGTTATTTAACAATAAGGAGTAGTTACATTTATTTTACATTACATTTGATGACATTTAGTTACATTTATACTGTTACTGTTACATGTGGCCCTTTGAGGGCAACCATTATGCTGATGTGGCCCTCGGTGAAAATGAGTTTGACACCCCTGGTCCGCATGATGCATGAATGAGAGGGTGAATTGCCACATGTCTCTATATGATGCATGAATAAATTGTCGTATGTCTATATGATTCATGAATGAGAGGGTGATTGGTTGTCTGTATATGAGGTGAAAAAGAGCCAATTTGTTGCATGTTGTATGTATGACAGCAGGATAAGACGTGGATATAATGAATAAATGAATGAACGAATGGACGCGTTAAAGAGCATCAGGACTTGGTTTCTATCCTCTCAGATCTTTGGAATGAGAAACATCTCGTGGGAGAAGCTCTGTTTGGTGAGTTTAAATTAATAACTTTGCATGGGGTGCAAAATGAATTTGCAATGGTTTGGGAAAATCAAAGTTGGAACTGATTGGTTCTGGTTGCTCCTTAAAAACCCACCTCCAAAACCCACCTTCTGCTCCGAGTTTTTGGAGGAGCTTGATGAACAATTGGATTATGTATAGATGACTGGTCCTTTTCAAGCGTCCAATATGATTAACATTATTTACGGTTTAAACCTCTGTGAAAAATCAAACCAAACTCAGAACATTTCAACTTCTCGCAGATCTACGTGGTGTCCCTCAACTCTGGAGGACAAAGAGCCTCAGCATTCAGATTAGCCTTCCTCTTAACTAATTACTCGCCACTAATTAAGGTAGCAAAAAGCTATCAAAAGCTGCTACACCTGTCTAATTATATCCGAGTCAAACTCTGCAGTGTTGGATCCGGGAGTGGAAGAAAAAAAAAATGTGAGTGATGACGGTCTCGAGACCGGTCGGCACTGACAACCTGTTTAATTACATGAAATGTGAAGTTGTTAATTAATAAGTGCCTCGTGGTCGACTGGCGTCGCGCTCCTGATAGGCGACGTGGATTGAAACTGCGGCTCCAAGAATAGGACTTTTTTTTTTTCCAGTGTCTGGATTTGATGCAAAAAAACAAAAAAAGACAAGAAAAATAAATGAAAACCAAAACAATGAAAAAATGGTTGTATGTATTAAAAAAAAAAAAAAAAAAAAAATGGAGAGATTCCGATGTGGAAAGAACTGTGAAGAATAAACCAATCATCGCTCTACAAGCAACATAGAAGAGCAACAGTTACTGTAAACAAACTGCTGGTATCACCGGGAACACGTTTCTATACTTTCGATCTCGAAAAAAAATATTCATTCGGTCATCCATAATCTATAACTCCTATCCCACCGGGCTGCTGTGATTGGCCGAGAGACGGGGTACACCCTGGACCAATCACAGGGCCACATAGAGAAGCACAACCATCTTCTTATTCACAATCACATCAGGACAATAAACTTCAATCGAGCTCTTGCATGTGTTTGGACTGAACGCAGAAAAACCCAACGCAGACACGGGGGAGAACATTGGAATCCAAACCAGGGACCTTCTTTGCTGTGAAGCGCTAATCGTGATGCTCAGCAGGAATCATAATAAGGACTGAAAATAAAACGAAACCGCAAAGTACAAAGAGGAACACACTTCAAGAAGATGTTCAAACCTGAACCCATCTCAGAGAAAATCCAACCATCCCAATGGGACTGCGACAATCTGCTCCTCACCAGGTTGGACACACAGATATATGAATATGGATACAAACACACACATATATAAATATATATACCTATATGGTGCAGGACTGAGGGTGGTTCTCTGCTCTCTTTCCCCAATCCAACAAAGGCGGCACGCCCTCGCACATCACCGGATCCAAAAGATGTTTGACTTAACTTCTCATTATCTGCCGGGCCACTCCTGTGCCGCCGCGTAAATTAGCTGATCGAATTCAACTGGAAATAAGCACACACACACACACACACACACACACACACGCACGCACGCACGCACACACACACTGACGCTTTACTGCCACCGCCGCTACTCTACAGGAAAGAAGCCTCCAGATGGTGCTGTCATTTATGTCTTTTTGTATTTTGCTTTACTGGCACATTGACAACTTGTACTAAGTAGATGGGGTGGTGTGTGTGTGTGTGTGTGTGTAGGGGAGGGGGTGGAGCTGCCAAATGGCTTTATACAGACAACACAGGAGTTTCCATCATCTGAAATTCCTGACTTTTCAACACTGGCTTTCACGACTTCATTGGCAAGACTTTCTTCTTCGTCTTCTTCTTGCGCTTGCGGTCCTTTCTACTTTCCCTTTACATCTTCTCGCCTCCTTGTCTGATGTCCTCCCATCAGCGCTTGTGTACATTTCCACACCTCCTCCAAGTCATGTATCTTGGAAGACGCTTTTGATGGGATTGCAGGAGTAGTCAGGTGAGCGTTCACACACTCCAATGATGGCGGGGAGATAGAACCGTCGGCACCAGCTAACCCTCGCAGGGACAGGGAGAACATGATCATCCAATGAAGGAATGCTCGACTTGCTGCCGGCATCAAACCAGGAACCTTCCTGGTGTGAAGAAGGAGGTCTCCCCTATGACAGCTTCTTCGTGTGAGCTGCTAAAGATTTGGTGTGGGCATAGCTGAGGGGCAGGTATGGTCTTAGACTGGTTTCCAGTGAATGATGGGACTGTTGTTGTTATCTTAGCGTGGTTTGTTCTCCAACTGATGTCTAAGAAAGACCGGAGACACCAACGTTTGCACTCCAGGAACTTTTTGCAGCTTCTAAAATCTCATGGACTAAATTTTTTTTCGTGCATTCGGACAGCAAATGAACCAGGGAGCGTGGACCTCAGCTCCTAGAACCATCTTAGCTCCTATTCTGAAGCAGGGTCTTTTTTACAGTTCCAGAGGAACTCACGTGACATTGATTGGTGGAGCTCCGAAGCCAAGCCCACGACCAGATACTACTTGCGGACTGTTGAGCGCCATTTCTAAAAACCATCATGGTCAGATGTTTTCCACCACCAAAAAGAACGAAGAGGTCCAAGCTCTGCTGTGCTGCAATGCCTCAGAGATGTTTCTCAGAAACATCAACACTGTAGCCAAAATAAGTTAGCTAACAGCTAATGGCATGCAGGGAGAATAAAAACGCTACAACCATCAAATCGTCCATGGTTTGTGTTCCATGAACCCTGTGGCGGCTTCCACCTCCATGTTGTTCACATCGCATTCTTCTGCAGTGTTTTGTTTTGGAGCGTGGAGCTGAAGGTGCACGTCCTGCTCCGTACCGGGTTCCTCTGGGAATGCAGAACTGGAAGGTTCCCCTGGAGGAAGTGGCTCCTTCAGGGAACGGAGTCAAGCTAAACACAGCAAAAACAGATGTACGTGAAAAGCAGCTGCCCTGAAATGTTCCTTCAAACATTTATGGAGCGGGGATGTTAGATCTAGGCAGGCCTTTGGGCTCCCGCATTCGAATGGTTCACACCGACTCTTCGCCGTCCACTTGAACTCCTTTCATTTGATTTCATTTATTTATGTTCCCCCATATCTCGGTACGGAGATCCGAATAAATAAATGAATTACCCCTGTCATTTTCAAGATGCTATTAATTTCACCCGTGTGTCCGTTTGTGAGACGCCAAACAAAGTCGTTCCTTCGTTCACCCGACCTGTTTCAGTACTGGAATGTTTCCCTCTGCCGGGTCGGAAGAATTCATATGGCGATTCATATGAAAATGATCTCATTAGGGGTGTGACGACCTTCATTTGGTGTGGACATCAGACTCATGCATGGAGAATGAGTACACATTCACGCACATGCATATTTAAATGTGACCGAAAAAAAAAAAAGTCTTGGACGTTTTTATCCTCAGAAATAAGTCCGATCCGCTACGCATGATTATTATCAGACCTTACAAACACAATGAGAGGGTGAAAGGTTGTATGTCTGTATATGCCATATGAATGAGAGAGTGAATGATAAAATTGTGCTGTATATAAGGGGTGACTTAGAGAATGAACGGCTGTACGTCTGTGTACAACGTGTGAATGAAACAGTGAAGTTTTTAATGCCCACAATATATGCATATATATGCATATATACTCTATAGATGACTGGATGAGAATTTGTCTACAGTCAATGGTGTGAATGAGAGGGTAAATGATTCTCATTTAGATCTCATTCACTCTAAAGACAAGTGAATGAAAGGGTGAATAAGATATCTACAGGATCTATTGATGAGGGAATGATAATTTGTATACAGTTAAAGGGCGAATGAGAGGATGAATGATGATATGTCTGTATATAACATGTGAATGAGGCTTTTTCCATCGTGTTGATTAAAAAGCTACTTGTTGTATGTCCACAATACATGACGAGGGAATGAGAGGATTAATGACTTCATGTCTCTGTAGACGAGAGCTGGGAAAGAACACATCCTCTCCACGCTGGCCTTTGTGGCAGAGCCTGATCAAAAAGATTGGTTGCATTTCATTTTCAATTGTTTCCGGACTTGAATCCATGTGTTGAGCTTTCACCTGCCAGAGCCGATAGTTTAAGAATTAAATACTGGATGGAGGGAATGGTTGACTATATCTGATGATCGAATGACAGGGTGAATGGCTGTGTGTGCTGATATGAAGTGTGAACAAGTGAATGGTTGTCGGCCTCCATATACTGTTTGAATGACAATGTGAATGATAACATGTCCACAGCATACAAGGGGCGAATGAGAGGATGAATAGTTGTATGTCTGTAACTGGAATGAGAGGGTGAATGATTGCATGTCTCTCAATAACGTGAATGATAACACATCTACAATATATAAAGGGTGGATAAGAAGGTGAATGGTTGCATGTTCTCTGGAATATGAATGAGAGGGTGAATGGATGTATGTCTATAAGATATGAAGAGGGAATGAGAGGGTGAATGACTGTATGTCTCTCTATTACATATGAATGAGAGGGTGAATGATAATATGTGTGCTGTGTATGAGAAGCAAATGAGAGGATGAATGTTTGTATGTCTATATGGTGAATGATTGTACGTCTCTTAATGATAATGAAAAGATGTCTACAGTATATAAGGGGCGAACGAAAGGGTGAATGGTTGTATGTCTTTATATGGTGTATGAATGAGAGGGTGAATGACAATATGTGTACTATCTCAAGGAGCAAATGAGAGGGTGAATGGTTGTATGTCTATAACGTGAATGAGATGGTGAATGTTGTTCGTCTCCCTCTGTCCGTTACTCTGAGATGGACCCTGCGACCCTGAGCGCAGGATAAACGGTGTCGATAATGAATGAGTGAGTGAGCGAATTTACGTTAGCAGGACAGACAAAAGGAACACGATAAAATGGGGCAGCATGGAAGTCCAGTGATTTTCAAGCAATTCATTAATCCAATATGAAGGATAAACAATGGAGTGCTGAGGGAAAAGACTTGATCCTCCACTTATACGCTCAGACACACCTTTCATTTTTAGTGGCGCCTTCACAACTCCGGAAAAGAATTCAGGAGTTTATGTGTCTTATCCTCGAGTGCACTCTTACAGAAAAAGGCTCTCTCAAATATTCCTCTGCTTACTGGAAATGTATTTCCTTTTTTCTTTGATCGAAAAAGGGCGGAACCAGTCACAGGGGGAGCTTTTAGTATGGAGGGGGGGGGGTGGGGTTTAAAAATGGTACAGTCCAGTCTGGAAGGTTGTCATTAATAATGAAATTAGGAACGGGGGGGCTCTGACAGTGATTTGTTGTTTTGGTAGATTGACTGCTACAGCTTAAAAAAACAAAACAAAACAAAAAAAAAAAACTAAATAGATCAATATAAAATGATGTGAAAAATGAAAACATCATATGTGGATATTTTAATTATTTTAAATGGAGATGTGTGCGCTTTGACATCCAGATATCAGGCAGAAAAAAAAAATATTTTCTTATTTTCTGCAATAAGTTTTCTGACAGAACTCTCTGTTGAACAAAACAATACACACACAAATATATATATGTGTGTGTGTGTGTGTGTGTGTATAAATAACTGGATTTATACTGTGATTTGCAGCAGGTTACAACGGTCTCCCTGACGGTTCAGTCAGGAAGATTATCATTAAAAATGAAATTACTATTGTTTTTTGGGCGGGGGGCAGTTATTTACTAGTTTGGTTTGGTTGACTGGTATAGACAATAAAAATAGATAAATGAAAAAAATAGATAAATATAAAATGAAATGAAAATAAATAGCTAAATAAGTTGATAAATATGAAGCCCGTATCCCAGGTGCTCTTCCCCTGCAGACTTAACTGCAGTCACTGCTCCACATCAGCTGCTGCTAAAAGTGAATGCATCATATTCTGCACTTTTACTGAGTGTGACAGAACCCACCGGTGTCACAGTTCAGGCGTGGGGGTGGGGGCGGGGTGGGGCTTGACCCCCCTACGACCAAACGACAACTGGGTGACGGCTTGGAAGAAAAACCCGAGCAGCATCGCCGGAAGTCTGAGCATCCTAAACTCCTCATCAGAGGAGACGTGGTACGGGCCGCCCCTTAACCGCTTTTAAAAGAAACGCCACAAAAGAAAATAAAAGCTCCCGCCATGCACATCGGGTTTGGTGTCTCTCGTGCATCGCTTTTATGAACCTCAGAGTCGGAGTACATCGGTCTTTCCGCCTCTCTAACTACGCCGAGGCGGGACGAGGCTCCAACTACAGCGAGCCCTTGCTCAGCTGTGTCTACCATCCCTCCTTTTTTACCCTGTGGCCGCCCCGCCCCGCCCATCTCCCCCGCATGTTGTCAGTGTGTCTGGTGTGTGTTTGTTTGGCGTTGTTTTGATTGCAGATGCTTGTGTGTTTGGGCTGTGCTGGCTGTGCTGTGAGTGTGCCCAGTGCAGAGCTGATGGCGTGCCAAGTGCTCCCTGTGGGCTGGCTGTGCCTTCCACTCTGCTCAGCCACCGTGAACGCCAAGCCGACAGACTGCTGCGGGGGGAGAACCACTTCCCTTTCTCCCTCCCTCCCTCTCTTTCTTCCCCTACTTTGGCTTCACACAGAATGGCTACATCATCGCCCCCAATCAGCCTTTTTCATCCAGGTTTTTTTTTTTTTTTTCTTCCCTTTCCACTCCCGACCTTAGAGCTATCTGCGCCTCCTTGTTCCCGTTCCAGAAATATCCCCCATCTGACTGTTTTTTAATGGAAATCTATTTAAAACACAGAGATTTATTTTTTTATTATTCTTTTTTAAATACGCAGCTTCGTGAAAAGAACAATCGATGTGGATATTTTGCATGGTTTTAAATGGAGATGCTGTTCAGATACCCAGGTATCAGACCAGGAGAAAAATAATTTCTGCAATAAGTTTTCCGACAGAACTCTTTCTCTTGAGCAAGTGCATTAAAACGTTGAGTTAAAAAAAAAAACGTGTATTTTAAATCACAGGTTTTATATTATGATTCACAGCGGGTTATGAAACTAGTTCAATGCATAGCCCCACCCCCAAGTTACACAATGACGAGTCATCTGCTGTTTGGTTAACTTTATCGCCCCTGAAACCACAGCGGGAAAGGAAAAAGTGGTTCCACACACACACAGACACACACACACACACACACACACGTAGAATGAATGAATATATAGCAATGATTTCTGGAAGGAGTCCATCAGAAGGGCATCATATGGTAGATGTTATGGAGATAAAGAGCAGAGAGGAGGTTTGTGGATGGAGGGAAAGAGTAAGGGATGTTAGTCGGTGTGAGAGAAGAGGATGCAGCGAAGAGGGTAAGATGGAGGCAGGTGATTGGCTGTGGCGACCCCTGAAGGCAGCAGCCTGAAGGAGAGGAAGAACATGATGTAGGGAATGTGGGGGAAAAGTATAATACCTGAAAACCAAAAGTAAGGTAAAGCAAAATATATTTATCTTAATGCCTGTCTGGATTTTTTGAATTTGAAGCACAACACATGCCTGCTGTAAGTTGCTTCCTCCAGAGGAAATCTTTCAAAGCTCCTCTAGCAGGTTATGTCTGAGTTTCCTCGCCCAAATCATCGATCTGTGTTCAGCTACTCCGACGTCCCGTGCATCCGGCTGACCCGTGAACCACCGGCTGGACGCTGCGCTGCACTGCTTACTGTTCATTAACATTTAAATCTAATTACCGGGCTCATTAAAGCGTCGAATTAGCGGCGGCGTTCTTTCGGGCCTCCTCTCTGCGCTTAATTGTTAAGCAAATGGAGCGTCGCAGGTTTGAAGTGATTAACGCTGAAATGGAAGCGCCGCGGCGACGTGAAATGTCAGTTCGATTAAAAAAAAAAAGGGTGAAAAAGGAAGCAGTTGATGTCCCGGGTGGTGTTTGCTGCACGGACGGAGCCTCAGACGCCGCCCGGCCTCCATTTCGGTGTCCGCTGTTACGAGCGGCCTTCGTCCGAGGCCACGAAACGTCCGCCGGCCCGTCGGAGCTTTGCAACATTCCGAACGTCCCATTTAGAACGTTAAAATAGATAATATACAGCGATACCTTGACTTACGAATTGAATTTGTTCTGTGACAGAACTTGTAACCCAATATCAAATTAAATTTCTCTGTTACAATGAAGAAAAATGCTATAAATCTTTTCTAACCCTGGTTTTGTTATGTGTTTTTAAATGATAAAAATAATAAAAAGACTTAATAATAATGTATAAAAAAGAAATAAAAATACGTAATAATAGAGAGTGTAAAAAAATAAAGTGCTTTTAAGTGTATTTACCTTGAAGATAGGACGCAGATGCTGCAGTTTGTCATTTGTTGCTCTATCCTTTCACTTACTGGCCACACACTAAATCACTTAAATGTACCGTAATGTGGCTACACTTAATGTCTAACTCCAGTAATGGACGGAGTGAAGCCACTCCTCTTTCTAAAACCATCAATCCGTCCCCGACCGGCTTTGAACGACTCTTCTGACTCCTTGTCTGTTGACATTCCCGCCGTCCGCTGCACCAAATCCCCATAAATGTCTCCTGCCTTCACACAGACGATGCTCTCCATCACCGTATCTCCCCCACAACAACTTCTCCATCTCCTCACGGACGAGACCACCACACACACACCTCTCTGGTGTTTTTCCTTGATATTCTGTGGGCTAGCTGGCGGTAGCGCCACTTCACAGCCACGTGGGTGTCAAACGTGGGTGTCAAAATTCCACCGAGCGACGTTCCGGATCTCGGAAAACTCACAAGTTGATGCGGTCGTGAGTCGAGATTCCACTGTGTCTGCTAGAATCGGTCGTTGGCGCAGATCGCCAGTATTTCATATCAAAAAGCAAATTATGGACTGAGCGACTGCTTGTGTCTTGGAAAATTCGATGCACTGGAAAGTCGAGGTTTCATGGTAATTATATTTATAGTAAATGCGCATTTCCATTATTTCAGAAAATGTCACTTTGTATATGGGGTTGACCTTTTTCCCTGGTCTTATGTGGTACTTATGTGAGGAAAATACTGAATAAAAAAAAAAAAAAAACATTCAAATATTCCCCATCCTTGCCTTTTACGGTTTGCTGGGAGGCGCAGGAAGGCCGATAGCTTGACGGTATCACTCGCCGCCGCCGCGCCGCCCCTTTCCTTGACCCAACCCTGCACTGACTTCGCCGAGGAAAAAAAAAAAAAAAAACGCCACGTGGACGAAACATCAACAAACCGCTCTGCATCCGTGGGGGGTCAAGATCAAACAGCACTTTCATGGGTTTGTTCTCATGGGTCGCAACCTTGAATGAGTAATTTCACATTGATCGGTGGCGACGGAAGCACATTAGCCGGCAGAAGAGTCCGAGAAGACGTGTGTTACACACACCTCCCATGTTTGTGTGTGTGTGTGTGTGTGTCTGTGTCAGTGTTTTTTTTTAAAAAAGTTGCAGCGTGAAGACACTTATTGAACAATCACAAAGTCCAGTAATTCATGCACATTTGATTGTGGTGATGGATCGATGCGCCGCAGCAAAGACTCCACCGTCCAAATAAGAGGCAGCGAACGCGGTTTCGTCCTTCACTTTCACCGAGGAGGACGCCGCTTAATCACAGAAGCAAGAAGGCGGGAGATCTGGAGTCACCGGATTGACAACATCGTCGGCACCGTTGGAGGTTAGCGCTTCGGCCTTGCGGTGAGAAAGTCTCCACATATTCCCCAGGATTCTTCTGTTTCCTCCAAAACCATGCGGTAGGTTCCTGCTAGATGGCCCAGAGGTGTGGATGAGTGGCTGAACGCTTGTAAGAGTCTAGATGGGATTGATTGACAGCGTGAGCCCCGCCTCTCGGCCAATGACAGCGGGGATAGAGAACGAATATGGCGATTTTATGGGGAAACAACCGGATGTCTGCGCGCCTGATCCTGCAAAGACGCAGCGGGGGGGGGCTCCGTGCCGCGTATCGCTGTCTGAACGAGCGGCTCGGATTACCGGCTCCCGCTTTCCGGCAAACTCTCTCCACCTCCGCACCTCCACCCGTCTCTCGGCGACACACCTTTCTCCATTTCACGGCTGTTTTCTCCATCTATTTGCTTGACAAGACAATGGATAATAACCCCGCCATATCACAGAGACTGGCAAATGAGAGTAATCAAGCTGTCTTGTCCTGGTGGCGTTCAGGTTCACTCATCAAACCCTAATTATCACCCGGGAAACCAATGTTCCGCTTTAATTATTCCGATGAATGAAATATTACGGAGAGGAGTCGGGCCGCAGCCGAGTGGAATAACCGCTTTTAGCCATAAAACACAGGCGAGTGGGAGGACGAGGACAAGGAGGAGGAGGAGGAGTGAAGGTGACTCGGGAGGGAGGCAGAGTGTGAGCGAGCTGACAAAAGTAATGGATAAATTGGGTTCAGTGTGGATGCTGTGAACAAAAGGCGAAAGTGAAATATATGAAGGCAAACGAAGGGGAGGGGCGGCGGTATCGGAAGGTTGAAGAAGGTTCCAGAAGCGGAGCTCACAGTTTGTTGAACGAATATGGAGTGAAGATGGTGATAAGATTCGTGCACGGTTTCGTGTCACACCGAGGGCCCTGAATACCTCAACGCCCACTTCAGGCCGGAGATAAAGGATTCAAGGATTCACGACTTTTACTGTCATTACACAGAGTGCAACGAAATTTAGAGATAGCAGCTCTCAGGTTCGGTGGAATCAAAAATAGACAAAAACAACCTTAAAAAGCAGGCTGGAAACAGCACAGCATTACAACATGAGCAGCATCTCTGGGATGGATATAAGACAGGAACAATATGAGACCAAAAATATAAAATAAATATGAAAAATATAAATAACAACTAGATAATTTGTAGAAAGAAAAAAAGTAAAGACGTAAAAAAGTGAAAAATTGAAAAAAGTGTTTTGCATTGTAAAGTATGTGAGGTTCAAGTGTTCAGGTTTGTTCCGAATTCAGGGCGATGAGCGCGCTGGGGTAAAAACTGTTTTTTAATCTGATTTTTTTTTTTGCCTTGATTGTCCTAAACCACCTCCTTTAGGGCAACAGTGGAGTAGGTGATGTCCAGGATGGGATGGATATCTGACGATGCTGTGGCCTTTCAAGTGAAGGGACGGGTTGACCAATAATTTTTGGGGCGGAGGATCACTTTTAACAGCCGTAGGCAAACTATTGCCTGCGAGCAACATACATTTTAAACCGGCCCACCAAACCTGGAATTTTATTCTGATTAAAGCTTGTTTATTTTTTCATTCCGCTGAAATAGTTGTGCTTTTCAAAGAATACAGTGTCAGTACATTCATGTGGACCAAATCAGCTGACGAGGTGGAACCACCGGAAAAACCGTGACAATTGAGGCAAGTTTTATGCTGGGATTCAAATTAACAAGTAGCCGTGTTTTTCCAAACCTCTGCAAGACCGCACATAAGATGACATTTTAAACAGCATTATGAACACCAACGAAGCCCGGCACTGATCAAGTCAAGTTCACCCTCCGACATCTTCGATCCACCCTGAGAATCACCGCAACAAATCGAACTCCAGAATTTAATGCACTGGCAAGAAGGAGAGATCAACAACTCTGTTCCCGCTCAAAATGAACGTGACTTTCTCTTATATAAAATCCATGCATTTGGAAAACAACTAGTACAATGAGCCATGTTCATGCTATGCTAAAAAGCCAAATCCTTTCATGTACTGGCTTTAACATGGACTTCAATTCTATTCTATGTCATTTATATTCATTGACACAAACACATCCACCTGTTTCTGGACCGGCTCCTCAGGCAAACTTCAGAACTGACTTATAACAAGCAGTGTATTCATTCATTCATTAATACGTTCATTCATTCATTGGTTCATTCATTCATTGGTTCATTGTCTACTACTCATCTTCTACTCCGGGTCATGGGGACGCTGTATTGGACGAGAGGCGGCGTTCACCCCAGACCAGCTGATCACAGGGACACATGTGGGGACATGAAACTATTAATCCTTTCATTTCCATGTCTTACAGCGACGTGCAACCGACCGCTCACTCATTCACACGTCAGAGACGCGCAGAGACACCCAACCATTCCCTCCATCTAGTATTTACCCCTTGAACTCCCGGTTCTAGCAGGTGAAAACCTCACCACATGGATTCAAGTCCTGAAACAGTTGAAAATGAAATGTAATCATCTATTTTGATCAGGCTCTGCCAAAAAGGTCAGCGCGGAGAGGAACTCTAACAGAGGGATGTGTTCTTTCCCAACACTCGGCGGTTGCGTGACCGGCCTCCCTTATGTGTTTGCACACAGTGAATTATAGAGCAGATGTAACGAGTACTGTTAAACTATTTTTCATCTTACATTATTCATCTTCTTTGAATGCATAATTGAATCCAGCTATAGGTGTATGCCAGACACACGTTTAGAGAGTTTCATTTGTATCAGAGGGCAGCATTCTGGCGCTGGAGGCTGGAGCTTCTGCCTCAGAAGGTCCCTGATTGAATTCCCACAGGGATTCATTCCTGTGTCTCCATGTTTTCCTCGTGTCTGCGTGGGGTTCTTCAGGGTTAAGAGAGATCTTGGTTGTACGTCTTTTGATGACGTGTGAATGAAAGAGTGAATGGTTGCTTGTCTCTGCATGAGATGTGAGTGAGAGGGTAAAAAGTTTGTGTCTCTTAATGATGCGTGAATGAAAAAGTGATTGGTTGTGCATCTCTATATGAATGAGAGGGTAAATGGTTTGGATCTCTAGATGATGAATGAAAGAGTGAATGGTAGAATGTCTCCATATGATGTGTTCATGAAAGGGTGAATAGTTGTATGTCTCTATGTAGTGGTGAATAAGAGGGTAAATGGTTGAATATCTCTATATGTGGCCATGTGATTGGCTAGCCACACCCAACGATGCAGCTAATTTATGGATTTTTTTGGGGCTCACGAGTTTCATGCCGACAAGATATTTAATCTTGTCACACCCGTCCAATGAAATTCTGAGGCCGTTCAATTTTGACACAGTAGAAGACGATTTTAACGGTTTTGGAGCGCGTGAGGAAGACTAAGATAGTGATCAGCTGGAGTAGGACAAAGCAGGGATTAAAAAAATAGATGAATTGTGTTATTATTACTTTTCTTAAAGGCACTGCTCGAAAAAAAAAAAAGGTTACGGGTATGCTTTTAATTAAAAGTTAAAAAAAAAAAAGAAAAAAAAGTGTAAATATCTCATTTCATAACATGGACACCTGCGGCTTATAGACAAGTGCGACCTATATATTTATAAATATGTTTTTAGCCAGTGAGGCTTATATTGAGGTGTGCTCATATGTCCAGTTTCTTTTTAAACGTGGAAAGCTCATGAAAGTTGACAATTCCCGCGCTCCTCCGAGTCCAAGCCGTCGCGGCGGCTTCGGATATCTGAATATCGGACAGAGACCGGATCCCGAACCGCCAAACCTGCAGCTTAGCCACAATAAAACGGAATGTGCATGAATTCACTCCAAAAGTTTGACGATACTATTATTGTTAAACCCTCAGATTGAACCCCATGTGCAATAAATGAGCTCATGCCGACGAACGCAATCCCGAGTCTCTGTGGGTACAGAGAAAGCCTCTACTGTATTTGTACTGTAATCACTCACATCAATATGCAGCTGTGATTGGTGGCTGACTTAAGCAGGAATGACTCGCCGCCATTTGTCACCAGAGGATAAAATAAAAGAGCAAAAAGCAGCAAGTGGCGGGGGATGCGTTTTCCCTTTGTCGGTGATAAATCACCCGGAAAGCGTAAATCCAGGTGGCTGACGATGCCGGTGAGCAGCAAATGATGGGGGAAAGGAACGCGCGGGTCCCGTCTAAATTAAACATCTCCCGCCCGATGCCTCTCGATCACTGGGCGTCCGCGGGGGTGTGGGGGTTCACTGGCTCGCTCATTTAGAGGTTCCCAGCTCTTCATCTACTGCGCTCATCTTATTTCCCATATGAATTTTAACGCTAGTGTTATATCATTTTGGCTACTAGCATGTAGCTGTTGCCACTGCTGAATTAGCAGTAGATCACCGCGACCTTCACATCTCCTCTGTCTCCAACCTTTCCTTCTAGTCCAACCGGTCGAGGCAGATGGTCGCCCGCATTGCACACAGATTCGTCCAAGGTTCCTTGACCGCAGTGTTTTCTCACCACCAAGTGCTCAGGTTTAAGGGGATGTTGAGATTCTGGAGAGCACCTGAAAGAGTGTGGTCCAAGGAAAGTGGCATCAGACAACAGGGTTGGGATTTGGCGCCCGCCATGGCTGGAAATCTGACCTGACGACTACGAAAGGAGTCAGAACAAGCAAGCAAACAATCCGTGAAAACATGGCTTTGATGGATTTTGAATAAAAATAAAAGCACTCATCTGCCCAATATTTATGCCGTCACTGCAGGATACCGCTGCATGCCATGTGAAAATTAGAAGTCTTGTTCCTGTTGAGGGCAACAAGTCCTTGCTTCTTATCTGCAGCCGGGCTGAGTTGGTTGGCTCTATCAGCAGGCTGTTATCTCGGTGCCCTCTTAAACCCTGGCTCTGTGTGAGCTACCTGGCCCTTATCACTGTCCGTCCTCCTACAGAAGGATCCATGGCCGCCGGGCTTCTGCCGACCCTGGATCGACCTCTCCTTAGTTTCCCGCTCCCCGGCTTTTTGGACTGTTTTATCCCGAGCGTCTCTCCACCTCGGTTTTTCTCTCCTTGTCATTCATACCAAATTTTTATTCCCCCCTCTCCCGGTCTCTCCCAGCTCCCAATGTCACGGCAGATTCCAAGTATTCACGTTTTTCGCCGCGCGAGGAACGAGCACAAATCGAATTTCAAATCAAACCCCTCCGCGCCTCGGGTACGCTGGACTTGCCTGTCGAGCACCTCAACACTCTTTTACAGTCAAGTCAGATTTGATTTCTGCGGCGCCAGTTGTCTGGATCGCCGCTCTTTAAGAGGATCTACGGAAACCCGACGTTCTATGTGCTGCTGGTTGGGGACAGAAAAGGACAGAAAAGCCTCTACGGGCAGCAGAAGCAGCAGATCTGTTTAAAATGCCTCCTGCAATGCAAACAAATACAGTTTAACTATCCAAAATTACATTGCAGATTTAAACAAAATCCCTTCCCGTCCTCGGCTGATCTCTCCTTTGTCAAATCGGACGCGGTCGTCTAACTCAAAGTATCTTATCAGGGCTATAATTCGTGTGGCTGTTTGTTTGCGCCGGTGGAAAGCGGCATTGTTATTCATAATGAAGTGCATTCAGAGCAGCGGGCGCATTAGGAGCCCACCAATTATTCCATAACAATTGAAGACGACAATATCAGAAATGTCAAATTACAAAAAAAAAAAGTGTGTGTATTTTGTCACGCCACAACAACAACAACACGAAAAACAAGACGGAAGCGCTTTGCCAAAGTCAAACGCTGTCTCTCTCGCTCTCATTAGGCGACGCACGTGGCAAAGTCAAATCAGATCGAATAGCAAATAATAACCTCACACAGAAAAAGGAAGGGGGGGAAAAAAACAATTACTCACATGTAAAAGCACAGAGTGAGGAAGGAAAGTGCATCCATTTAGCTTGTTGTTGTTTTTTTCCTCCGCACTGTTACATTTAGTTTAATTCTTCAATCGCAGTCATTATCGTAGAAGCACAGCTACTCCAAACAAAGGTAATTGGAAAAATGCATTGAGCAACTCCTGGATTATTACATGTGGACACCATATAAAAATTCTGCTGCACACAAAGAATGTGCCGGGTAGGTTGGCAGTTTTCCCACCGCTTATTAAATCAAATAATTAAAATAGGAATATGGATACAAAATGGGCTGCAGAATGAGTGGAATTAGTACGATTGCAACAGGAGCGCAGGTTTCAAAAAGGATCAATCGGTTTTCACGTTCAGTGTCCATCCATGCCCTCCTCTGCTGCCATAGCAACCAGGGAATTCAACCTAACCGAGGTCATAATAACAACAACAATAATAAAAACAATAGTAATACTAATTACAACAACAATAATAATAATAATAATAATTGTAATAAAAATGATAATATCTGTTATTTGCTATTTTTATATATATCTGTTATATGCTATTTTTGTACTTGTAGTTGTTGTTGTCATTCTGTTATCTATTTTATCTGTGTAGTTGTTGTCACTTGTCTCTTCTATTTACATTTATAATCATATTTATTGATATTATTATTGTTGCGCTACTGTGACAGACAAATTTACCCTGTATTTACCCTGGATCAATAAAGTATTATTTTATCAGAATAATAAACTGTCTCAGTTTGTTGTTTGAAAGCCACTCACACAAACCGATGCCGACAAGCAGAGAGGCATTGTGGGAAAGCTAGCATAACACCACCGACGGCCTCATTTCATCGTCCTTTATTAACCTGTTACTTCTAACATGATTAATTGACGGACACCGTGCACGTAACTGGAGCCGACGTTGAATTAAACGGATCGTTCCGGGACTCCCCGTTATGCCGGCGGTAAATCTCTCAGCCGTGCTGCTGGGAAAAGGACATTCACGTGCGAGTGAGTGCATTGTCAAACACGGCGAACGTCAGACGGGAGAGCGAGCTGACGCTTTCTCAGGTAACGGAGAGGAGCGACACCGGCGAGTTCACAATGCTAGTAATTATTGGTGTTGCTGCGGTGACAGCGGCGCTAATGAGTGTTGACAGCCACACCCCCATGGCTGTTTGTCCTAATAGCCTCAACATCAGGCCGCATCATTTTCCCTGCCACCGTCTCTCTCTTCCTGTCTCGTCTCTTGGTATTTCGACACGTAATGAAAACCCGGGCTTTAAATACGCTGACACTAAAATGCATATTTGCGCTAAATGGGCAATGCTGAGTCGTGGGTAAACGCTCAGAACGGTCCGCACCCGTTTCATTAGCCTTCACCTCGGGTGAACTTTGTTACCGGGCCGGAGGAAAGAACGTCAGCTTGGTCACGGTGGAAAAAAAAACTATGTAAAAAAAGAAAAAAATTGTCCCTCAGTGTGAGGCGGCGCAATGATGTAATTTCCGGACAATTGAGCGCACGTGAATATAAGACGCACCAGCTAAAAATAACTAAATCAACATATGTGTACAAATATAGGCCACACTCATCCATTACCCACGGGTGTTCACGTTGTAACATGAGTTATTTACACAGACACACTTAACTTTTAATTAAATACGTACATGACTGTCTCAGAAAATTAGAATATTGTGATAAAGTTCTTTATCTTCTGTAATGCAATTCCAAAAACAAAAATATCATACATTCTGGATTCATTACAAATCAACTGAAATATTGCAAGCCTTTTATTATTTTAATATTGCTGATTACGGCTTACATCTTGAGGAAACTCAAAAATCCTTTCTCAAAATATTAGAATATCATGAAATAGTAATTTTTGTTTTTTTTAATTGCAGTACAGAAGATAAAGAACTTTATCACAATATTCCAATTTTCTGAGACAGTCCTGTACATGGTACATCATCAAATATGTAGCGGAAATTCTTTTTTCTGAAGAGTGTCTGTAACACAGCTGATGAAAAAGATGGATTATAGACAACACAATTCATCCATTTTCTATCCCCCCTTTGTCCTACTCCTGCTGATCGCTATCTTTGTCTTCCACATCTTCAGAATTTCATGGTAATTTTATTTGCCCGATGTGACGAGGCTAAATGTTTTGGCGGCATGAAGCTCATCAGCACAAAAAAAAGACATAAATTAGCCGTATCTGTGTTTAACCCGCAGGCTTCGAAGCGTGGGGGAAAAGTCGCGGCTTATAGTCCGGAAATTATGGTAAAACATTCAAAAAGCTGAATTTGTAATTTGAATCCAGGTTTGAAACATGCAAGAAGAGATTTATTTAGTAAATAATACCATAAAAAAAAAATGTAAAAAAAAAACGCCTCATGAAAAGAAACTAAAGGGGAATAAATAGGCGATGAAGTGTGCTTATAATCAATTTAATAAGGTAAGGACATAACATGTAATTCACTATAAAAATGGTAGAATACTGCATTGGGAATGTGGCAACAAATCGAAAAATAACATCTTCCAAGAACCGAAAAATAAGATTTTTGCCCAAAAATCAAATAAGATATTTCAGGTATGCCTCCATGCTGATTTCTGTATTTAAAAAAATATAATCAAAAAACGAAAATGAACGTTAAGCAATTAACTCGCAATGCGCATTCTCAAGCTGCCGTGAAGGAAGGAGTGGATACCGTCCAGTTCCCACTCCCGCGGGTCTGTGTGTCACATCTGCAGCCATTAGTGAGCACAGCAGCCTTTTGTACCTGGTTTTCAGCATCAAAATATAAACAGGGATTTAAACAATGTGGGAGGTTTCAGTGGAGACCCTGAATTGTTCTCCGAAGGGGTTTTGGAAGCAAAACATGCAGAGAAAAATCACCCCGGGTGTTTCAAAGGGCTTTGCAGCAGATTTCATTCACCACTTCACTTGCACACACTCGCAAGCCGATGGCCGCAAGAAAAGCTGGGAATTGAACAGCCAACCTTCTGACTGGAGGGAAACACTAAATATTAAATCATAATTATAATCCTAAACTGATAGTGAAGTTGCATGTTTTGGTTTCGATTTATGCATTGGAGTTTACTAGACAGTGAATCATGCAGTCGCCATGCAACACGGTGGAGTGAGCAAGAATCCTGCAGAAAAAAAACACCCCTGCTAGAAAAAGTC
This sequence comes from Fistularia commersonii, assembly GCF_037954325.1. Classification (NCBI taxonomy): domain Eukaryota; kingdom Metazoa; phylum Chordata; class Actinopteri; order Syngnathiformes; family Fistulariidae; genus Fistularia; species Fistularia commersonii. The sequence goes on along the minus strand of NC_141287.1, from coordinate 15,658,293 downwards.
CTCAAATTGAAAAAGAAAAAAATAAATGAGAGGCTGCAAGAAGGCATGAAGGCAAAGGTCTGGCTGCAAATTTACTCGCGCCCTATGCTTCTCTTGCACGCATGCCTGAGGAGGGAGCACGGCCAGGGGGATCCGGCTCAGACACCACAATGAGCGCTCGGTTCTCTTCTGCGTGCAGAAATAAGAGGCTCGACAGCAGAAAACAACTGTATTCATTAGATTGTGACAACTTATCTGGCTCTAATTTGGAAATAATGAATTATATTAGCCACAAATCCTGTTGCCGTCTAATTAGCAGTTCTGGGACCAGGTTTGTCTTTTATGAGACGCTCAAAAATGGAGTAATTACATTGTATAAATCAATTAGGGCACTCCAATTGTGTACAATGTGTTTTCCGTGGAAGATTAAATGGTGCTTGTGATAAAGAAACAACCTGCCCAGCACACTGTGAAGTGGGAAATTAAAAGCGGGGAGGCGGGATGGAGGAAAGGGGGGGAGGAGAAATAGAGTTGGAAAAGAGGGAGGACAGAGGAATGAAAACAGGGCTGCAAGGGCAAGGATGTGCTGAGAGGATAATTTGCACCTCCGAGTTAGTCTCTCAGTGGCAGGCGGTTGCACGAATGTGAGGAGAAAAAAAGAAAAAAAGAAATAAAAAAATCGCCCCCTTTTTCTTCGTAACGTTGAGATTCAGCGCAGCGATCTAAACGTTAAAAAAATAAAATGGCCAAAGCGCAGGAGTGGGTCCGTAGGTCCAGACCTTAGACCTATAGACGATAAACTGGACCGGACGAAATACAGAAATGTCAGAGCCGCCTTTTCTTTCTCAGGAGACTCAGATCTTTCAACGTCTGCAGAGCCATGCAGCGGATGTTTTATCACAGGGTGGTGTCCGGGGTCATCTTCTTCGCTGTGGTGTGCTGGGGCGGAAGGATGAAGGTGGCCGACGCTAAAAGAACTAAATAAGGAAGGCTGTCTCCGTCCTGGAAGTGGACTCGTTGGTAGAGGTGTCTGAGAGACGGATGCTGAAAAAGCTGCCAGGTATCAGGGACAATGCCTCACACCCCTTGCGTGCTGGACTCAAATCCTACCCGAGCACCCTCAGCCGTAGACCGAGACCACCGAGGAGCTCCACAGAACGCCACAGAAGGTCTTTCTTACATGTGTCCATCAAACTCTATAACTTCTCCTCTTTCTGCAAGAAGGAAACCTGACAGCAATAAAATCTAGCAATCAGCAATAAGATCATATTTGAGTGAATGGATGTAACGTTGGAGCCTTCCACCAAAAGAATTTCCATCGGGATTGATAGAGTTCTATTCTATTCCATTCTAGCACCAGTTTATGCCTCATTTTTCACATATTCTAATCGGTTTCTGAAATACTGAACTAGTTCTTTCACGCATTCATTTTCTGTAGGGCTTATCTTGCAGCGGTCTATCCCAACTGTCATTGGGCGAGAGAAGTCACATGGTGACATGCAAGCATTCACAGCTCATATTAAGTCATGTAACATTCACATATCTGGACAAATTAGTGTCTGTGAACCTCCTACATGTCTTTGGACTGTGGGAGGAATGCGGAGAACCCACCCAGAAGATTGAGAATCCACATGGAGAAGATAGGGAATCCAACCGGGGACCCTCTTGCTGTAAGGCGCTAACGGTTGCGGCAACGTGCAGCCCGAAAATAATAAACAGAAGAATAAAATTGTAAACACACGTTTCAGCTCAAGTTTTTGAAGTTAAAAAACAGACCAGATGGTTACGGAGTTCTTGGGCACAAGCTTATATATAGAATTTTTTAAGTTATCTAATTAAAAAAATATATCAAAAAAATGTATATGAATTAGTTGGTTCCTTATTTCCATACCAAATCTCATAAAATAAGTAAATAAATAAAATGTTCCCCCTGACGGTCATCAGAAGTCTATTACACTTATGAAAATATGTAAATTCCAAAAAAAAATTTGCGTGCACTTGCAGAGTCATTAGCTGCACATTTATGTGAGGGCTCTCTCTTTTTTTTTTTTTTTTTTTCAGATAACACACCATCTCGGCAGATCTGTGCTGCATCACGCACACCAGAGGCTGTGAACGCCACATCCTTGCATCCGGTGACAAAGACATGGAGGAATAGAAATAAATAAATGAAAAACAAAACAAAACATGGAGGACTGGAGGCTTGCGTGACAAGAGGGGATTTAACAAGCCTCTCTCCGGTTGTCGCTGGACGGTTTAGTGCCCCGGCCTAACCCCTCCGTCAAATGTCACACAGGCCTGACGGTGACAGAGTTTGCTGGCGCGAGTGAAACAGATGTTAAACGGACACGGTGTGAATCCCTCGCAGGCGGAGGGGAGGAAGAGGAAGGAGGAGGAGGAGGAAGACGGAGCTCTTAGCAATATATACACATCACTCTATTATGAGATTTCAGGCCAGGGTGGCTAAAAAAAGACGTAGAGCGTCCTCTGCTGCTGTCTCCAGACTTTGGTCTGCAGCGAGGGGCCTGCTGAGAGGCTCCCCGGATCCCACGCGGAGAATGCGGTTTCGTCCCGCTCCACTAACCAACGTTTTCCACTCAAATGGGTTTAGAGTTTACGTAAATTCAGAGGATAAAGGTGTTTCCATCTACAGCGTCAGTCAGGTGGATCTGTACAAAGACCACCACCCTTGCAGGCACCGCAACGCTCTCTGGAGCTTATTCAAGCAGAGGTGTCCGGTTGGATTCTCACAGGAGGCCTTCCAGTGTGGAGTCTCCATGGTCTCCCCAGGTCTGCGTGGGGTTCCTCCAGTCCAAACACATGTAGGAGATTCACTGGAGACACCACAGTTTCCAGATGTCTGTATGAGAGGGTGAATCACTAGATCTCTATCTATAACATATGAATGAATGAATAAATTGATGTATTTTTCTGTGTGACATATATAATAATTTAATAACTGTATGTCTGTATGTTAAATATGGTCACTCTTAAAATAGTCGCCTAAGTCATTTTTTCAGATTTTTCAGGAAACCCAAAAAACGGAACCCTTTGACATACTCCTGACATAGACAATTTCTACTAAAGGGGTAGAATGGCACAATCTGTTATTGCCTGCTGAGGATGTAGGCAATATTGCCAGAGGTGGTCAACATCATGAGATGATGATTTAGGCAAAAAAAAACATTTAAAAAAAAAAAGACTATTATTTTAAGAGGGTGACAATATATATTTCATATATATTTATTCTTATACATATGAATACATGAATTGATGATGTCCCTGTATGATTTGTGAATAATTGTGTCTCTTAACAGGTGAATGACAGGGTGAATGGTTGTGTATCTCTATAGGATTAAAGAATGAAAGACTGGATGGATATCTCTATAAAACATGTGAATGACTGAGTTGTATATCTCTATATGATGCATGAATAGCTATGTCTTTGTGACATGTGGATGAGAGGATGAATGGTTGTATGTCTCCTTATGACATATGAATGAATGACTATATGACATTTGAATGAAATTATTTTTCTATATGACATTTGATTGAATGAGTGAATGGTTTTGTATCTTTGTATGATGCATAAATAGTGCAATGTCTCTAAGACTTATGAATGAGAGGATTAATGCTGTTTGTCTATGATAGGAGTTAATGAGAGAGTGAATGGCTGTATGTCTTTATATTACATATAAATGAATGACTGAATATATATATATGACATTTCAATGAATGAATTAATGGTTTTATATCTCGATATGATGTGTAAATGGTTATGTCTCATTAATGTGAATGACAGGATAAATGATTGTATGGTTACTCACGACATATAAATGAATGCTAATAAATGAATGAACGAATGAATGAATGAATGAAAGCACACTGATGCACGCTGGTTGTTACTTAAAACCTAGAAAAAACCCGACCAGATGTTCAGACCATCCTGTCAGCTTCAAGTCGCCACCCTGATTTAGAGAAGAGACACAGATAGAGGAGAGCAGGGAGATGAAGAACCTGGGAAAGTTGGCCAGAACCACCAAAATCCATCCAGAAGGAGAGAAAAGTATGATAAAGGATCTGCATCTTTTCTGTCATCGCTTTCTAACAGCTGCTCTTTGAGTAAAAAAAAAAACTTAAAAAAATAAACAGGCTGATGATGGGAAGCCGTCAGGCGTCCAGTGATATGGCTGAACCATTCGCCTTCTCCACAGCTGCTCCGAAGACTAATCAGAACAAAACCGACCGCACGTATTCGGCTCGCTCCCTCATCAACACCACATATATCTAAAAAGTGTGTGTGTGTTATGATCTAATTACCGTGAATTATACAGTCTGTTTTTAACCATCTGCTTTCTAGGATTCGTTAAACAACAGAATCCATCCCATAAACCTCTTCTGTGCACCAAGCACATCATTGCCATCTTTAATGTACATCATTTTTTCCATTGATTTTTGTTTGTTTACCAATTCAGAGCATTTGGGGCCCCATCAGAAGATAATAGATTGCTTATTTTCAAATGTCTGAGCAAAGACATAGATGGTTGGTGAGATGGGTCACTCTAATATGACAGCATAATTTGAGCGTGTTGGCATGGAGGGGAGGAGATGTTAGAGGTGCTTCGGTTGCGGATGGTGTTGGCGATGCCTCAGTGAGGTGGGAGATATCAGAGGTTCCTCAGTGCAGTGGAGATGTTGGAGGTACCTCAATGTGGTTGGAGATTTCAGAGTTGCCTAAGAGGAATTGGAGATGTCAGAGGTTCCACGGTAATTCGAGAGGTCGGAGGTGCCTCAGTGCGGTTGGAGATGTTGGAGAATTCTCAATGCAGCCGAAGATGTCTGAGATGCTTCAGTGCAGAAGGTGTAGGAAGTGCCTCATTGCAGTTGGAGATGCTGGAGGTGCTTTGGTGCAGAAGATGTTGGAGGTGTCTCAGTGCAGGAGGGGTTGGAGGTGCATCTTTGCAATTATAGATGTTGAAGGTTCCTCAGAGCGGTTGGAGATGTTGGAGGTGCTTCGGTGCAGGAGATGGAGGTGTCTCAGTGCAGTCAGAGATGTTGGAGGTGCCTCAGAACAGGGGCTTCACGCTGAGGGTTCCTCAGTTTTGTCCTCTGATGGTAGGTTTTACCAGGGCAGATGGACCTACAGTCCAATGGGACAAGAAAGGAACAACTTCCTGATTGGTTCCTTCAGACATTGTAGGAGTCTGAGGAGTTGTACCAGTGTTGCCGAGGTCGCTCTTGAGGTCGTCCAGTGTTTCATGGAGGAGGTCAGAAAGCTCAGTCTTCATTGCCATCAGACTTTTCCAGGGCTCTGTTCTTCACCACCTCTTCCTCCTCCTCTGAACACACCCAGTTACTTATCAGATGCTACCATCTCCACATAAGGTCAATGGGTAGAGATTGGAGAGGAAGCTAATTCTGCAGTGCAGCAGATATCCCTCTGACGACTCTTCACTTTGAGAGGAAATAATGGTCCTCCTGGAGTGCAAACATCCTGATGTCCCGGTTCTGACAAGCTAAGTTTACCTTCCGTCCGTCTCCCGACACCCGACAGCAGGCGGCGTCTGAGTAAGAAATTGTTTTGCTGCAGGATTTCTCATCCGATTCCACCGTCACTCATCATCACTACTGAAACGACTGCCGCAAACCAGGACCGTCTGCAGGACCGGAGTGTGTTCAACCATGCGCAGCTCCAAGTTAAGCCATTCCCGTCAATCAAACGTGGAGCAGTGGAAACCTCAGCGGCTCCTGCGGTTCATTTTGCTGACACGATTAAATAAATTTGCAAACACTAACCATTGTACTTTATTTTTGTGCTTTGGATAATATCAGATAGTTTCTGCTCCACTCTGTCTGCCCACACTGTCAACACACACACACACACACACACACGTCTCCAAGATCACATTGCATGCATAAACACCAGCCCTCCAAGATGTTTCCAGACAGATAATAGAAGTCTGTCATGGCAAAGATGAGTAGATTCAGATTCTATAAACACCCTGGGATGCAACACAGCGGGTGTTGATGGGAAACTTCTCACTCTGAACCATGCCTTCGGTCCATTCCACATCCACGCGTGTTAAGACCCTCAAGACGATGATAACATTGTAGAATGATAACCGTGATGGTCAACACATTTGTCAAAGGGTACCGTAGTGACACGGAGCCTCTTCTCTGACTCACCTCGGCAGCAGAGGGATCAGGCGGGAGGAGGTGGGGGTGCAGGGACGATTCGGGTCAAGGTGAGTGCATTAACCGCTAGTGGTTTTTGGTCATTAGTGGACTGAGACGGGCAGCTAATGAGCTGCTTCTGCACAAGTATCTGCAGTGTCAGAGGCAACTTCATCCCTGAATCTCAAGGAGGCAGAGGGTCTTTGAATGTTAACTTTCTGTGATGACAAATGTGTTCTGTTTAGAAAATGACAAAAAAAAAAATGTGCAAGTTATTTATTGATGTATTCGTTTTTCATCACAACTGAAGGAAGAAAATAGTTGGGATGAAAAATCTGCTTCTAAAGTAACACGTGTTGACAAATGTATCTTCTTCCTGATTAGTTATAACTGGCTAGTTTGCAAAACTGAACGACAAAGAAAAGTTAGATGAAATTCACCTTTCGAGGAACTCGGAAATGACACTTGGAATACTGCTTGATGTTAAATAGTCCAAGGACTTGAGTCAAAACAAACATGCCACTGAACTGTACAGGCGATCTGCACCGACGGCCGATGCTCGCCAGTACAGAAGAGATTTGGTGCGGCGGATGGCGGGAACATCGATGGACGAGATGGGGGACGGTTTTATGGTTTTAGAAAGAGGAGCGGCTTCACTCCGTCCATAATGGAGTTTCCACATGAACTGTAGCAAAGTGTGCATGTTACATTTAGCGTAATTGTAAGCATTAAGTGTTTAGCCAGTAATGTAACTTAAGGATCGATCACCAAATTAAAAACTCCGGCATCTTCTCCCCACCATCAAAGTAATTCCTCTTCATAAAACCACTTTGTATCTGTACACTACCTTCGATAATGTAGGATTATTTTTTGTCCTCCAGTCTGGCATGAATCAAAGATCTGAACCCATTGCAGCCAAATACGACTAAATTGAGGCCAAATTATTATTTTTATGAATGAAGATTGCTCAATCCTTTTTTTCTTATTTAAAAACACAGAGCAAAATCAGGAGGCTGGAACGGATCAATAGCATTCAAATACATTTTAACAGGTAAATGTAGTTTGACACACGTGCACATTGAGTTACGAGCTTGGTCACAGAACCAATTCAACTGGTTAAACAAGGAGTTCGTGTTATCTGAAAGTGCCAATCTGAGCCTAGAATGTTGTCATCTGGAGATTATTCACGCATCTTTAGGGTTTGATGATCCAATCGGACGCCTGAAAGAGTTACACCAAACATGTCACGTCCTCTATTTTCGTTCCGTCCCGCTGAACGTTCCCCGCCCTACTAAAGGGAACATGAGATTCACTTCCACAAAAGTACCCTGGAGGTAAAGTAAACAGAGATCCAAGTGGTGAGCAGCCGCTGCTCATCCTGTCCACAGTCAGGTGGAGATCAAAGCTGCAGCTCCTCTTCGGGTGCCGGCGAACGCCAGCTTTCATCCTCTTTTGGCCTGACCTGAATTCGACCTCGTGATTCCGAACAAAGGTCTTTGTTCTCGCCGCGGAAGGATACAAACCTGCGCCAATTCCCGAACCACAAGACCAGGAAAAAAAAAGGGAATAATATGTGTACATATATATATGAATATACATTAAACTGACAGATACTTTGTTAGAAATGCATCTAAAGTAAAATGTCGTCAGCAATTCCAAGATTTTCCCGGAGGATTTTGTCCTTTACACTATTTTTTTGTCATGGACCCATGCAAAAATAGAAAGTCTGTATTTAACAAAGATTAAACTCAAACAGACAACTATAGAATTGTGCTTGTCGTTCGGAAGCTTGCCAACAGTTGTTTTTCCTTGAACTCGCTGCTCATTTTGAACAGTGTTGTCTACAGTGGTGTATTTAAAGACTGGAATCTTGCAAGCGACGTGCGTCAAGACGCAAAAATCCCTGGAATCACGAGCGCCCCGTACCATGAGGCAGGAGAACTGCGTGCCTCGCTAAGTGGCTCTTTGCGTACGTTTTATGATCGCACAGGGCAAGAAACTAGTAACACACACAGTTGTTGACAAAAAACACTGTACGTTGGAACTGCAGTTCATAAGCTAAAGTGTTTAAACATTTTAATCGCGACATACAGAGACAGCAATATGCAGAGAATGCCAGCATTCAGCCATCATTGAGCAATCTACGTTGAGGCTCAACAATCTGCAACGTCACTGCACGTCTCTTCTCAGTATTTGAACAGTGAATGTTAAAATCCAGCCATTTTGAACAAATAACTGAAATAAAATTGAATAAAATAGATACAGTTAAATAACATTTAATAAATAAAAAAAAAACAAATCAAAGCAATCTAGAACTGGTGAAGTTTAATGAAAATACCTACATAGTACAAATCACTGAAATATATAACCATTTAATTTTTTTTTTTTAAATTTTTTTTCTTTCCAAGATTGGCAAGTGAGGCACGGTCTCTCCTGCCTCCCCTGACTGCATGTCACTAAATCTTGAAGCATTCTTGGCACCAAAGGCAAATAATGGCAAGCTCTGTAGCCCGTTCCACTAGAAAGGCTTGTTTATGTTTACGTCCCCAAAATAAGTGCGTCCGTTTGCATACCCGTACTTCCTGCCACGGCTGCTTTGCAAAACATCCACTAGAGGACAGTAGAGAGTTCACATTTCAGATGACAACAAGCATGGCGATAGAAGAAAGAGATAGAAAAGAGGCAGCCATTAAATACATGGATATGGAGAATTCTTCTCCCTGGTTATACTGACGCCATGTTTTCTACTTCTCTGCTCTTTTCACTTGCCGCGGTGAAGTCATTCATTATATACATCGCTAATCTTGCATTCAGGTTTCGGAGGTGCTGAGGCCTATCCCAGCTGTAAATGGCCAAGAGTTCAACTGGGACCGGTCGATTGCATGACCATATATGGAGAGATAACGCTCGAATGTTAGAAACAGCCGAAAAAAGCCAAAAATATCCTCGCAGACTGGTCCAAAATCTCTATATATTTATAGATATATATGTGCACTGCTCAAAAAAAGGGGGACACTAAAATAACATCCAGGATCTGAATGAATTAAATTTTCTTATCAAATACTTTGGTCTTTACATAGTTGAATGTGCTCACAACTAAATCATAGAATTATTATAAATGGAAATCAAATTTATTAACCCATAGGGGCCTGGATTTGGAGTCACACTCAAAAAAACACTACAGGCTGATCCAACATTGATGTAACATACTTAAAACAAGTCAAAATGAATAAGTGTTAATTCATAAGTGGAAAGTTTGATTTCACAGAGGTGTGATTGACTTGGAGTTACACTGTGTTATTTCAGTGTTCCCTTTATTCTTTTGAGCAGTATACATACGTACATATATAAAGTATATATATATATATATATATATACACTGCTCAAAAAAATAAAGGGAACACTTAAAAAACACATCCTAGATCTAAATGAATGAAATATTCTTATTAAATACTTTGCTCTTTACACAGTTGAATGTGCTGACAACAAAATCACACAAAAATGATCAATGGAAATCAATTGTATCAACCCATGGAGGTCTGATTAGGAATCACACTCAAAATTAAAGTGTAAAAACAAACTCCAGGCTGATCCAACTTTGATGTAATGTCCTTAAAACAAGTCAAAATGAATCTGTGTTGCTTCCTGAGTGGACACTATGATTTCACAGAAGTGTGATTGACTTGGAGTTACACTGTGTTGTTCAAGTGTTCCCTTTATTTTTTTGAGCAGTATATATAATAAAATGAATAAAATGATTTTTTATAATACATATATATATATATATATATAAATAAAAATAAATAAAAATATATAACATGTATAAACATATTTATATATATATATTTATAAAAATTCTTTTTATTCTTTGATATTCACAATTTGATGCTGCTACCCAATGTGCATCCCACTTGCCTCCCAGAGAATTTTTTTTTTTTTTCTCATTCTGATACAACTGTTCACTCGCTCATTCTGCGTGTTTTTGGACTGTCCGAGGAACCCCACGCAGACACGACAAGAACATCCTAGAATCCACACAGAAAGGCTCCCCTGTGGGAATCCAACCAGGGAACCTGTTTGCCTCGCTATTAGTAAGATATCACTCCACTCACTCCATCCACCGACATGCAGTAACAATACAGAAAATGAAAATCAAATTATGTTTAATTGTGCTTTGCACACCATAGAAGTTCTCCTGGAGGTCTTTAAAAGCTAGGGGGAAGGGAAATATCACTAACAGAAGGAAAAAAAAAATATGAAAGCAAAAGGGAAATACAGTTTCACAGCACGGGGGTGAATTTCGTGGAGTTACAACATGAATCACCTCTGAGCGGTTAACCGCATCACCCTCCCAGAGAAAATAAAATGCCGCGCAGGAAAAGGAGTCACAAGTTCAATTCCCGACAGCACACACACACACACACACACACACGTCCCCACTCCATCCCCAACTGCAGTAGGACATCATTTCTTGCGCTTAATAAGAAACCTACACTACAACTGCGCTTCGCCCTGTATCCTATTACGCTGCCAATCATCGTCCCCACCTGTGTCAAACTGCGGCGGGGCCGGCGTGGAAGGGCCGCGACCCCGTGTCATGCCGCTTCAGTCGGAATGGAAGAGAAATATTTATACCTGCCAGACAGAGAGAGACATGTTTAATTCATCAGTTTAAGGCTGTGGCTTTGCCGACCCTGAACTCTGGGAGACGGAGGCTTTTCACAGTTTATGACCCCTCATTAAGACTCTGCGGGGACACACTCTTGGAGAGGGTTCACCGGCATGAGTGTGTGTGTGTGTGTGTGTGTGCATGGCTGGACATGCGCTGTGTGTGAGTGTGTTTATATCAAATGCAGTTATTTATGTAAATGTATTCCATAATGTTATTTTTATTTGCCCAGCTGCTTCAGGAGTCTGTACAGCTACCCGCCCATTCTCCGTCCTCGCAGGGGCAAGTAAAATAGCCATCAGGTTTGGCGATTTTTTTTTTTGCTTCACCCTGAGCCGCTACACATACTTCCTTGACCCGACTGAGCTCGAATCCCTGATATGCAGACAGAATAGATGTGAAGACCGCCTTAACGGGATTAAGAATGCGCTGACACGGATGTTAGCTTAACGTAAGTGTTGATATGCTGTGGTTTTATTTTGCAGCCGGACGCTGCGGACACCTCCGGTTCTTTGCTCCAACAGGTGTTGAAGGGTACGGGAGGATCTGCGATATGAATGGTGATATCTGAAGGTCATCTCGTTTACACCTCAGACACGGGGATACCAGGTGGACTGAGTCAATATTATGGAGACGCAAACAAAAGGCGAAGAGCTAAAGAGGGTAGAATTAAATAAGGATCGGGGAATGGTAAGATGTGTTGAAAGGCGTGTTAGACTGGTCACAATTTCTTGGCGTTTGAAAGAATGTCCGCATGGAGGAGGAAGCTACAACAGCATACATGGAATAATAACCACGTACTATCAGATGGTTAAAGTGTTTTTATCTTCTCCCTGCACTGTTGAAGAATACAGTTATCCATTAGCTAACTCTGTGCTTATTCTGGCTAAAATGTTGATGTTCTTTTGCAAGCCCTGGAAACCCCTTTGCTGCACAGCAGATCGAACATCTTTGTCACTCTGTCTCTCAACGCTTCTGTCCCAGGAAAACATCTGACCAGTGACCACGATGGGTATTAAAAATGGCGGCCTGGTAAAAGTCCCTGGTAACAGGCGAGGCTGATGAGATCCACCAATCACCTACGTCACATGAATTCTGTAAAAAGACCTTGCGTCAGTGTAGGAGCTAAAATAGGAGCTGAGTTCAGTGGGCCCTGGTTCCTCTGCTGTCCGAATTCACCAAGAAGCCGGACGTATTTTTACCAAAGGTTCTGCGAACTGCAAAAAAGTTCCCAAAATGAGAAAAGAAGCTTTTGACTTTCTTCAGGATCTAGTCAGTCAGTTCATCTTCAAGTTCCTTATCCGTCGATCAGATGTGTTGAAATGTTTTTACCTCCTCCCTGCACTGCTTCGCCTTGTGAAGAACCTTGTTTGCTGTCAGTTAATTCTATATTTATTCAGCCCTGATGTTTCTCTGCGCGGCCTAGAAAGCCCTCGGAGGTGTTGCAGTCCAGAAGAGCTTGGACGTCTTCGTTGCTGCATTTCTTGGTGCTTCTGTCCATTTTGTCGGAGGAAAACATCCAAGCAGCTTTTCAAAATGATGCACTGGTAGAGGGAATCTGGTAATGGGTGTGGCTTGTGAGTTCCACCAGGTTCCTATGAGTTCTTTTGCTATCTGAACACACCAAGAAACAATCTGGTTCCCCAGAAGGTTCCAGGAACTGCACAAAAGTCCCCACAGTGTGAAAGCAGCTTTTGACTCGCCTTAGGATCTAGTCAGTACGTTTAGTTTCAAGCTCCTTATCCGTCCATCTGCCTTGATGTCAGGTGTGGCTTTAAGTTGTGGATGACAATAAAATGCCTCGACGTGTTTAAGAGTGCGATCACATCATCGATTGCTTCGAGATTGGCCGAACGGTTTTTAAAAGCGGTCCAAATAATGCGCAGCGGACGTGACGACGGTTTTGAAAACAAACCAGAAGAAAAAGGTAAAGAAAAGGACACGTCCCGATACTCCCGGAGTGTGTTATCAAAAGGAAAGTAAGCAGGGGAAAACAGATGGGGTCTCTAAATTGGTGTTCAGTCAGACTTGGCGTTGTGTGCCATCTGCTGAGAGTAAGATGGCACCTTCAGATTGCCGAGGACAGATGAGAGGGCCGCCCGCTCGCTGCAATCACCCGTGCGCCGCGCGGCTTCTCGCACTTTACACTTGTTAGAGCAGAGAGCTATTTTCATTAAGAGGCACACGAGTGCAGCTGCGACGGCGCCAGGCGAGTGTTTGCTGTTCAAAAGTTAATCCCTGAATAACTTTCACGAGCATCGGCTTTAAGAGAGTTAGTTATGAGCAAACACAGATCTAGAGTGCATTGTTGCAGGACGCCTGTTTGGACCAGCCCAGAGGTGTGTATGTGTGTGTGTGTGTGTGTGTGTGTGTGTGTGTGTGTGTGTGTGTAAGCAGGCAGTTGGTTGCTGTTTTCCTCCTCCAGAGTGGTCGTGTTCCGTGTTGGCATACAAGCTAACCGCCGTTGCAAATGCAATGATTGCAGCTCTTAGCGTCCCCTTTGGTGATGTAGATAATTATCATTCATTAACAACTGCATTTATCCTGTTTTCAGATTTGCAAGGTGCTGGAGCTGTTCTTAGCTGTGATTGGACGAGGGGCTGGGTTCACCCTGGATTGGTCAATCACAGGGTTAAATATGGACACATATAACCATCTTCTTTTCCTTTGGGTGTTTCCACAGCAAATCAACCTTCTCCTTCTAACCCCATTCTCTGTGTCCTACTCTCTCACACCAACTCACTTCATATCCTGTCTCACAACGTCCCTAAATCTTCTCTCTGGTCTTCCTCTAGACCTCCAATTCCAGCATCTGTGTACCAATTTATTCACTATCCCTCCTCTGTGCATGACCCAACCATCTCAGTCTGGCTTCTCTGACCGTCTCTCCAAAACATCCAACATGTGCCTTCCCTCTGACAGACTCCATCCTTGTCACTCCCAAAGAGAACCTCCACATCTTCATCTCTGCGACCTATAGCTCTGCCACTCGTCTTTTCTTCACTCTCTCATTCAGACACACAACTGTTCACCCTCTCATTCACAAAGCCTCTTGTATGTGTTTGTACCGTCACCTCTTTTCCACACTCCGTTGCTCTGGACTGTTGACCCTAAGTACTTGTAATCCTTCAACTTCTCGATCTCCACTCCCTGTAGCCTCACTGTTCCACCGAGTTTCCTCCCATTCACTAACCCTCAATCTTCTTTTTTCCAGAGCATACCTCAACCTCTCTAGATTTTCCTCAACCTGTTCTCTGCTCTCACCACAGATCACGATGTCGTCAGGAAACCTCATGGTCCATGGGGATTCCTGTCTAACTTCATCTTTCAACCTGTCCATCACCACTACAAGCAAGAAGGGGCTCAGAATTGATCCCCATCACGGCCCCATCACCACCCTGAACTTCTCTGTTACATGTTAGCACACCTTACCACTCACAGATGGCATACATGTCCTGCACTGGTCTAACTTACTTCTCTGCCACTCCAGACTTCCTCAAATAATACCAGAGTTCCTTTCTTGGCACCCTGTCGTATGCTTTTTCTAGGTCTACAGATTAGCAATACAGCTCCCGCTAACTTTTTCTTTACTCCTTTACTAGCATTCTAGCTCTAACCATTGCACCGAATTTATGGGAAGAGCTTCAGACGTTGACGTTACTTTGAAGCTACAGAAACTGAAAGACCTAATTTACTCCAGAGAGAATTCATGAAATGATACACAGTTGCCCAAACTGCAGAACAATCATTTGATCATCGGATGGACGGCCGTGGTTCTGGTATCCCGCTCCTGATCTTATAGAAAAACACCGGTATGGTCATCAGTCCTTGGAGTCAGATGATGCTACTTAGGCAGCCATCTATACATAATCACTTCATTAAGTCCAGCAATTTACAGAAAAAGCCATATCCAATAACACATTGCAGTAATAAAGATTAATGTCGTGGTTATAGTTTATCTCTTTAACACCAAACATTAACGCTCTAAACTGTGTGTCAAATTAACTGCTGGGGTGGTTTGATGTAGCTGTGTAATCTATTTAGAGTTGTTTTTTTTTTTTTTTTTTTCTCGGTCTGTTTGTCTGCGGAAACCGCCCTCACATTTAAAACGGTTTAACTCGGTCTATTTATCGAAATGCAGCAAAACCAGGTCTCCTCGGTTCTTCATGGAAGGAGGCTGTCAGCATCCAGCCCCCGGCTTTCCTGTTAATGCATTCATACTATCATCTCAACCGAGATGGACGGATTAGGTGGTTGGAAAATATTCAACACGTCATGACTATCATGATTATGAAAATGCATTTATTTATTATCATATATCGCCTATCCTGCGAGAAGCAGGGGTCAACCCAGACCGACCAATCACAGTGGCATATGCAGAGAAATTAACAATTCACCCTCTCATCCGCACAACTGGACAATTTAGGGCAGGGGAGGGCAAACTTTTTGGCTCAGGGACCACACTGACTTTTAAAATTTGACAGACGGGCGGGGTCACCACAAGCTATGATACATATAAAAAAATAAACACATTTGTTAACAGTACATATGCAACTTGACTGACATTTGCTTTGAAAATAAAACCAGCTTGGTTTTGAAGGCTCTGACGTTTGCTTGCATTTCATGCACAAACCACTTTTTCACTTGTAGCTTCACATCCAGTTAGTTCATGGGTGTCAGTATGTCTACAGTAAAGGCTGAATCACAAAGCCAATCTGTGTCATCCAGCTCAGGAAAATTCTCAAGTAGCTCCAAAAATGAAATAAGCTCCTGTTTGAGCTCCTACATTCATTGATCCAATCATTCAATCATTCACATCATGGATGTATTCTGTACCAATCTTTGGTGGGCCGGATGAAAAAGACCAACGGGCCGGATGTGGCCCGCGGGCCGTAGTTTGCCCGCCCCTGATTTAGGGTCTCCAAAAAAGTCCTGTGGTTGTTGGACTGTGGGAGGATCCTGGGAGTCTCCATGACAACATGGAGACTCCACAAAGAAAGGCCCTCCTTTGGTAATCCAACCAGGGATGTTCTTGCTTTGAAGCAGAAAAGCTAAACATTGGGATTTTTATGATAATTAGTATTTCAGCAATGTTATATGGTCCAGAAACAGTGACAATGAGTAAACGGCAGGAGGCAGAGTTGGAGGTTGCAGAGATGAAGATGTTGAGGTTCTCTTTGGGAGTGACCAGGATGGATAGGACCAGGAATGAGTCCATCAGAAGGACGGCAGATGTTAGATGTTTTGCAGAAGCCAGCCTGAGATGATTGGGTCATATACAGAGGAGGGATAATAAATATATCTGAAAACAGATGCTGGAATTGGAAGTCTAGAAGAAGACCAAAGAGAAAGTTTATGGACACAGTGAGAGAGGATATGAAGTTAGTTGGTGTGAGCGAGGAGGACACAGATAATAGGGTTAGATGTAGAAGGTTGATTCTCTGTGGCGACCCCTGAAGGGAAAACCCCAAAGGAGTAGAATAAGAAGAAGGGAGGGAACCTGTGACTGTAACAGAGAATGAACAACTAGATTTGGCTGCTGGTTTTCTCCACCATTTTCAAACCCAACCAAGTATGGATAGATGAGGGCCCAGCTGCAGGCGTAGAGCTAAACAAGTATTAGCGAAAGGGTGCGGAGCTGCTGGTTGAGGAGTTGTGACCGCCTCGCCTGACCTTATTCAACTCTGAAGGTTTATTTCCCACAGTGTCACTAGTTGTTTGACAACTGGACTTGAAATTCTTTTCCAACTTAAGAAATTCAAGTAAAGTTGCCACACAAATCCAGTTGGACCAGGTTTAAAACCAAAAAAAAATAAGTGAGTTTCCAATCCAAACCACGGATGTATTTTACTCAGGGTGGATGAAATTAGCATAGGAACCTCACGCTCACACAGGGAAAGATGTATTTGATGCCGTGCGCGGGGCAGATGTGAATGCAGCGCGACAGATGCAGGAGTTCATCTCCAGTACCAACAGCTGATTTGCATGAGCTGCTAGCTTGCTTGTCAGTCATTAGGACGTGCTCGGACTGACAGCACCCTGGCTGCTGAAGCGGTCTCCTGACGGGGGGTTGGGGAGGGTTCGAGCATGCAGCGCTTGTGTGTCAGAGAGAGGGAACGCGATAGCGGCTTGTGTGCCGCGGCTTGATTTATACATCACCTCGATAAGGCTGGAACGGCCTTTATCGTCGCGCAATACAAGCTGCCAAACGCACCGGGGTGCACGTCTTCATTTTTCCCTTGTTTATAAGAAATACTCGATGAACAAGTGCATTCAGGCTAAGGGCGAGGTGCTAATTTGTGCATATGAGGGTGTCCTGAAGCTTAATGGGATGGGAATGGCTCCGACATCGCTTCCTATTTATCTCCGCACGTTCCCCCGACTCATTTCCATAACATTTTACTCACTTTCGCGTGGCTGAGCAATGACCATAAAGGCGAGCTAAATAATGAGGCTGAAACACGAGCCCGATGCAACATAAGGATACAGAGATATATATACATAGATTAAAAAAAATGATAAGTCAGTGTTTTTCGCAGTAAACAACAAGCTTCATTGTTTCTCTGCTGGAACCAGCAAAGACCAAATGATGACAAAACCTGAGATGGATAAATGATCACAGAGAGACATGGACATCTTTCTTCTGACTCCTTAACATACAGCTTTCTGGAGTTATTTAGGTTTCGGACCAGCCAATCACATGTAGAGACACAAACCACTCATTCACATGTCTGTGCAATTTTTAGGGTCTCCAGTGAACCTCATACATGTTTTTGGACTTCTAGTGGAACCTGGAGAACCCTGGAGGAACCTGCAAACTCCACACAGTTGGAATTGCCCCAAGAACCTTCTTGCCTTCGACTTCCTG
The DNA here is from genome assembly GCF_037954325.1 of Fistularia commersonii. NCBI lineage: Eukaryota > Metazoa > Chordata > Actinopteri > Syngnathiformes > Fistulariidae > Fistularia > Fistularia commersonii. The sequence goes on along the minus strand of NC_141287.1, from coordinate 15,640,603 downwards.
ACCCTTTTTTTTTTTTTTTAATTTATTTATTTTTATTTATTTATCCTTTATCATTCTCTGCAAATCACCCATCATGGATGAACCATGAGCAGTAGCTATGCCATCATCAACCGGTGTCGGGGGAGCAGTTAGGGGTTCAGTGTCTTGCTCAACAACACTTTGATACACCAGAAGGAGCCAGGAATCAAATCACGATTATTCTAACTCCTGCACTACACAGAGGATAGGAGGATTTGGATGTGAACAGAAGAGGGAGAGTGAAGCTGCCAGGAAGGAGGAAAACCAGAGAGGGGGTTAATGGATGGAGGGAAAGAGGATAGGAGGCAGAAAAGGGTTAGGTGGAGGCAGGCGATTGGCCGAGGTGACCCCTGACGGGAGCAGCCCAAACGAAAAGAAGAGAATTATCCGATAGAGAAGATATTTCTTCATCAGTAGCAATCTCCCCCTGGAAATACTTCCTTGATAACTCAATGTGAGAAGTTTATCCCATCACTCAGTAAAATCCGACAACACTCCGCGTCAGTGTTTCTACCTGGCTGTCAACGAGACATAAATTAGCGGCAATGGCTCCTCGCAACAGCGAATCGCGCTTCGAGAAAAATCCGCACATCAAACGGTAACGGTGTTATCTCTAAAAATAGAATCCCACAAACCCGGATGGAATTCTCTCATCTCCGAGTTGGGATTGGTGAACAGACCTGGCTGTTTCAACAGGCCAGCCAATGCGATGCTCCCAATTTCCCCCAACTCCCAATGGCAACTTCTTCAATATGACAATTCTGCACTTCATTACACATAAAAACTATAAAAAAAAGGAGAGATGGGGCTGCCATGTGTCCTATCTGCATATTAAAGACTACGGCTGATTACTTCCACCCAGACGGCATGGGGAAAACACTCAAAGCAGCACTATTCCTTGATATGTGTGTGTGCTGGAGGCCACCATCAGTTAACCTGACAGCTCCACATTAAATACCTATTCTGGTTGCTTTAAACAGTTAGATTAAAACCTCATCTTGGTGGAGTTGAGAGCAGAAGCCACTCTCTAAATTCTTAACAAACACCAATGACTGTTAAAACAATTACAGGCTTTTTAAATAAATAGTTTTAGGCCAGTAAAACACAATAGCTGCTTTGAGGCAGAAAAGTTCTGAGAATTCAGTTCCAGGAAGTAGCCTTCTACCGGGGGACCTTTTAGTTTAGCTTACCCGCAGGCAATGGGGGGCCACGATGTGAGGAGAGTGTTAGCGACATGCACCTTCAGCGCCACACTCCAAAACAAACCACCAAAAGAAGAAGGGGAAGACGACATGGACAACATGGTGGTGGAAGCTATCGCAGTGTTCATGGAATGATAACCATGGACTACCAGATGGTTGAAGGGTTTTTATCTTCTCCCTGCACTGCTGAAGTACCCTGTTAGCCATTGGCTAACTTTGCACTTATTCTGGCTGAAATGTTAATGTTCCGCTGCAAGCCCTGGAAACCCCTCTGCGGCGTGGCAGGTTAGAAGAGCTTGAAACTCTTTGTTGATCTGTTTCTCGCTGATTCTGTCCCAAGAAAATATCTCACCAGTGACCAAGATGGGTTTTAAAAATGGTTCACCAATCCCCTATGTCACATGAGTTCCTAAGACACGGTAAAAAGACCTTGCCTCAGTGTAGGAGCTAAAATGGGAACTAAGGTCTATAGGCCCTTGTTCTTCTGCTTTCAACATACACCAAGAAACGGTCTGGTTCCTCAGAAAGTACAGGGAACTGCAAAAAAAAAGTTCCCACAGTGAGAAAGCAGCTTTTGCCTTTCCTCCATTTGCTATGCTTCATCTTGTGAAGAACCCTGTTAGCTGTCACCTAACTCTATACTTATTCAACCAAAAATTACTTTTGTCTGCGGGGCCTGGAAAGCCCTCGGAGGTGTATCAGTCCAGAACGGCTTGGACATCTTCTTTGCTGGATTTCTTGGTGCTTCTGTTCATTTTGTCGGGGGAAAACATCTGAGCAGTGACCACCATGGCTTTTCAAAATGGTGCACTGCTGGAAGTATCTGGTAATGGGTGTGGCTTGTGAGTTCCACCAGGTTCCTATGAGTTCCTGTGGAACGGTAAAAAGACCCTGTCTCTGAGTTGGTTGGAGGTCCACGGTTCCCTGGTTCCTCTGCTGTCTGAACAGATCAAGAAATGGCCTGGTTCCTGAAAAGGTTCTCAGAACCAGGCAAGAAAATGGCTGAGAAGTGATATATTTGAAAAATGGCACTCTTCAGTCCGCACAAAGCATCTTCTAAGGGGCGTGGTTTGTGAGGTCCACCAATCACCAAACTTCTATGTTCTGAAGTTCTTCTGGATCCGTAAAAAGACCCTGACTCGGAGTCGGAGCTTTAATGGTCCTAGGAGCTGCATTCATTGGTCTCTAGTTCCCGGATGTTGTCCGGATGTAACAAGAATAAGCCTGGTTCCTGAAAAACTTCGGGGAACTGCAAAAAGTTCCTGCAGTGCCAAAGCATGAGGTGCCCTGGTTCTCTCCAGCTGCTCCCATGATGAATGTAGTGTGATTTACAGGATACTAAGACTTGGTGGAGTGAAAATCTGTATTCTCTATTTCCTGAAATTGGGGAAGTTGATGGCAGAGGCTCAGAAAAGAGCCGGGCACTCAGGATGCCGGTGGGCGTGCACGCTGATTTTTGCAGCTTGGTGACATCCAGCCATCACTCCTCTCCGTACGGCCACGGATGAACATAATCAGCCCGGATTCATTTTCTACCTTCAACACCCACCCTCTTCCTTCCTCCTATAGGTGAGACACTCTTAGCGATACGGGCGACCGTCTTCCCATCTCTTCTGTTCAAGGCTTGCAATCTGCCCTGCGGTGATTGGTGACGATGGACGGTGTTTTGAGATCAGCGATTCCGGGAATGATGGGATGGAAATAGGATGCATGAAGTGTTTATACATGACTAACTCCCACCTGTCAGTAAAGCGTAATACCTCGGGAGGTTTCGAAGTCAGCAGGCATGATGAAAGGAGCACCACAGATGAAGAGCACGAGAAACAAATGTCTGTGACTTGTGTTCTTACTTTTACATTAAAATAGACTGACAACTGCATTGATCCAAAGACATGTGGACCCTTCAGACACGAACGTTTAGACACCATTCTTGAATTTTTGTCCACTTTGTAGTCAACTCTAGATGTCTCAACCCCGTCGTACTCAACAACAACAACATTATTGTTTGGAGTTCTGCTTCATTCCCCAATTTGTGTCCTGCAACCCGAACATCCGAAAGGCTAATGGATGCTGAACGTTAAATACGATATGGACGCGGCCTTCTGTCCATCCTCTGCATTCACATCCTGCCAAATTCTTTAGGTTCTTAGGGAGCTCATAAACAGTTAGCCAAACAAAGGAGTAACCTCCCAAGGAGTCATGGGGAGGGGGCGGTGTTATTGCGGTCTGCTCAAGTGTGACTTGCGAAAGGAAAAGAAAAAACGACAACATGAGGCCGGAATAACCAAGAGGAAGAATTCCTCCATCCACTTGCCACCACTGACTTAATGATTAGTGTTTGTTATTGTCTGAAAGTGAACTCTGCAGTGCCCTCTAGTTGACGCATTGCCTCACAACCAGCATAAAGTTTGACGGCGTTGGAGACAGACATACCTGTTTCCATACATAACACGAGCAGAATTGAGCCTTTAAAGACCTCGACCCCTGATCTGAGATCTGGATCAAGTCCCAACCCATCCGCCCCTTAATGTCAAAACTACAGGAGCATGAGATCGGAGCCAAAACCCAACCCAGAAATAGGCCTGGTCAAAGCCCATGACAAAGTCCACATCCTGCTGCTCTGCTGTCCTGCAGCCTTCCTGTCCTTACCTGCCATGAGTCATCTCTCAAAAAAAGGAATTCATCATCACCTATGCCTTCTCATCCCACCGGCCCAGGCTCCCTCCCAGATTCAATGCCGCCCCCACGTTCATCCCATTCTCGCTCCCAAAGCAATACCCCTCTACTAAATGCACCGCTACTCCACATCACCTCACATCGGCCGGCAGCTTTGCGAACGAGCGCCAAGTTCCTCAGACTAAGTTGTGATAAATCAGACATGATCACATCCAGGCCCCCAAATCCCTCACCCGGCAAACCGAAGCTTCTCCCCGGCCATTGATAACCTCCCAATGCTCCCTCCTTCACATCTGCTAGCCTCGCATCATTTCAGACAGCAACCTCTACTTTCACTCCAAATTATTCAGATTAGTAGGCGTGTCTGCGTGAGTGTGTGTGTGTGTGAGTGTGCGTGTGTGTGTGTGGTCAGTTTCTTCAAACATCAACAGTGATTCTGCTTAGTTTTTTTCACCCCTCATGCAAAGTGACTTTGTGAAATTGAATACATAAATGGATGAATTACTGAATGATTAACGCTAACCTCAGCTGACGCTGAAAATTTACAAAAGATATATGGATTTTAAATTTTCTGTTATTTTTCAATATACATCCTTTAATCTCTTTTCAATAGTTATTTTATTTTTCATTGAACCTTCACTGTAAGAGGGTCCTGGGTTGGATGCTAACGGGAGGCTATGTGATTGTCCATGTTTTCACTGTGTCTGAAGGGGGTTCCTCCGTGTTCCTCCCAAAGTCCAAACACATGCAGAAAGTCCTTTGGGGACCCTAAATTGTCACAATGTGTGAATGAGAGGGTGAATGCTTGTAAGTCTTAAGGGTTTGTCTCCACATGTGGCCTTGGGATGGACCGATTCAGGGTGAACTCCGCCTCTCTGGAGGATAAGCAATGTAGATGATACATAATAATAACAATAAACAAAATCAAAATGAAGATGGAACCAAGGAATTGAATTAATCAAGGAACTGACATTATCAGCCTTTGGAGTGTTGCTAGAAATTCAGAACCTCACTTCTACTTGGTTACGTCTCAGTAATCATCTGAAATGATCAAGGCTGTTGACAGCAAACATCTCAGTACCATGCTGGGGTTTGACCAGGATTTGCCAGCTGCTCGTCCGGGACGCGAACGGAGAATGTCAATGCGGCACGCCTCCGGAGCAAAAAAAACAAAAGCCTTTTAAATAAATCTGGATCGTTCCGAAACTTAAAAAATCCGGGGTCGTGATTTTACCACCCAGTTGAAACGCGGGCACTGAGGCCTGGCCATCTGAGAGCCACTTGGCCGGACAGTCTCATTTTTTTCCAAGCCGCTTCAGCTTTCATGTTCCAGAAGCCTGGAGTCTATCTGGCCCTCAAATGACGCCCCCCACCTCCCCTTTGCCGGAATTGAGACACAACAAATGTGGTTGAAAGTCAGAGCAGCGGGGAGACGGAGCGTATCCAGCTATGTGAGACATTGTGAGAGGGAGAAGAGGCTGCACCTAGCGCGCAGACGAGCTGTCGCCCTGGTTATATGCAAATGAAAAGCAGCTGGTTTATACAGGGGTCAAGTTAACGGGACACCAGAGGAGCACAGTGGGAGCTGAATGTCATTCATGAGTCAGTAAAGTTTTAAATTGTTGTTTGTGCATCGCTTACATTCGACCTGATGAATAGAGGAGGGAAGAGAATTAAAAAAATACAATGTTGCCTTTTCTAAATAAGGGGAGAAGATATCAAGGCATCAGAAGATGAGAGCTAGTGATCATCTGGAGGCACCTGTTAGCTGCTTTTGCACTGCAGGAATTTTCTGCAGTTCCTCAAACCTTTTCAGGAACTGTGACGTTTCTTGGTGCGTTTGGATAGTTGAGGAACCAGGGACCAACCAGTTCCGAGAACCATTGAAGCTCCCACTCTTCATCAAGAAAGTCTTGTTCCATTATTCTAACGTAGAATGCTTGCTACGTTGAAACAAATTTCTCATGGGAACTACAAGGCGAGCAGATTGGACGACGATCGCTTTGTTTACGTTGGCCTGTCCGGATTAAAGTACCTTTCCAGACTGTCAGCCTAGGAGAAGGACATAGGTACTTTTGTACAGATTACGCTTTACATCGCTCTGTAGGAAAGGAATTCCGGGGTAAGTTGAGGATCCGCTCTATTTTTAAAACAATCATTTGCACTGAGCAGCTGTTTTCGTGCAACAAAATGGACAGAAGCAGCGGTGAACACATCCAAGCTCTGCAGAGGGGATTCCCCCATTAGCTAGAGTTAGCTAATGGCTAACGGATGCAAACACTTCAACCCATCTGATAGTTCATTTGATAGGTTATTATTCCATCAGCAAAATCAGCGCCAAAGTATCTGTGTCTCCACCTTACTTTATGGGGCGGAAATATGGACTCCATACAGACGTCCTACAAACATCTTGGAAATGTTCCACATTAGATGTATACAAAAAAATTCTCAACCTGTCCTGGGAAGACCAGATGCCCCACACTGACATTCTGACCGCAACTATCACCATCAGCATGGAAGCAGCTCTGGCCAACAGGCATCTACGCTGGGTTGGCCACGTTATTCGCATGCCTCGCTATCACCTCCCACGGCAAGTCCTCTATGGAGAAACTACACAACTCTAAGTGGGCGTTGGTGGCCAGGAAAAGCGCTGAAAGGATTTTACAAAAGAACTCCTGAGGCACTGGAACATCAACCCTAGCTACCCTGAGGCGCTGGAACTCCACAGACCAGCCTTGCGAGCTACCTGCAACAAAGCAAGTGAACAAATCAATAATATATTCATTCAAAGGAGGACCACAAGACATGCACAATGACAACATCAGGCAGACCAAACTTAAGGACATGCCTGTTCCATCTGTGGACGAGTGTGCGGCTCCACAGCTACATGAAGTGACATCACCTCGTCACATCAGACCAATGAAATTAATTCTGAGGCTGTTCAATTTAATGGTTTTCGTGCGCAGGAGGAAGACCAAGATAGCGATCAGCTGGAGTAGAACAAATCAGGGATAGAAAATGGATGAATAGATGGACTTTTCCTTGTGATATTTATCATTAATTTTTTTCATCAGCCATGTTACAGGCACTGTTCGGCAAAAAGCATTTCCAGTACATATTTGTGGGAGTTACTGGTATGTATTTAGTTAAAAGTGAAAGAAAAAAAAAAGTTTTCTTTGTAAATATCTCATGCTACAACGTGGATACCTGTGGCTTATAGACAAGTGCTGCCTATATATGTATGTACACATATATATATTTAGTTATTTTTACCCACAGCGGCTTATATTATATCAATAGTCCGGAAACTATGGTTTGCAAAATTAGATGGCCGAGTCACTTAGAATAAATGGACAATTTTAAAATTTACTTATGAAGTATTTACATGACATTTATGTTTGATGATGTGGAATAGTCGACGTTGTTAAACTGAGGAGCACAAAAGGCGTCTGTGCCATTCCTATGACTATTTTCTCAAATGTACAGGTTTAATAGTTTGTGAAATGGAGTCATGTGAAGTAGCAAATACTTCTGCCTTCTGAATGAGAAATGGGAAAATGTGCATATTGTAAATGATTGAACATGTTCCAAATAAAAGTGTAAAACATAAATAAATTAATTAATAAATAAAGAACATTAGCTTGAGTGACGTGTGAACCTTGGTGAGTGTTTGGATGTCCTAGTTGTGAATTTCAATGCAGTTGTTTACCAAACAGTGTCAAGATATCGGCCTTCAGATGTGGAAAAAACATCTATCATGGAACACTGAATAATTTCAGCGCTTTTCTTAAATATAAATAGATAGAAACCTTTCTTTGGTTATTCCATACATCCACAAATCCCGCAGCACCTACATGACTGCAGAACAAGAGAGCCTCTGCCTCGGGACGAAGTCAAAGGAGCCTTCGGAAAGTCAGAACTCTGACGAAACAAAGAGTTTCAAAGACGCAAAGAAACAGTGCCAACACTTGGAATGCAAAAATGTGTCAAGATCACCCTAAAATAGAAGGACTGTGTGTGTGTGCAGTGAGTCACAAAATAATGCTGGATGAATATGCACGACTAAAGAAAAAGAGAGCGGGGGGTAAAGCAGCGATGGATGAAATATTCTGTAAAATGTATTTGGAAATATCTTAAAACACGTGGGAACAAGACAGATTGGTATTCTGACATACGTGAGCTGCGCAGGCTATAGGTGTGTTTAAAATTGTATGACGCGGCTGCGGAGGATTTCAAAAGAACCGAAGCGCCGGGTTCACCCAGAGTTGAAATCACGATTCAGCGCCGCTGCTCGTCTCTGTTCCAGGAAGGCATGGGAGAAATCAAAGAAGATGGCGGCTTATTCATCACGGATGAAGAACGGATGTGCTTTTGCCGTCTTCATCAGATTAGGACAAAGGATATAATTTGTCGCTGATCTTGTCTTGCACTTAGAGCTATCTGCCTCTTTTTAAAATTAGTTTTTCTAATCAATTTCACGAGCCAAGGTACTTAGAATCTGCCAGACAAACCACCGCTGAGGCACTTTATTTATGCATATGTTTGCGCTGGGATTTATAGGACAGTGGTGCTAATCCATGTTCCTCCGGGCTGCTTGGAAGGAAACAGAAAAGCAGAGAGAAATGAGTCGGTAATTATTGAATTTGGGGATTTGGAGGCACCACTCCACCTAGCCACAACAACAAACATATATAAGTGATATTTCTTTTGAGGATTGAAAGGCACAGGGACACTCGTGGGTTGAAAAGCGTGGTATCATGATCCAGGGTCAGAGAGGTCCCATGGATGCATCTGGTTTTTGAAGGTGCCGCTCATATGCTTAGCACACTGGAAACCCTGCAGAGATTCTACCTGCAACCTGGACTTCCACAGATGCACTGCTCTCAAAAATAAAAGGAACACTAAAATAACCCATTCTAGATCTGAATGAATGAATTATTCTTATTAAATATTTTGTTGTTGACATCGAATGTACTGACAACAAAATCACACAAAAATATCAATGAAAATTTTCACCCATGGAGGTCTGGATTTGGAGTCACACTCAAAATTAAAGCGGATAAACACACTACAGGCTGATCAAACATTGATGTAATGTTCTTAAAACATGTCAAAATGAATCAGTGTTGCTTTCTAAATGGACAGTTTGATTTCACCGAAGTGTGACTGACTTGGAGTTACATTGTCTTGTTTAAATGTTCCCTATTTTTTTTTTTTTCGAGCAGTAGACATACATCCCATTAAGACCCTGTCCTTCGCAGTGTTTTGCACTTGAACGCCTCCTCTTTGCAGACCTCCCATGGCACGGCCAGCTCAACAATGTTCTGTCTTGCGCTGGGTGGGCTTAGCAACACGCTGGGACGCTTCGGTCGCCCATCAAAGTCGATTGTTAGCTGCCATTTTCTCTGCGGCGCCAAAGAGCCCTGCTGTGGGCGTTGGCTTATCTCCAACTCTGATGAAGCTGACGGCGCGCTTTATGGGTTTTGACCATGAGCAGCTGGTGACACCAGCACAGATGTCTCTGCGCAGATCTGGAGCACCTGGTCACCCCGAGCCTTCATACGACATCCCAAGATGTGCCAGAAGTTCTACTTTCCCGCTGAAGAATCAACCGCAGAGCGAGGATCCGATGCGGTTTTCCACACCGGAGATCTCTTCACAAAAGCACCTGTTCCTCAGAAGGGGACTGTGAACCGCAGTGATTTTCCCAATTGGTCTACTTGGACTGTTCCAACCGCTGCTTCTTCACGCTCGCGTGTTCATGCTGCATTCCATCGGGACATACCGTGCTGTTTTCCTGTCTTCTGAGCAATCACCAAATGGGCCGCTCTATAATACCCGTGTTTATCTCCAGTGTGGTAATCCACTCATTGCTGCCCAGAACCACCTTCAACTCAACATCACCAAGACCAAGGAGGTGGTGTTGGTGGACTTCGAGGGGAACCGGAGGAGACCGGTACAGATCACCTGCCAGAGGTGAGGAGGTGGAAATGGTGGACACGCAACACAGGAAAGGTCAGAGCAAGATGTTCTATCTGAGGAGACCGAAGTCGTTCGGTTTTTGTCGTGGGCTCCTTAAGACCTTCAACCGGTCGATGGTAGCCAGCGTGCTCTTCTTCACTCTAGTGTGGCGGTGGGGTGGTGCCAAGACTGGCTTGGCGGTGGAACTAAACTTGGACAGCCTGGAAACGGCGGCTGAGGGGAGGGTGAAGGACGAACTCGGAGCAATCCTGGACGATCCTTCTCAGCCCCTGCAGGATGAGCTGATGACGGACAGCTCATCCATCCTTTGTGCCCTGTCACTCGTGTAGCAGTTTATCTATTTGTATCCCTTTGCCGTTGTTGTCTCTGTCCTATTCAATGTCTCTATTTATGGTTAATGTCTTTTGATACCTGTCCCAAGCATAACCCGAATTTCCCCAACGGAGATCAATAAAGTATTATCTCATCTTACATAGATGATTTTCAATAGGTGACGAGAGACCAGTGCACCATCTTTTAACTTTTCAACGATCAACTTCACTTTTTATTTCAAAGTTCAGGGAAATGCAGAAGCTGTTCCCGAACTTCCAGTCAGGAAATGGATAACGGACCATGTTTATTACCAAATCTTTCTAAAGCTGATTTACAAAAGTGTCTGTGGAGGTTATCAGTCATCCAGGTCATGGTGAACTCTTATTGAAATGTTCTTGTCTTGGCAACTGGACTTGAATTTCACATCCGAGAGGCTTCTTCAGTTGAGAACTAAGGAGGCTCTCGAATGAAGGATGAAACATGTTCGAGTGAAGAAATTCAAGTCCAGTTCCCAAGACAAGAACATTTTGAAAAGAATACATAGAAAATGTTAAACTTACTTTCCATTTGTATTAAAACAACAACAAATATGTACTCAAACAAAGGTGTTCCTGCGTAATAAGATACAGATAGAGTTCTATTTGTTTTATACTTTTCATAAATGTGTGATTCAATTGGGGGTGGGTGGTTTCAATGGACAGCATAGCTGTTAATAATGTTAGTATCTGGAAGTTATGCAAGAGTGGCCATTGTTAGTTGGTGAGTCAGTGCATAAAGGTTTGAGCCTTCATTCATTTATAGTTTGGTGATTTATATTTTCCAAATTTTAGTAAAAAAAAAAAAACACACGTTTGACGGTGTCCATTTTAAAGTTCATTCCTGCGCAAGACTGACACCGTGGGATACGAGTCGCGGGGTCGCCTCGTAAAGACGTCTGCTGTTAACCGCTGTGATGGATGAATAACATCAAACACAAAAACTGATCAATTATGCAAGCAGAATGAGAATCAGATGAGCGTACAGCAGGATACCAGCACAGAGGAGAGCACAGAATAGGGAAAAACGTGGAAAAAAATAGCCGGAGAGAAACAGCACACCTTAATTTCCTCATTGATTAACCCTGCTAATGTGCTAATCTGGCCATGGTTCATTTTCTCTATGCAACACCAGCCTCATCAACAGCCAATTAGCTCCTCGGCAGCCCACTGCCATTCATCATAAGGGGGCAGACAAACTCATCTTTTCTCCTTAATCTTGCAACACACAGCAGCCCTCCGTAGTCAATACACTTTCCCATGTGGAACGCTTGTAAAATAGAGGCCTACCGGGATCGATAGGCCACGAGAAATGCTAAGAGGTGAAAGTAGTGCACAGATTTATTTTTAAGGACGCAAAGAGGGGCCGCGGAGGCGCAGACACAGGAAAATGGCACCCGAACACCACAATGACACAGCGAGCAAAATTTACAGATCGCATCTCCGAGTCGGCGAAGTCGAATGGATGAAGGAGTCGTGAAATCTCATCCGGCATGACGCCCCCCTGCTGGAAGAGCCGGGCCATGCATGTAATGCAGGCTTTGCTGAAAGTTCACGGCAGTCGACTGACTTCTGTTCAGCGGAGCTCCTTTGACCTTTTGACTCTCTCCGAGAGAGAAAACGAACTGTCATTTTCGGACTATTGAGCACATCTGAATATAAGCCACACCCACTAAATTTGTCCATAAGCTGCAAGTGTCTATTTGTAACATGAGACATTTACATAAAGAGTTTTTTAACATTTAATTAAATACTCACTATAAATGCATTTTTCCGGACAGTGTCTGTAACACAGCTGGTTAAAAAAATACAAAATTCTATCAAGAAAAGTCATTGATCGCTATCTTGGTCTTCCTGTGCGCTAAAATCATTAAAGTCTTCATCTTCAGTGTCGGAATTGAACGGCGTCAGAATTTCACGGTAATTTGATTGGTCCAATTTGACGAGGCTAAATGTTTTGGCGGCATGAAGCTCACTGGCCCCTAAAAATCCATAAATTAGCTGCATCGTTATTTAAGCCGCGGTGTTCAAAACGTGTGAAAAAAGTAGCAGGTAATAGTCCGGAAATGACGGTATGTTTTTTAGTTTTCACCGACACTCAACCCTCACAGGGACGGTTGGCCTCCTATCTGCATGTGGAATCATCCTCGGGCGATACACCGAACCACCACTTGCTCTCGAGGGTCTGGTTAGGGGGCTTCTTGAGTCCCAATCCTTGCACTCGACCATCCTCGGGTTCAATCGATGTGCTGAAGATCACCGTACCTCTACAATAGCTCCATGGTGGCTGAGATTGGGAGAAATCCCAAATTGCCCTTCCTGGCTCTTAAGAAAAACTATATGTAAAGAACATAAAACCTTGTCTGTCACATCGGAGGATGACTCTCAGATCTCCTCTGGGGCACATCTTCTCGCCTCCTGGGAGGACAGATTTATCTCCACAATGCCTGCGAGGGATAGCATGCCATAACCGGTGACAATAATTGTACCAGAGAGCTCAGCCCATCCCCCCGGCAAAAACAAAGGCATTTTACTTTGGTCCTTCTCTTCTGACAAATCCTCCATGAACGCCAATTCAGTCCACGAGTAGACTGAGTCCCCCTGGGGGTTCCTGTGAATTCCATGGCTAGGCTACTATCTCATGGTGCTGTCCATGAATACAGCATGTTACCCAAGTCAGTGGGAGCTTTTTGGTCAAATCCTGTGACTGGAGCTCTCTAGTGTCTGAACATTGGCTTCACCAAAACATGGATGCCAAGAATGGACAGGAGGTTAATCATGGACATTCTTTACCAGATTAAGAATGTAAACCTGCTTTCTGGCAGAAAAGTTCTAAGAACTGTCAGGCTCAAATTCAGGTATTAGAGTCCTCCAGCAGAACATTTTAGACGTGCACCTTCAGCTCCAAACTCAAAAACAAACCACCGACGAAGAAGAAGAGGAAGATGAGACAGACAAGATGGAAGTAGAAGCTCGCCACAGCTTTCACGGAATAATAACCATGGACTACCAGATGGGTTGAAATCTCTTTACCTTCACTTTCCTGTTAACTAACTCCAGACTTATTCAAGAATAGAGCTCCGAGGAAGTATCTGGTAATGGCCGTGGTTTATGAGTTCCACCAATCACCAAGCAAATACAACATCTGATGTACTAAGGAGCAATAAAAATGCAGGGGACCCAAGATGGTTCCAGGAACTGCCGTCTGAATGCACCAAGAAATGGTCAACTTCCTGGAACGGTTCCTATGGACACACTTCCTGTCACTGCTGTTTCCAAAAGCTGGAAATCATCAAAAAGCAATAACCGGTATCTTCTCCGCGCTTATGCTCAAAGTCCAGTTTATTTTTTTTTCTGTTCGGCTGTGTCTGTCATTTTAGCCGAGGTCAAATTGTGCATCGCCCTTTATTTGTCTCACCCCGTTATTCCCGATTAGACCACTGGCTAATGTAAAGGAGGATACACAGGTTTCCTCATTATGAGATGTTCAATGCACTCCTGGAGAGAATATCTAATTAACCCGAGCCGAATCTCCACAGGCTTTGGGAGGAGATGCATGCGCTCTTTGTGTTTGAGAAAATGCCGACTCCACACAGAGAGGGTTTAGAATTCAAAAGCGCTGAGCCACTAGGTCATACTGGTTCCCTGAAAACCCTATGAAATTAAATGAACTTCTTCTGCAGAAATGCAGAACATGCAATCCGCGGAGCGAACAGTCGGGGTAATGGGATAGCCGAGCGTCACAAAGGGAGCCGGGGTAGGACTTCACCTCAGTCACTGACCCTCAGAACCGACTAAAAAAGACAACGGGTTGACTCTCGTAACATTTAATTTTCACGCCACAACCCAAAGGGCGACAAAGTAGCAAACGCGGACCGATGAAGGTGACGCCTTCAGAGTTAAGGGACGGAGATGCACCTGCGGTTATTCGGTTCCCAGAACATCTGGGTCCAGGTATCAGCAAAACACAAAGAAGGAGCAAGTCGTGGGTCGGATTTAACTGAACGGATGTCTCCAGTATGAGGAACATGAGCAACAAGTCCACGGTGCAGCAGGGACGGGGGGGTGGTGATTGGCTGGGGGGGGGGGGTCCTCTGTGGCGTCCCAGAGCCATATTTCAGAGTCTGGTGCATCCATGATAATAAATGAGTTGGTAAATACATACAGCAGTATGGAATACTGGCGTGGAGCAAATAATATGCTATCCTGCTTGCAAGATAGGTGGTATAGATAATGAATGAATGGATGAATATCAGTCTAAACCATTCATTTTCAACTGGTGGCTCATGCATTTCGTCACAAGGCTATTTTGAATATAATCATGGGAATATGGGAGTAGTTTTCTAATCAACTCATTCATTTATTTCTATCCCGGCTGTGACTGGGCGAGAGCTGGGGCTCAACCTGGACGATCAAAGAGCCACATATAGACGTATAATTATTCACTCATTCAGTAGGATGTTGTGTAGAGATGTGCAAACATTCGCAGGTCAAACAGAGACATACAACCATTCAGCCTCTCATTCCCGTCATACAGGAAAGAGGAAAATAACCCTTCACCCCCTCATTCACACATCAAACAGACATATGTAACCATAACTATTTATTCTCTCATTTCAAATATTTTAAATAAATACTACTCATTTATTACAATATTATATAGCGATACAATTGTTCACTCATTAATTCACAGGCAAGAGACATACAACTATTCACCCTCCCTCTCATTCACACATCATTCTAGAGACATACGATTCATTCATTCATTCACAGGTCATATCGAGATATACAAGCATTCCCCCTCTCATCTGAACATCATATAGAGACATTCAGCTGTTCACACTCTCTTAGATGGAAAACCTTCACTTTCTCATTCGTATCTCACATGGAGAAATACAACCATTCGCCTTCTCATTCTCGTGATACAGGAAAGAGGCAAATAACCCTTCACCCCCTCATTCACGCGTCACATGAATGAGTGACATACAATAATTCACTCATTCATTCACAGGTCACATGGAGACACGACCTTTCACCCTCACATTGTTTAGCGGTGTTTCTGAGGTGAACGAGAACTCGGTTGTCCTAACCTTCACTCGTTCACTCCAGCGGCGCGCGGAATGAGAGTAGGAATGAAAGCGATTAATACAGTAAACAACGCAATCTAAAGTGAGTGCCAATGTTGAATTTGCACACTGTCTACAGCGAGGAGTTGTAATTACTGTAAACCTTTGTGAAATGTGTGTGTTTACCTGCCAGAATCTCAGGGCGACTGTCAAATCTAATCCCGCCTGAGCCTCAGACGCTGTGTTTTCCCTTCAAGCCGGCTGCCTGGAAATGAGGTTTGCTTCAAATCATAACAGACGAAGAGAACGCGGACGCATCCGGCGTAAAGATTAACGTCCACGCCGGGTGACAATTGGCAAACGTAAACAAGATTTCAGGATTTATACTTGAAACATCGAGAGGTGTTTGCGCTTCAGCGCGCAGGGGAGTGCATACCGGGAGATGAAGATCGGATGACCTATGGAGGGGTTTACCGGAGCCACAGAAGACGCTCTTATTTAACCACTGAGCAATTAAGCCACCAGAAGTGGATGTATGCGCTCCCGATGGAAACTTAATTTCTGATTAATGCATATAAATAAGACCGGAGTAGATGGATCCAGCCGCTAACTCCAGGACCGGAGGCCCACCGGTCAGAAAGTTGCCGGTTCGATTCTCGGCTCCTTCTGTCTGCACGCCAAAGTCTCCTTCGGCAAAATAACAAACCCCTCAGTTTCCCCCGACATTGCAGTTAGCACTCTCGCTATTGCTGGAGTTTATTGCAAAATATATTAGCGAGGAATCAACACTAAGGTCTCAATAAAGGTAGATAAAAAGGTTAAAAAAAAAGGTAAAAACAGACAATGACACATAACTGCATGAGCTCTGAAGACTATACATCGAAGCCACTTTTGATTTCCAGCAAATGATAGCCTGTCACATACCGAGGGCGCAGACAGGGAACGCTTTATTTTGAGAACGGCTGATTTAGCGAAACCCCAGTGTGACTTTTAACTCCAGCGTATTCCTTAACGCTTCGTTTTCTCCCATTTATAGCGAGTCACGTCGCTCCGCGTCGCTGACGGGAGTCTTATTTTTGCACACAGACGCGCAGCCACTTGGGAAATAGCACTGAGAAGGGATCTTGGGGAAGGGGGGAGGGGGCAGACAAATCTTCAAATGGATATTTATCGACAAGTTCCGGAGCCGCTGCTCCACGCCGTCGCTGGTCAAGCGCGTCCTTTCTGTCTGAGACGCACACAGCTGTTCTTGAGCGCTCCACACCCCCGGACGTACCAATTCATCATCGAGATAAATGCGAGTTTTCCCCAGCGGCCGTCAACCCTTCGCCCCGACAAGACGGGCCGCCGTGGAAATGACATCATTATTGAGTATCAGCTTGACTTGCGGCAGAAGCGCTCGCCGCGGGGGGTCGGAGGCCCTCGCCGTCCTCCGTCAGGCCTGCGGAGAAGTGCAGATCTGAGGAAGACCGGGGGTTTGATGAACAGGCGGCACGAGAAGCGCGGCCAGGGGTTCTTTAACTGATTCGTCCATCTGTCGTTTTATGCAAAGCATCCTGTTTGAAATCTTCGGGAAAGACGGCGGGAATTACCGGATAAATGAGGGGAAAACGGCGAGCGTCTCGATTAGCTTGATATTCTCCCGTCCCCCCTTTGCTTTCTGCGTCTCGGTAAAAGTCAATTTCACCGCGCAATGGTAGCCTTTGGGAGTAAACATTTTATCCGGGACATAAAGACGTTGTATTCAATTGTCATTTTCCTGCAGAAAAAGCAAAAAAAAAAAAAAATATCCGCCCGGCCCCCCGGATGATGAATGGCACATGGTTATGCATGAAAGATGGAAACCACTTGAAGTGTAAAAATGCCAGACTCTCTTTACACACACGCCATGACTGAATATAAATAAAACCAAGCATGTCCATGAATCACTTCCGAGTAGAAGCCCGGCCCCGTCCCCTTTATCCCCCCGCAGCCTTGACGAACGGCAATAACAGCCGCGAGACAGTGATCAATCTGCATTACATTTACAAACCACTAAAACAACACTCACCTTTTCTCCTTGCCGTGCAACCGTGGCGCGGCGGCCGGTGCTCGGAGCTCAGGGAGAGAAAGCATTAAACTAAAAGGTCATCTCTCAGTTATTAGGCATGGCGCTGTTTGCTAATAGCTCTGCCCAGAGAGGCAGCTATTGATCAGGACCTGTCCCTGCTCCAACAGTGAGGATTACACACATTTCTTCTGTTCCCTCTAATTGAGCCGGGTTCACCTTGCGAGTATCTCCTTTCCGACGTGCACAGAAACACTCTCGCGAGCCGCTGCGGCCCCCCGTATTACCTCCTTCATATATTCATAGCTATGAATAGACAAACATGACCGGGCTGTGCGGGAAAAACAAACAACTGACAATTAACTGGAGGTAAATTCCATTCCGGCGAGACGCTGCGGACAATCTACTTCCGATACAACGGCATATGAAATAACGGGCTCCGAACAAATGCGTTCAATTTATGAACGCATTTAAAATTGTATTTTCAAACTGCTTTAATCGTTCCTAGAGTACACGCACGGCAGGCGTTGGTTTGTTTATTAACTGATTTTTTTTGGGGGGGGGCGAGCTGTTCGTCAAATAACTGCTGCATGGAAATAAAGCAGTCCAAGCTAAATTTTCATTTGCAAACGATTCCCCAGTTTTAGTTATCTAATAGAAATGCTGAACGGCTATAGATGCACCTGGGGAAGCATCATGAAGAGCATTCTGACCAGCTGCACGCCGGTGGGGTGCGAAGGCTGCAGCACCCCCTACTGAAAGAAGGCGAGGACAGCGGTGGAAATCATCCGATCTCCACCCGGGTCATCTCACTTGAGCGCTGCATGTCCGGTGCAAGGAAACATTGCGTCCATCGACGACTCCACCTTCTGGAGCAGGACCGCCGGCTTCTGCAACAACTTCCTTCCTTCCCCCGGGTATCTTGCACGGGAAATCATCATGGACTCTGCGCTCTGATTTATACACCCTTTACATAATTTTCTATTCATACAAACAGCTTTTGCACCTTGTTGACCTCCATAGGTTAATGTCACAATATTTTTGACATACTGTATATTTAATCCTCTTTCAGTGTCCATGTGTCACCACATTAAATTACAATAAAGTCCACGTCCTGCATAGTAACTCAAGCTAACAGACTGCTGGTGGGTTATAATGCTTTTCGCGAAGTTAAAAGTAGTAGCATTTAAAGACTGGGTTATGAGAGGCGTTATTAGAATTGAGTATATTGCTATTCATCCGTAAACCGCAGATGAACAGTAAACTGTGTTTCATCGCCAAGGTCGGGAAATCATGATCTCACGTCACGCATTTGGCATCGTTCAGCTTTGTTCAGCCAAATAGAAAACAAAACTACCGGGATGTTAGAGTGTGTTCATTCATTCATCCGTTGCCAGTCAATCTGAGGCCGCATGTCAAGACATATGACCACAAATCCTCCAACTCACGCATCACGGTCTCCAACGAACCGCCTGCATGTGTTTTGTGAGGAGAACCTGGAGGAAGCCATCCCTTGCTGTGAGGAGGATGCACTAACAGCATCGCCGGCGGAATAAATTCAAATTACAATTGTATTAGATAACTTTACCGCTGTGCAGGGCGTTATCCCAAAAAAATACAGCCAAAGGCAACGCGATCAGTGTTGTGTTTTCACGCAGGCGAAAACAATGAAAAGCACATGAACATTCTGTAAACATCAGGCTTTAAAAAGAGAAAATGTTTTTTCCAAATCCACCAACAGCTGTGCTGGAAAAGAATCAATGATCCAACATGGCAGGTGAATGAAGTTAGCAAACAGAAACCCAAAGTTGAGCAAAGCATCCGGAACAGCTGCGGATACGGATTCATTTTAGACAATGAAGGATTCATGTTATCCTAAATGCTGAGAAGCGTGGAGCCAGGATGTGGCATCCAAATGTACATTATCTGGCATGAAAACTGCGAAATATAAGATAGGGATATGTAGATGGGGTTTGAATTGACAGCCACTTTATTTAATCCGGCAGAAAAGCGGCATGGCGATGTGACAGAAACGAGATTTAGTGTCGCAAACGAACCGCGGTGAGATAAAAAGATCACGTAGGAGTCCGATTATCATCCAGCTACTTCTTCTGGCTGTTCTATAAAAGGTGAGCTCCGGGGTGTCGCGCCCAATCGGGTTTACGTGATGGTATCTGCGGCCGACAAAGACATCACCCGACGGCTGTTAGCTTCCAGATTTAACGGCACGCTTGCTCGTCGTGTCTCGGAGGGCTTGTGCAGAAGCAGGAAGGACATTCGGATCAAGGTTACGGCGGAGATGAAGACGGGGAGGTTCCTCTTTGGGAGTGAGGGGGACGGACAAGATCGAGAAACGAGTCCGTCCGAGGGACATGTGAGATGATCTGGAGTCAGACTGAAATGATTTGGACGCGGACAGAGGAGGGATGGTGAAGATTTGGGTAGAAGGACGCTGAGGTTGGAAGGCCATGGAGGAGATGGATTGGGGGAAAGAGGACAGGAAGTTAGTTGATGTGAAAGAAGAAGATTCGGAGAAGAGGGTCAGACGGGGGCAGGGGATTGGTTGCTGGTGTGACGGAGGCAGGTGATTGGCTGTGGCGAGCGTCCGGAAGGAAAAGATTATTCCGTTGTCTATTGGCTTTACCTGCGTGGTCGATTTCTGGGAAAAAAAAAAATCAATAAATCCCGGCGACGGAAACACGCAAAGTTTGAAGGGGACGAACGAAAGCTCGACTCTCCTGGAATTCATCAAAGTCCTCACACGAACCTTTGACTGTGAGCCGCGTGACAAATGGCTGCTGCCCCTTGAAGCCCGTTGTTCTGTGCGGAGGTCAATAACTCATTTATGATCACGGGCTGTGACAATTGTGACGCACTCCGATCGAGGGAGTGAGACTCCCTGGGTGTTCGCTGACAGATCTGTCACGGCTCCACCTATAGCGACAAATATCTACCAGCGCTTGGTAACATATACACCGCGCCTCTGCAAGCAAAGTTCTGTCGGGCAGTGACTCAACACATAAATCATTTTGTAATTATGCGTTGCATGCAAAGCCGTGGCATGTTGACAAATTGAGCAATCTGGGCAGGGAACGGTTTGCAGGGGGGCGTAAATGAACTATTAGCAGATAAGTTGGACCACGGCAGGGCACGGCTACCCCCGAAGCCTCAGAATTGGGAGAGACGCTTTCAGCTGCGAGGATAAACTGTCCACATCGACCGAATCACCTGCGAGGCCAGAAGCTCTCGGGGTCGAAGGTCAGCGGTTCAAACCCCAGCTCCTCATGTCTACATGTGGAATAGCAAGCTAAAGTTGCTCCTGATGGTCTGAGAACTGAAGAAGCCTCTCAGAAAAGGGGTGAATCATCTTCAAGTGAAGAAATTCAAGTCCAGTTGCCAAGACAAGAAGATTTCAACAAGTATTCCCGATGGTTCGGTTAGCGCTTCACGTGGGAGCCGTCAGCGTGAACGCTATCCACTGTAAAACCCTCCATAAGTGGAAACCATCTCTAAGTAGCATGTTTGATAACCGACTAGATCCCCAGCCCATTGGGGGCTCTGGTGGAAGCCGCCGCCTCCTCCTCCTCCTCCTTCCTTGTTGCCAAGCTATCATTAGCGCCTAATTACAAGTTATTTTAGACAACGACTTGCAATTCATCACCGCCGATAACCCCATCTACAAATGTTAGCCGCAGCTAAGGGTTAGCTCTGGTCCCGTTTGACCGGTCTCCTGAGCTAATCTTTGTCCTTCAGATCCACCTGGCCCTCCTTCTGTCACTGTTAAAATTGTTAATGGTTTGGAAAAATCTGGAATGGAGCTCAGGCTCACTGTGGAATTACTCTATCCGGCGGTTTCCTCCTGTTTCTGGACTCACTCCCCTCGTTTGTACCTCCACCCTCACACAGAGAGGAGAGACACTAACCATGTGCAAATCCAATACACTATTGATCTGTCATCTCGCCAGTCCCGGTCTGTGTCTGCATTAAACATTTTTAATTCTCTGGCTCAGATTAACAGAAAACAATTTCCGTTTCGTTTCTCGGAGTGTCTTTCACGAATGACAGATTGTTACGACGCCCTTGGAGTCCATGAACTGGAGACGCAAGCATCGGCTTGACAACTCCATTCGGCCTGGTTTCTGCAAAACACCTGTTAAAATAACGCCGTCGCCCTGCCAGTAGCAATCTCCGTACTTAATCGGGTCAAAATGTAGACGTTCCCAGAAACCTCTCTGAGGCCCAGAAGAGCTTGGGTCTTTTCGTCACTCCTTTTCCCGCTGCTTCTGTTCATGTCGTCCCAAGAAAACATCCAAGCAGAGCCCACTATAGATTTTTAAAATGGTCCTGCGCAGTCTGAGGTAATGGCCGTGCCTTATGAGTTCCACCAATCACCAACATCACATGAGTTCCTATGGAATCGTACAAGGATCCTGTCTACAAGTGGGAGCTAAAATGGCTCGAGTTCCAAAGTCACAAAAAAACTGTGTAGTTCCTGAAAAGGTTCTAGGAGACGCAAAAAGTTCAGGATTAACCTGGAGAACCTTCTCGAAAGATAAATCCCAAGGCAAAGTAAAGCAAGGTCTTAGTAGCATGACGCGGAACATCTGCGAGATGTTAACTGCGGCAGGATCGATATATTCGCGACTCCAATCGGACGTGCGTTGCTCATGATTTATCCGCACAAATCAATGAGCAATTTTCCTCTTCTCTATCTGTTTGCCCATTAAACCTCAATGCCTCGCATTCGTCCAAACTCCAACCGTCTTCCCGTCGCGCACAAGCTCATATCATTTTGGCCACAGTCGAGACACAGATTCTCTGCAGATGTCGGACATCCAATCGGTTTTAATGTAACTTCCAAATTGGTTTTATTCTGGCAGGTGACCAGAAGCACCATGCTGCCGATAATTGACTTTGCTGATTGCTTCTCCCTCTTTAGCTGCAGAGTGTGAATTGATGCCTTTGCTTGGTGAGGAAAAAAAAAAAAAAAGAGAGAAAGCCAAGGCACCAAAAGGATTCCTGCAGAGTGCCAGCTGGTGGAGGGTTCTGTGCCAGGGTGCCACGGGCTCTGACTGGTCAAGTAGGTTAAATTGAAACTGGCTCCGCTTCGCAGCACTCCCGCCTCCTGTGACACCGGTGTGACCCCGGGGTCGTTGTGCCCAGGTGTACCCGGGGGTGACAGTCGCTGCCTGGTGGCTATTTAGCAAACAGCATCGCCGCTGTGCATTTGTTTGGGATTGTTTACAACAGAAATGCATTTTATTTGTGTCATCGTTTTGAAATTCAGCAGTTTGGAATCATTTTTCATCTTCCAGAAGAACTTCTACTCTGGACTGCTACCTTCAGGGGTCACCACAGCCAATCATCTGCTTCCATCTGACCCCCGTCCTTACATACCAACTCACTTCCTGTCCTCTTTGCCTCCATCAATGAACCTGGTGTTCTTCTAGATCTGCCGCCTGGAAATTCCGACCTTGGCATCCCCCACCATCACTCCTCTGTCCATTTCCAAAATTTATCAATTAGACTTTATCACCAGAACATCTACCATGTCCTGTTCCTTTGATGGACCCATTCCTGATCCTCTCCATCCACATCACTCCCAAATAAGACCTCCACAAAAACAGACAACATGGCCGCTGTCTCCTCTGTCTTAACAAATTCCTTAAATCCGCCTCCGTACAAACCATCTCAGCTTGGCCTCTCTGACCTCACCGCCAAAACATCTCAACGTGATTCTGCAAATCATGGAGAGACAGCAAACTCCGGAACCTTCGAGTCTCACGGTTTCTAATTTTACGTTGGTGACGGCACAAAAAAAAAAAAAAGGATCAAGGGAAATCAGAATAGCACTAATGTTAACAAAATGTCCAAAAAAGAAACATGTCAACTCCCCCTTCAGTCACGCTCTCCATTTGCAGAAGCAAACCCTTTTATTTTCACAGAGGCCTCATCGCTTCCTGTTTACATGTCACTCTCATCGTCTCTTTTCCAAGAAATGTGAAATTCCCCGCAGTACGACAAACATTGTGATCTGGAAACAAATTTGCCGGAGATGGAATACGAAATACCGGGTCGTACTAGAACCTAATTTCTTCAGATTTGAGGTTTATATTCGATTTTAAGTCAAATAAAATACCTGTTTGCCGGACTTTTCCGTCCTGACGGGATCCGGAGGGGAGCGAGCACGTAGGGAAGGGGTGAGAATCGGTGCACACTAAGCACTGTCAAGCTTATTAGGATTGACTCGCTCTCACGGCAGACTTTTAATAGCTTTTCTTTATGTTATAAAAACATAGGGCCGCCCCGGCGTGGACAGTTTCAATTTCTCTGCCAGTGTCCATCATGTGCTCGGCAGATTAAGGGCCCCGTGCCGTCTAATCACAGGCAGAGTCAGATTCCCTTCACCGCGGCTTCATTGGCTGTTAATGAGGCCATTTTCCCTGTATCGAGCACCACTCAGGGGGAACTAATCTCCGAGTGGTGTGAAGTGCGGGGTGAAGAGGGGACAGCGAGGGGCACCGGGAATGAAAATAGCTCCGAGGCTGTTTCCTTTTGTGTCTTTAAGGGGATCTGAGGAAGGCAGATAACGCATAAAACGCGCCAGTTGCACCCCGAACTCATGCCGTCATCACCGGCAACTTATCCAAGTGTAATTGTGACTCTTAGAAAACTTCTATGTCTTACATGGGTGATTATTAAAAAGTGACAAAGTGGATGTTCATTTAAACGTTTATGCTCAATGTGAGAAGTTATTTAAGAATTCCAAAGGGGCGCTCCTACGTGCCGCCTCCACAGCACGAGGTTTTGTCCTCTCGCCAAATTATTCCATCCATGATCGCCCAATCATGATCCGCGCAGTTCCATATGTTCCACAGGGGATCCAAAGTCTGGAGGTAAACACGGCAGATTAATGTCGCAAGGACGAGATTCCCCCCGCAGTTAGGAATTAGAGAGCCGTTGCAAACCGACGGCGCAATCGCTCTGCGCCTTCATTGAAAATAAAGCCGATCATATGTTAACGTTCGCTGAATAATCCTCCATCGCCCATAAAAGCGTCCCCGACGACTTTAAGCGATGTTAATCAGGCCTCGCGGTGAACATTTAAAAGTCGCTACATGTCTTTTGTAGCGTGTAACTGATGTGCACGGGGGACTGATGTGTTACAAATGAACGGGCTCGTGGCAGAGCGGTGTCTAATGGCCGGGAGAAATAATAGCAACAATAACACTAAAAACAAAAAACAACCCTGCCATCTTGAGCAAGAAAGTATGAACGCTTTGCGCTCGCTCGTACTCGGAGACGGGTCTTGTCACTTCCTTCTCACCTGTAGTTTGAAAAATGTGCACAGTGATGCACATTTTGGCATGATTCAAGCTCAGCGCCCGGGGACAGATAATAAATATACATATAAAGCTCTTGTCATCAACGATGAAATAGGAATCATTCATTCATTCATGAACCTCCTGCACGATTTTGGACAGCGGGAGGAATCCCCCTTGTAGATATGGGGAGAACAATCGTCTTTCGGAATTCAACTGGCGACCGTGCATAGAAGTGGACACGCTAACCGGTGTAAACCTGCAATAATAATTGCAACTCCAGAACCAACAGGCCTGCTGATGGTCAACAAGAAGAAAAGGTCCCCTTGCCAGCTGTCTTCAGCCCAAACCTGTGGGACACATAGAGGCCGGAGTCCTGGGAGTGCAGGGCACCTCCAGGAGGTCAGATAGGGAAGACGGTGCAACGCCGTTTGGCTCTTTCATAGGTGAGGAGCAACATCTGCAGCTCCACAGGCAATCGATAACTGATCAATGGATCTACTTTCAGGATTGTTATCCATTCACGAGTGTCGGTATCACGTTTTTTTTTAAGTGACTTATATTGCGATCATCAACAAACCCCTCCTGGATCTCGTACGTGACCTGCTCCCACATACCTACAGACACGGGACTACATGATTGCGCTCATAAATTGCACGCATACTGCCCTAAATTATCTAAAATGCTAAAAAAGCTTTATTCAATTCCTTCTCTGTCAATAGATTTATTGGAAAATGAGTGTAATTTATTGGATTTATTAAGGCCTGTGAAATGATTCGGCCGTCTGGAGATGATTAATAGGAGGCTTTCAGCATCTAAATTCCCTTTTATTAGATTCACACCGAATTTGTCTTCGGCGGCCGGAGCCCGCTGTGGATTTGTCAAATAACGTATTGACTGCAATATATAACACCTTACATAAGTCTGACTATTAAGGGGTCGGTCCCTTGCGAAATAGGAAAAAAAGACTCAGAAGTGGGAATCTCATGTCTTGATTATAGCAAAATCGCTCTTTTATAATATCCTCTGTGAGATACTTGGTTCTGCTGGCAGGGTTTTTGGAAATGCTGCTATTTGGATCAGAACAAGTCACGGGAACGTGCAATTCAGTGCTTTCCAACCCCGTACGTACGATCAGAGACCTGGCGTTTGTCGTTTTAATCGTTTTTACCGATGAACACGGTTTGGCCGAGGAATATCCTTTTTTTAAAAATAATTTTCATCTAATACTGCTTTTGATTTAGTTTACATTGATTTTTCCTTGGCCGGTTCGCGCTTACGGCTCACAGCGAGAAGATCCCCGCTTGGATTCCCACAAGGGGGGGGGGGCTTTTTGTGTGGACTCTCCACATTCTCCACGAGTCTGAGTGGTTCCTCAGGGTTCTACCGCTTCCTCCCACAGTCCAAACACATGACTTGTCCAGATGTGTGAATGTTTGTATGTATCTGTATGATGTAATTTATACCTAAATGAGCGGGCGAATGGTGGTATCTCTCTCCGTATCATGTGGATGAGTGAGTGCGTGACCGTATCCCTCTATATTTATTGATTTGCTATCCACCAGTTGAGGGTGAACCCTGCCTTTCACCAAATGACAGCTTGTATGGGTTCAAACCCCGTCCACAACACTGAGTGCAGGATTAGCAGAGTGACTAATCAGCGGTGCAGCTCATAAATGAATGAATGAAAGATTAATCCCCCAAAACACTGGTGTCTGACAACATAGTGCACTATTTTGCTCTTTGCACTCTTGCCATTTTTACACGGTTGCAGTAAAATCCATTGCGCTGACTTTTTATGCCTCTTAAATCCACTTCATTTCTCACCTGCTATTGTATGCTTTTACAATTGCTGCTACCATCTGTATTCAAATAACATATTTTTACATGTGAGGTTTTTATGCTGTTAAATCTCTATCATCCTCTCACCTCAGCACTGGTAGATTGTACCTGCATGCATTTTATACTCTATTATTCAATGTTTCTTTGTTCATTTATTGTGGACTTTACTGTTCATGTGCACTCTTTTATTATTTTGTTAATCCCATGTTGCCGTGGGAAGGTGACAAACATCTCCATTCGTCTTCATGTGTTGTACATGTGGAGAAATTGGCAATAAAGTTTACATTTGCCTTCCACAGGTAACAACTACAGTGTCAGATGGTAGACTGTAAGATCCCTTCAGTCAGTCCTTGAAATGAGTTTAAACGCATTTAAAATTGGACTGACTTTTGCCTGATTGGCTCAAATTATGGTTTCTCTTCCAGCTAAGTGGCAGAATGTCATTTCCACGGGGGGGACCCTTAACCTGCCAGAGCAAATGCACATCTGCGGTATCTCGGACATTAGCTTCCTGACCTCCCGCCCTCAGGGGGGCAGCTCCGGCTCATTAGGGCCAAAACACCGGGTTCACGCTGCTGGGAAAAGGACAGAGGAGACACATTTACAGAGGAAAAGTCAGCGGTTGTAGTGGACGGGGGAAGGGCTTGAACATTTGGATGTGACAGGTGGTCGATGAACATCCCCTTCAAAAAAGCAGAGGGTTGGAAGTGGACATTATGAGGATAAAGACTTCATAGTGCCATGGAGTAAATTAGCAGGGCTACAGAATGACGCGCTGCTGACTGACGGAGGGCTTTGACAGGCCGGGGATGTCTTGGCGCGACGCTTCGGACGTTTGACAACCGACCGCTTGCTTCCGCTGACCTTGCTGACAGCTCCCAAAGGTCACAGTCTACGCTGGGAAATGTAGTTTTGATGAGGCGCTTGCAGACGTCGGCAGAGACAGTTTCGATATAAAAAGGCGGAGCTGTCAATATGGCGCCAATGACCGGATGTTCGGAGAGCAGAAGCTACTCGTGGATCCACTCGGGGTTTTGCGCGTGATCCCCATCCCAGTTTTTCGATCTTTGACGCCGCTTGTGATGCTATTTTCTGCTTCGCCGCTGCACGGATCAACTACATCGGCAATATGGTAACTTTCCCGCACGACCATAGGGGATCCATTCTTTGGACGCAACGGAGAACCACTTGGAAAAATGGCAGGGTTTGGAAAGTTGGAACGACGGAGCGCTAACTTTGCTAACATCCACTCGTACCGCACCACCTCTCACCTCTGGATGGTGTTTTTCGCACTGAGTGAAGGGCAGCGCGCTGCTGATGAGAAAATCTGCTCCGGCGTCAGAAGCCTGTCCCAAATGAGCCGGTGCACGAGCAGGTGTGAATGAGTCAATTAAGAATTTTAATGAGGGCGAGGCTAAGATGAAGGCGCGGGGGGCGGGGTTGGAGCTGCACGTCCAAGCGAAGCTGGATTTTGATGTAAAAAAAGCCTCTGGAGTGGATCAGATCTCTGCCAAACTCGAGCCGTTATCTGAGTGGCTGTCTGTGCCAGGCTTAGCTTACCTGGTCTTTGGAGTTCTTTCTATTTCCTTGTAACTTAATAAAAAACAAAGATGAAGACACAAACTTCTTTAATGAGTCACTTTGCTGTAACGTGCACCGCCACCTCAAAGTCGCATTTCACGTTCGACACGTGGACACGTCTCCTCACAAGGGTGCGGAGACGCCTCCTGAAGGGTCCCGAGCAAACAGCCAATATTCTTTCCTTTCATAGTCATGTTTTGCATTTTCAGTTGGCCGGCTTCACAAATCTTGACCCCTGGACTGCGGTGAGGCTGCGAACAGCAAGCGACTCCGACCGAAACTGTGAGAACACGTCTGTAAAACGATAACCATCGGCGGCGAAATCCATCTGATCATTTCAACAGCACTTTGAAATGTACGTTTCGTTGGAACGCGGCCCCGGCAGGGCGTTCTTCCGTCTCGGGCTGTTGTTCTTGTGAAGAAAATAAAAGCACAGCCGTTCTCATCACGGTTACGTCTACGGAGTGTTAATGACTCTTTGTCATGTTAACTCGGCTGGATTATTTTTCTTTCTCCATTCATTTATTATCTAAACCGCTCATCCTGCAGTCTGAGTTGGGAGGCAAGCAACTTTTCACCCTCCAATCCCAAGTCTGGACAATTCAGGGTGTCCAATGAACATCCAGCATGTGTTTGAGGAACCCTGAGGAACCCCAAGCAGACACGGGAGAAAATGGAGACTCCACATGGAAAGGTTGCCAGCTGGAATCCAACTTGGGACCTTCTCGCTGTGAGGCGCCGCTGAGCAGCGCTATTTTTGCGGTTTACTGCGAATAATCTTATCCATTGTTGGTCGATTTCATCAAAAATTTGATCAATTACAGAAATACTGATAAAGATTGACCAAAACAAGCACGTGTGAACGGTCCTGGGGTTTATCCACTGGATCGTTATGTAATCATTTGTTGATTTTATAAAACCCGGTGTCACTTTATCACCTTAAAAAGGACGGAGCCGTAGCCTGAAGTGACCCACTTCTGAGAAACCGTTTGTTCTCCGTCAGACGGCTGCAGTCCGTCCCATTTTCATCTGTGGCCAACTTCTCGCTCTCGCCCATTGAGCGAGCCCTGTCCCCGGGCCAGACGGGATAATTAGATTTGGGAACACGGAGAATAAGTCAGTGCTCATCCCGACACACACACACACACACACACACACATGCATACGTACAATCTAGATTATGCAAATGTGCGGCGCGTGGCTCCTTTGAAACGTACAGAGATAAACACGGGTTCAGGCAAAGGACACGAAAACCAAAGTGTTGAAGTTAGATGATAAAAAAAAAAAACAAAGTGCTGATTCTGGAGAAGGCCTGCGGTGCAGACTGATACCACATAGAGCAACACGCCGCTTTTCTCCGCTCCACCTCTCGGATGATTGCGTGAGGAACGGCCTCTAATGGAAGACGCCGAAATAAAAGGATGTCTATCAGCGTTACTGCACGGTCATTCCCCTCCAGACTGAAATACAATCGTTCTAATTACGGTTATTTGGAGAGCTTGTTTTTTTTTCCCCTTAATGATGATGTTGTATTTGTAAAAGCAATTAAAATACATTTGGGATGGACACAATCCTGTCTAATAAGTCATTATAAATCAATCATTTTTGCCAAATCTCATGATGGTCCATTTTTTATTATAGTCCCTTTAACTGTTTTTACTGAATTTGCACTGGAATACAAACACACACACAGGCAGGGTGAACTGGGCATCAGATCGCCAACCTCCCCGTTGGAGGGACGCTCCTTCACGCCATCCAAACATATTCAAATATGATTGCCATGAATATACTCTCTTCATATACACCTCTGCCTTGAACCTCTCTGCCACACCTGCAGCACACCTCACCACTGTCTCGCAGCTGGCATACATGTCCTGCTTCTCTGCCAGTCCAGACTACCTCATATGTGCCATAGGTCCGCTCTTGGCAGCCTACATATTCTTTTTCGAAGCCACAATACAGCTCCCTCTGGCCTTCTCTGCACAATAATATATATATATATTTTATTTTTTTTTTTGCCGTGGGTGATTATGATATGTGCATATATTTATTTGTAGTCCTTAAGAAAAATGATCCATCTCATTCTGTGTATGTATTTTACTCCTATGTTGTTTGATTTATTTTATGCAATCCGTTTCTTAATTTTTATTCATTTTGTGTTTATTATTAATATCAGTTTATTTATATACTATCATCATGCATTATTATTGTTATTAATTTTTGTTTTTGATTATTTGTTATTATTATTAGTAGTATAATGATAATAATAATAATTATTATTATTATTCTTGTCTTTACCTTTGTGAGGTTGTAATATAACTTTCTGCTACAACAAATGTATTTCCCTCTGGGATTAATCAAGTCTATCTATCTATTTATACATACATACAGTACATGCATGCATACATACATTACAGCATAATATGAGGATCCTCCAGGTTTTATGAATTCCCTTGAGTTGTTAATATTGTGTTTCTATAGTTTCATGTTAATGACAATTCATAATCATTTTTAATTCATGGTTATTTCAATATTATATATTTTTTTCCTTGGAAAGGTGCCTGCTTCCTGTTTAGGTTGAACCGGATCCTGCAGCGTGACGCAAGCCCAGGGGAGCAAAGAGAAACCACAGGCCTGGAAATGCTGAGGGTTATTGTTGCCACGATTTGACCCGTGGCAGAATAATAACAGTTTAAGCATGCGTGCATCCCACAGCAACCTG
This sequence comes from Fistularia commersonii, assembly GCF_037954325.1. NCBI lineage: Eukaryota > Metazoa > Chordata > Actinopteri > Syngnathiformes > Fistulariidae > Fistularia > Fistularia commersonii. The sequence continues at coordinate 15,609,798 of NC_141287.1, read as the reverse complement.
GCATGCAGAAACAATGAATTAGCGCGGCGTGTAATGATTACTATTCATACGTCTGACAGCCGGAAAGGAAGCTGCGGATATGTATCCAACCAGAGAGCGAGAGAGAGGAGAGGACAGCAGACTTCTTCATCCTTCAGATGGCGCTACTCGTCTTTTACTGAAAGGCTGGAGTTTTTTAGCTTTCTTCTCAAATGTTTGATTTCCATAACATACAACCAAGACGCAGGTAACAGCCTTTATGATCGACAGTAGCCGAAAAGCAAAAATACACTATATGGCCAAAAGTATTCGCTCACCCATCCGAATAATCAGAATCGGGTGTTTCACTACACTTAGAGGTGTATGAAATGAAGCACCCAGGCATGCAGACTGTTTATACAAACATTTGTGAAAGCAATGGTCGCTCTCAGGGGCTCAGTGAATTCCATTGCAGAAATGTAATCGGATGCAACCTGTGCAATCAATCCAGGTGTGAAATTTTCTCGCTGCTAAATATTCCACTGTCAATCGTCAGCTGTATTACGAGAACATGGTGGTGTTCAAGAACGACAGCAACTCAACTCAAAGTGGTAGGCCAGGTAAACTGACGGAGCAGTGTTAGCGGATGCTGAGTCGAATAGTGCGAAAAGGTCGGCAACTTTCTGCAGAGTCAATCCCTACAGACCTCCAATCTTCACGTGGCCTTCAGATTAGCTCAAGAACAGTGCACAAAGAGCTTCACAGAATGGGTTTCAATGGCCGAGCGGCTGCATCCAAGCCTCATCACCAAGTGCAATGCAAAGCGTCGGATGCAGTGGTGTAAAATCTTCCAGGAGCTGGGCTCGGCCCCTTGGTTCCAGTGAAAGGAATTCTGAAAGCCTCAACATACCAAGACATTTTGGTAAATTCTATGCTCCCAACTCTGTTGGAACAGTTTGTATCTGACCTCCAACATGACTGTGCACCAGTGCACAAAGCAAGGTCCAGAAAGACATGGATGAAGGAGTCAGTTGTGGATGAACTTGACTGGTCTGCACAGAGTTCTGACCTCAACCGATAAAACATCTTGACTGAGAACCAGGTCTTCTCGTCCAAGATCAGTGTGTGACCTCACAAATGCGCTTCTTGAATAATGGTCAAAAATTCCCATAAACTCACTCCTGAGCTGTCATAGCTACAAAGGGTGGACCATCGTCATATTGAAAACATTGGATTGGGATGGAATGTCACTTAAGTTCATATGTGAGTCAAGGCAGGTGAGCGAATACTTTTGGCCATATAGTGTATATTGTATTTTGCGGACTGTAAGGTGCAGAGCATCAAAAGGCGCAATATTAGTGAACAGGTCTATTTTCATACATAAGGCGTACCGTGATATAAGGCGCATGATAATACATATAAAGCGTAACAAAACAGTTAATTTAGTCCAACTTATCTTTATCACCTTCATCTCATTCATCTTGCTTTGTCCCCTCTGAAACTCTGTTTGGTGTCCTTTACTTGGCGCAGTTCATCTGCTCGCTTCCTCCACTTCCGTACCATTGATTCATCAAGCGGCTGCTCTATTCCCATGATCTACTGAGTGACTGATAACCTTGGGTTTGAATTCCGCCTTCTTAAGCCTGTCTCTTAACATTTGCCATTTTGGGGGGTCCTCATACACACAAATGTACAGTAATATTATGTCAAAGTGCAGTACATACCGGAGGTAAGCGTACTACGTGCAGTTCTCTGATTGGTTTATGGTTGCCAGTGATAGCGGACACCGGAAGTTGGTGTGAGGTTGGAACAGCGATGTATTCCAACGCTACGTAGTTAGTTATCTAATATTGTCTGATGTTGGAACCCATATTCAACCAAGGACCAACTTTAATACAACGTCTCTGTGTCAGGTGGGAATGGTCTGAGCGCGGTGTATCACATAAAATTGGTTGAGGGTCAGAAAGCACAACAAAAATTCATACATAAGACGCTCAGACAATTTTTGAGAAAATGTAAGGATTTAAAGTGCATCTTAAAGTGCGAAACATACAATAAGCTTACATTCAGTCTCTGATGCAACAGGAGTTTATTTTTGTGTGTTTCGTACTTTCGCCAAATAACCATCTGCAGAAGGAAAGCCATCTCCCATACAGATGGGAGATGAGAGCAGCTTCCCAGTTGACGTGCGTACAAACACAAAGCCACATCATTTGGAAATACGCTGTTTGAATAAGATGGAGCCATAAATATCACCATCCAAAGTCCACAGGAGTGAGTGTGTGAGATAGGAGGTAGGAGATGAGACGCTGGTTTGCAGGGGTCTGGACCAAAGGTTTGAGCAGAGCCCTCCTCAGAAGGTCCTTGGAAGCTCACAGAAGGTTTCAGTGCAAGTCACTGCCCATGGAAACCTTCTGTGATTGAACTGCAGGAGGAACCTGGAGGAACCCCACGCAGACACCTACAGAACATGGAAACTCCACACCCAAGCACAAACCGCCGCGCCGCCTCCTGGCCCGTACGTCAACACCCCCCCCCCCAGAAAAACATTTAAAAAGGCTTTGGAAGGACCTCAGGAAGATTGTGCTGAAAAGAAATACAGTTTAATAACAGCGAACAGAACCGTTAATGTCAAGGGCGTGTTTGAAAATGAACAGTAAATCTTAAACCTCGTCCTCGGAGGAGGACAAGGAGGAAGGGGGGGGTTGGAGGGAAAACGCGTGGCGCTCCTCGGTTGCTGTCGGTAACCTGGCCTCTGTCATCTAATAAGCAACCCTATTAAGTAAAGCTCAAACATCGTGCTTCATCACCAGGGCCGTGACCATGAATTAAATCACCCGCGTCCTGCTCAGCTTCAGGACACCCGACCGGGGTTTCGGCTCCGAAGCCGATATTTCCTTCAGGATTGCAAACGAGAGACCCCTAAACATTTCTGAGTAACGGCGTGCACGGCGGGACGATGATCACGCATCATTTGCCAGCTGCTGCGATACTTGAAAATAAATACATCATATGCAACACGGGCTAATCCTGCACGGAGACGGAGGCCGTCTGACGCGCGTATTTAAAAACGGCAAAGTAATAAAGAAGAAGAAAACACTCGACGACGACGCCTCGCCTCTGAGTTCACGTCGAGGCCACGCCGACTCAAGTCAGACAAAGCAGCGCATCAAACTGGCGCCGCTGAAACATTTTCCTGTGAATGCAGAGGTGGCGTAAACAGCCCGCGGGCGTGACTTGATGAGCATTTCTAAGGCGGGTGGAAAAAGGCAACGCAACGTATTTGTGTGTTATTTTAACTGTGCCTGGTGGTTGGCAACGGGGAAAATCTGTCTATCTGGGCACACAAGATACTCCGACTTAAAAAATAAAGCAAAATAATACACAAAAATGCATTTCAAGGTGCAGAAAATGCATGGAGGGATATCAGTGAATTTGGCGTTTAATTAAAAATGAAAGGACGACAGTTAGCTCGCTGAGAATGCGACAGGAAAAAAGGGAAGATAAGATCATTTCAGACATTTCATATTAGTTTCGCAGTGAGAAAATTTGCAGAAAAGTAAAAAAGGAGCGTTTTAAATCTAAAAGGCACGTCCAAAATTGTTATCAACATGGTGCAGACACCATATTACATGATTGACAGGCAATGCTATTAGCATGTCAATATGGTCACCGCCTTGTTTAGTAAAAGAATTAAAAAGTATCGTATAGCGTCAGTTTTGGACTATCCACTGCTACTTTTTTAACACAGCGGCTTAAACAGTGATGCGGATAATTTGTGGATGTTTTTTTAGGCTAACGAGCTTCATGCCGCCAAAAAAAAATATTTTTTGAGTTATTGCCACATTCTCAATGTAGTATTCTACCTTTTTTATAGTAGTTTATACATTTCATTCTTATCTGATATTGATTGCAGACACACTTCATCGCCTAGTTATTCCCCTTTAGTTTCTTTACCTGAGTTTTTTTTTGTTATTATTTACAAAATAAATCTATTCTTGCATGTTTCAAACTTGGATCCAAATTACAAATTTGGCTTTTTGGACTAGAAGCCGCTACTTTTTTCATGTACTTTGAACACTGCGGCTCAAAGAGCGGCGCAGCTAATTTATGGATTTTTTGGAGACTAACGAGCTTCACGTCGCCAAAACATTTAGCCTCGCCAAACAGGACCAATGAAATTCCCGTGAAATTCTGATGCCATTCAATTCTGACACCGAAGAAGACGAGTTTTAATTGTTTTAGTGCGCAGGAAGAGGACCGACATAGCAATCAACTGGAGTAGGACAAAGCGGGGATAGAAAACGGATGGATGGATGGCTTTTTCTTGTGTTATTTATTAACTTTTCTAATCTGCCGTGTTACAGGCACTGTTCAGAAAAAAAGCATTTCCAATACATATTTGTGGATTTTACCGGTATGTATTTAATTAAAAGTAAAAAAAAAAGAAAAATTCTGTGTAAATATCTCATATTGCAAAGTGAACACCTGCGTCTTATAGAAAAGTGTGCCCTATATATGTACACATATATTTATTTAGTTTTAGCCGGTGCGGCTTATATTCAGCTGCGCTCAACAGTCGATTACATGTGGCTAAGTTTCTGTGTTTTTCTGAAAATGATTCCAAACATCTCCGGAAAGCCAAAAACATCCACACAAGGTCGGAGCTGTGCAGGTTTTTCAAACGGACCCCGGTTTGTGTCACACCCGGCAAACGCATCTCGGGGACTCTTGTCATGCACGTGCGCACCAAGGCACTGATTTGCACACCGTTTCTTCTTTTCAATGCTGGACTCCGTTGTGAGTCTCTGTTTTGTTCAATCTGCACAAACATGGATCCTCACACACCGTCTCAGCCATGACCTGAAGGACGTCTTTTCATGAACAAACACACACACATATTTTCAGGTCATATTTACACACACTTATTTTCAGGTCGGTGAAAATAAGTAAATGCATTTAAAAAAAAAAATCGAACAATAATGAAAAATAAAACAACGGAGAGCATCACGGTTGTTGATGACGATAAGAAGTAGTTTCAGTTGATGGGCTGTCAGGGGGAGCGTCTGCTCATCGGCCTTTGGGAGGAGGGAAATAATTAGCCCCAGCATGAAAAATCATTATCCATCACTCCATTAAGAGTCTGACAACGGCTAATTTTCATTAATCTCCATCATTACAGACGTACCTGGGCCCGGTGGAGGCCCTGCCCTGCCTATAATATAATATAATACAATATAATATAATGCAGAAGGTTCATTGGAAACCCTAAATGGGGTAAATGGTTTTCTTTCTCCCTGTGATATGAATGACAGGGTGAATGCCTCTAGATTATTATATAGTGTGTGGATATACACACACACACACACACACACACACACACACACACAACCACACTGTGTTTTAAGTGGATGAGTGTATGGATGGTCCATGATCTCCATAATGTATTAATTTATATTATATCATACCGTATGATTTTTTTTTCATGTTATAGTATATTTTATCAAATTATATTTCACTATATTAAATTGTGTTAGGTGCTTTGTATTATATTATATTATATTATATTATATTATATTGTATTATATGCAGCAACCAATGTAAGCCTGGCTTCAGATTGTGATTTCCTGAAGTTGAAGCCACGCAGCCTCTGCCGTGCTGATCATGCATCCCCAAAAGCTGGGAGCTGCAGGACGGAGTTGGACCTGCAACTCCTCACGGGTCGTCCGAAATCCCACGGAGCTCCTTGAGGTTCTGACAGCAATAAAGCACACAGGTTATCTGTGTCTGCTCCCTCCTCTCAGGCAGCGCTCCCACAGCGAACCCCCTCTCTGCTAGTTTTCTGAACTTTCAGAAAGGAAAACATGTCATGACTGTCACCTTTTTTTTTTCCCTGCCCGCCGATGATGTGTCTTTATCTTAACTAGTTGAGACTTTTCACCCTGGTAACCAACCTCGCAAGAGGAGAACTTTCTGCATAGCAATTTTGTTTGTCTGCAACCACAGGGTGTCTGACGGGAGGAGAATTCATACCAGTAGAACATCTGGACATTCAGTGGAATGGAGAACTTGGAGAGGTGAAGGTTTGTCGTGGAGAGGAGAAGGATGAAGGTTCGCACATGCGTGTGGATGAGAGGAACCGAGAGGAACGGTGAGATACCAGGGAGTGGAGATGAAGAAGGTGGAGGAGTTTAAGCACTGGAGAGGAGTCGGAGAGGGTGTGCTGACTTTTCTCCAGTCAGCATGAAAGGAAAGGTGGAGAAGACAGAGGGGAGAGCAACCATGATGTCTGGTCCTGAGACACTGATGAGAAGACTGGAGGTGGAGCTGAAGACAGCAGAGGAGAAGATGTGGAGGTTCCTCTTTGGGAGGGAGGAGGATGGAGAGGAAGATCTGGGTAGAAGGATGCTGAGGGTGGAACTGCCAAGCTGGAGGGTCTGGAGGATGACCAGGGAGGAGGTTCATGGATGGAAAGGAGAAGGTTAGATGGAGGCATGTGATCGACCGCGGCCCCAGAAGGGAGCAGCTCAGACGAGAAGAAGGAGAAATTTCCCTCTCAGGGTGTCTCTGACAGGTCGCATCACAACTAAACTTTGTTCCGCGGCTGTCAGACAAGGTGACGGCGGCTCATCGCAGATATTAAGTTCAGTCTGAGGAGACAATCCCCTGGTCGGAGCGCACGTCAAACATCGGGAACGTCAGCAAAATAATAAAAATATGAAGCACATCATAAAAAGCGAAGGAGCGACTCGGGTCGCCTGCGGCGTGGGCGAGTGTCATCACAGCAGCACAGCCATTAAGGCACGGATCACTCATTCAAGTATTCATCCCAGGAACACTTTACCCAGCACGCCTTCGGGGATTTGGAACTACTTTTTTGTCAAAATCAATAAATAAAATAAATGAATGTGATTCATTTGAGACCCTAAAATGTCCAGACATGTGAGAGGGTAAATAGCTATTCGTCTCCATGTGACGTTATAGTGAAAAAGTGAATGGTTGTATGTCTCTATGTGACCTGTGAATAAAAGAGTGAATTGATATACTCCATGTCTACACACTGTGCAAATGAGAGGGTGAATGGTTGTCTTTTTTTAAGTTGTTTGAATGACAGAGTGAATGGTTGTATATCTCTGTAACCTGCGAATGTGATGGTGAATAATGTTATTTCACCATATGACCTTTTAATGAGAGGGTGAATGGTTGTATGTCTATATGATGTGTGAATTATGTTGTATGTCTCCAGAAAATGAGAGTGAATGGTACATGTTGGTCCAGGAAGAACCGCGCCTCTCGCCAATGACGGCGGGGATCGACTCCTGATCTCCCACAACCCCAAGTGTAAGATAAAGTGTGTGGATAATGAATGAATGTTTACACAAATAACATGAAGAAACAGAGGATCTGACAGTTTCTTTGGCCGATCAATGATAATGGCGTGTGTTTTGGGGCCGCGCTGCAGATTGCTTTCGTTTGTTTCTCATCCTGGTGGATGGATCAGGTGCGCTCCGGCCCACGCAGCCATAAAACAAGCACCCAAATGTCAGGATAAATGAAAACAGCGGTGTGGGCGGACCGTGTGCCGCCGGACGGCTGGAAATTGACGGGGATGGAGGTTTTAACGGGTAAGTGAGGCGGAATGAACCGGATCGTTGCAAAGGGTTTGATTCCAGTAGAATGATTACAAGTGGGTTTGAAGTGTGAGGTAATGGCAGGTGTTGAGGCCGGACGGCCGATTACGCTTTTAATTACCGCAAAAGTACCAACAAAAGGACATTGACATTGATTCAAATGGCATCTTCTCATAAGCCTCTCCAGCCGGAGAAGACCACCTACGCGCTCAACCGCCTCCAATTTGTAAGTGCATTCGAACCAGATCGGCTCGCTTTGGACCACGGCTTGCCGGGCAGCACTCGAGCCGCCCACGTCTCGTTGCCGTGATCAGTGGCCATGTTTAGTGCACTGCTCCAGAGCGTGAACGGCATTCTTATGAATGGATGAATCTCACTTCACCCCTTCCCTTTGCGCGGGGAAGAGCTCCTCTGGGAGCTGAAAGGACTGGCGTATGACAGGACATGCCGTGACGTGCGGTGAGGGTCATGGCTGGTGATGCACGCCTACCATGAGGCAGGGGAAGCACGTGCCTCACTTAGTGGCTTTTCACAGCTGTTTAATGATTGCTTAGCACAAGAAACTAGTCACATACACACAGTTGTTGACAAAAATATTGTACATTTGAAATGTAGTTTGTATGGCAGAAGAGCTGCAAAAATACGGTCTTAGTGCAGAGCATGCAGAGTTAGCCGTCATTGCGCAATCTATGTTGAGGCTCAACAGTCGGCGGCCTCACCGCACATCTCTTCTCTGTATTTGAACAGTAAATGTGAAAATCCAGCAATTTTGAATAAAAAAAGCAAAATCAAATGGAATATAACAAATTAAAATAAAATCGAATAAAAAATTCTTCTTCGTCTTTCGGCTTTTTCCTTAAGGGGTCGCCACAGCGAATCAACTTTTTCCATCTAATAAATAAATAAAAACAACCCAAGATTGGCAAGTGGGAAATGGCCTCTCCTGCCTCCCCTGACTGCACGTCACTGAGGTCTGACATCTAGCATGTGCTGTCCTGATGATGCACTCATTCCTGATCTTCTCCATCATCCAGCCGCCTCCAGCTGTGCCTCCTGTCTTTAAATGCCACTAACTCACCATGGCTGGTCTCATCACCATCACATTCACCTTATCTGATCTACTACTACTATAAACAACAACAACAGTAATAATAATACTTGTGATTGTAATGACAATGAAAATAATGACAGAACAAGAACAATAATGAACATTGATGCATACTACCACTACTTCCACTACTACAACAACAGTAAGAACAACAACCATAAGAGGATTGCAGTTATATCATTACAGTCATGACAGTAAGAGATGTTTGCTTTTCCAAAACCTCCACAGCATCACCAGACATTACTTGGGCTCTCAAAACCATCTGGAGGATGGAGAGGATCGAGAATGAGTCCATCACAGGAACAGCACATGTTAGATATTGTGGAGATAAAGTCACACTGAGATGGTTTGGTCATCTACAGAAGAGGGTCAGTGAAGATCTGGGTAGGAGAATGCTGCGCTTGGAACAACCTTACCGGAGGTCTGGAGGAAGACCAGAGATGAGATTTCTGAATGTAGTGAAAGAGCACATGAAGTTCGTTGGTGTAAGCAAAGAGGGTTGATTCCTGGATGCACAACCAAAGCAAGCAAACAGAGCAGCACCACCAGGAATCCTGTGGGGGTCAGCGGTGTGCCGTCTCTTGAAGTACGACAATAAAAGAACAGGGACGAAGATGTCAACACAGCAGAGAGAAGAAATCTCAGTCCTCATGACTGCGCAGACCACCTGGCTACCTCTTTTTAGGATTGGACTGTAATTTCTGGACTAGAAGCAGCTCCTTTTTTTCACCCTCTTTGAACACCGCGGCTAATTTATGGATTTTTTGGGGGGGACTGATGAGCTTCATACCGCCAAAACATTTTGACTCGTCACATCAGACCAATGAAATTACAGTGAAATTCTGAGGCCATTCAATTCCAACACCGAAGAAGATGAGTTTTAATTGTTTTGGTGCGCAGGAAGAAGACCAATATAGTGATCAGCTGGAGTAGGACACAGATGGACTTTTCCTTGTGTTATATATTATTAATCTTTTTCAACGGCCATGTTACAGACACTGTTTGGAAAAAAGCATTTCCAGTACTTATATGTGAATGTTACTGTATTTAATTAAAAGTAAAAAAGTAAAAAAAATTTAAAAAATTAAAAAAAAAATTGTGTAAATATCTCATGTTACAACGTGGACACCTGCAGGTTCTAGAGAGTATATATATATATATATATACTCTAGAACCTGCAGGTATATAAATATATATATATATATATATATATATATATATATATATATATATATATATATATGTATACACACATATACAGAACACATATATTTATTTCGTTATTTTCAGCCAGTGCTGCTTATATTCAGGTGCGATCAATAGTCCGGAAAATACGGGACATCTTGACCAGACTGTCCGCCGTTATGATGTTTGTTATCATCCTCAACCCAGGAGTGAACTTAGCACTGCTCTCCAGTGGACAGATTGCGTAACAACCATGCAGACGGAAAGCGGACACAACTTTTTACGAACACGACGTAAGCAGAGACGACACAACAGCAGAATGAGCTCATCTGGTTTATGAGGGGAATCCCTTATCCACATCCACTGATCAAAAAATGACAAACTATGAAATCCGAGCGCGTCAAACCAGACGTAAAGACATGCCTCTTCGAAAAGCGCCGTTGTCGTCACACCTCGGAAAAAGCATTTCGGACTTAGTGCGTAGTTTGGATAATTCTCAGAGAACTGCGTGGTGAAAACTGTCAGCTTGGGATTTTTATCGCCTGTGGGAGGAGCCGTTTGTTAATCTGCGGTTTCCTAACCAAACGTCCCTTTAGAATAAATGGCGCCGCAGGGGCGGCGGGGGGCGGCGGGGTTGGAGGGAGCGGCGGCGTGGGTTGCAGCTTGAGTGATTGCGCGCACATATCAAAGACAAGGGTGAAGCGAGACAGCGGCAGATTTTTCCACCTAAGTGCTTTCAAAGGTGCGAAGGAGGATGCGAAGGCCCTTGGCATTGGCTGGTGCGTTTAACGGACTGGAAACAAGGCTTTATATTCAGCAATTTATGATCTCAACATCGGGAGAGGAATATGGAAGGGAGAAGGGGAGGGAGTAATGGGCGAGACCTTGGGGGGTAAAATATGAAGGACATCGTCCAAGACAAACTCCCATCACCAGATGTCGATGAGAGACGCCCAGCTAACGGGAACAAATGAGAGCGCTTCGATCACAATTTGACACGTCATTTCAGAAAGCCCGGCTCCGTCCCGCATCCATTTACCATTCCCTGCTTCCCTGGTGGAAAAAGACAAACAGAGCCAGGACATCCGTGGGAGGATTTTCCGATTAATGTGAAAACGTGTGAAACCTGGAAACGGCGGATTTTTACATTTCAAAAGTTATGAAGACGACTTCTATCTGCGGCCTCCGTCGTAATCCGCTCATCGGACGAGTGACTGACGCGCCGTCAGACAAGTCGACACAGAAATGCGCGGCTGAAATGTGGTGGAAATTAATGCTGCTAATATTTCATCCCTCTCTCTTTCCCCCTGCTGTCTCCCGGGTTAGCTGTTGGCAGAGAACTCCCTATCTCTCCACGATGATTGTGCTGGCAGGTAGTTATGAGACCAGGTGATTAATCCCCCTCGGAGGGGAAACAACATTAACCTGCCTCTCAGCATTTGCCACCACATCACCTTGGGGGGAAAAAAAAAAACATCCACCAGTGCAGCTCTGCAGAGTATACATTAGCACATGGAGGCTTGATCAGAAGTATGCGGCGCCGTCCCGCAATCCTCAGACTCATTGAAACGTGAAGCGCCGACTTTGTCCGGCCTGCAGTGGCGGGACTGTGTCTTGAGCCGCTCTCAGACAGAAAAGTTCCAAGAATTCACTTCTGAAAGCTGTCCGGTTTGATTTCCGGTGCAGGAAGGAGCCTCCTCCAGGGAGGACCTTTGAGATTTACAGTGAGGGACAAAGGGGTACAAGTAACGTGCACCTTCAGCTGCACGCTCCGAAACAAACCAACAAAGACCAACCAAGATGACGACGACACGGATGACATGGAGGTGGACGCTGCCACGGTGGACCGTCACTTGGGTTTTTATCTTCTCCCTGCACTGTGGAAAACCTCACAGTTAGCTAACGCCGCACTTATTGGGTCCAAAATGAAGCGACATGTCTGTGGAGGTTCTCAGTCACCCTGCTCATGGTGAATTCTTGTCCAAAGCTTCTTGTCATGGCAACCGAACTTGAACTTCTTCACTTGAAGACGTTTCACCGCTCATCCCAGAGGCTTCTTCAGTTCATGTAGTGACATTTGCCCCAAAAATTTTCAACAAGACTCCAAAATGCAGATGTTCTCCTGCGAGCCCAGGAAACGCCTCTGAGGATCAGCAGGCCAGAGGAGCTTGGACCTCTTCGGCACTCCATTTTTAGCTGTTTCTGTCCGTCTTCTCAGAAGGAAACATCTGACAAGTGACCACCATAGATTTTAATCATGGTGCTCTGCAGTCCACCAGAAGTACCTGCAGTTCCCATGGAACCATAAAAATCGGCTTCCTCGGAGTGGGAGATAAAATGCTTCTCTGAGCTGACGTCCATGGTTCCTGGTTCCTCTGCTTTCTGAAGGAACAGAGAAAATACCTCGTTCCTGAAAAGGCTCTAGGAACTTCACGTAGTTCCTGTGAGAAAGGGGCGACCGTTTCCCCTCAAAGAAAACCAGTTGTGAGGGCTCGGAGCAAGGCTTCACATCCGGTTCTCAATCACTGGACCTTTAATCAGTCTGCAAAAAAGCTAAAACATCCAAAGCAGAAGGTAAAGAGCAGAAAGCCGGAGCCCATAAACACAAGAACCCACAAGGGGACCATACCGGGACGGCCATAACAAGCAACAAGACCATCTGGCACACGGATGAGTCTCGGGGCCGGTACATTAATGCCGGCACTGATTGGCGGTCAGCTTCAGGTGACTGAAAGCAGATGTCTTCAACTTTCCTGTCACCCAGATTCCACCATTGGAGGAAACCCTATGGAACGAAGAACCTGCTCACCCTGAGGCCATCACAACACCGCCGACACACAAATGAAGAGTAGAAGGCAGAAACTAAGCATAGAAATGTTGCAACAGTGGTGTGTGTGTGTGTGTGTCTGTGTGGTTTTTTTTTGTGTGTGTGTGTGTGTGTGTGTGTGTGTGTGTGTGTGCATCAATAGCCACAGCATACATGCCTTCAAGGAATAAACTCAACTCAACATGCACAGCTCCCTTAAAGCAGTATGAATGGTCTAACAAGGTTGGTTGCGCACACACACACACACCCACGCACACACACACAATAGACGTGGAAATACTAAATACTTTGGATCCATATATGTATATCTCTATAAAGTATTCATCTAACTGTCCTGTTAACAGCCATAGAATCACACACACACACACACACACACACACACACACACACACACACACACACACACACACACACACACACACGGTAATACGAAATCTTTTGGATCCATATATTTATAACTATATAAAGTATTCATCTAACTTTCCTCTTAACTGCCATAAAGTCACACATAACACACACACACACACACACACACACACACACACACAATTTCATTTAATTTTGTGTGAGTGTTAAACACTAACAAGAGTGTTAAACGGAACCCATCACCAAACATCAAACGTTCCAAACTTCTCCAGAGCAAACTATTATTAGAGATCATTTTTATCTCCGTGGATTCGAAGCGCTTTTGTTGACCGTGCAACTTTTTGATATTAATTTTTCTTCCGATTCTAAACGATCTTTTAATGTCTGGTGATTGATTCCCCCCCCCAGGCTTCCATTGCCGGCCCGGCCCTCCGCTATAGGCTGCATCTGTCTTCCTGTTTGGTGCAGATGGAGCAACATGACAAGGGCACAGGAGCCAATCCATTCCCACCTTGTCATCTGTAGGCATTTCGATCTGCCACGGCGCTCCTCTATCTCGATTAAGGGGGCGGCCGGCCGGCGGCGGTGGGGGGCGACTGTGTGTGTGTGTGTCTACGGGATTTAAAGACTCGCGGTCTACGGCTGAACGGGTTCGCCCTGCTCTCCCTTCCTCCTTGTCATCCTCCTGTCAGAGCCAAACCTTCATCTTAAACTCCATTTCAATGTACACTGTCTGATATATATATATATATATATATATATATATATATATATATATAAAAATTATATAAAAATATATATAAAATATATAAAAACAAATATATAAAAAACAAAAATTACTTTTTCATGATATTCTAATATTTTGAGAAAGGATTTTTGAGTTTTCTTAAGATGTAAGCCATAATCAGCAATATTAAAATAATGAAAGGCTTGCAATATTTCAGTTGATTTGTGATGAATCCAGAATGTATGACATTTTTGTTTTTGTATTGCATTACAGAAGATAAAGAACTTTACCACAATATTCTAATTTTCTGAGACAGTCCTGTGTGTATACATATATATATATATATATATATATATATATACTGCTCAAAAAAATAAAGGGAACACTTGAACAACACAATGTAACTCCAAGTCAATCACACTTCTGTGAAATCATAGTGTCCACTCAGGAAGCAACACAGATTCATTTTGACTTGTTTTAAGGACATTACATCACAGTTGGATCAGCCTGGAGTTTTTTTTTACACTTTAATTTTGAGTGTGATTCTTATCCAGACCTCCATGGGTTGATACAATTGATTTCCATTGATCATTTTTGTGTGATTTTGTTGTCAGCACATTCAACTGTGTAAAGAGCAAAGTATTTCATAAGAATATTTCATTCATTTAGATCTAGGATGTGTTTTTTAAGTGTTCCCTTTATTTTTTGGAGCAGTGTATATATATATAGAGAGAGAGAGAGCCATTCATTCATTCATCTGTTCATAGCTCACTTTGCCATCGCCATGACATTCATTCTGTCATTCACTCATCATACAGGGACATACAGTCATTTATTCACTCTTACAAACTCACTTACAGACATACAAACAGTCGTCAACTCATTTATACGTCACAGACGTATAACAGTTCACCTTCTCATTCATACGTCGTATTGAAACGTAGAATCATTCATTCGCTCATTCACAGGTCATATGGAGACACAAACCATCAATTCTCACATTCACTCTTCATGCTGAGCCATGCAAATATTCACTCCCTCAATTACAAGATACATCTTTTCATTCACTCATTCACACTCCATCAAGAGACATAAATTCATCCAATAATTTTTACATCATATGGACCTAAAAACTTTCACCCTCTCATCAACTCATATTAGGACACAACAGTTCACCCCCTCATTCACACATCGTATAGACATACAATCATTCATTCACACCTCACATGGATATAATCATGTAGTCATTCACCCTTCATGTGGAAACATTCAACCCTTCATGTATAGATCACATAGCCTCACAGCTGGACTGGTCAGGGTGTCCAGTCAACCTCCAGCATGTTTGGACTGTAGCAGGAACTCGGAGAACCCTGAGGAACCGAACGTAGAGAACCTAGAGACTCCACGCAGGAAGGCCTCCTGTGGGAATCCAACCAGTCTGGCTGTGGGGCACCGAGCCGGCCCGATTTAAAAGGTTTATGAGTAAAATACGGTGAAATCACACAAAAATCAAATATTTTGTTCAACCCAAATATCAGTTTTACCAAGTGATCCACTTTACTGTACATCATCATCACAGCTGACCAGACCATGATCACCTCAAGCGCGTTCGATAGAGGTCTCCCTCCGCTCCGGCCCCGTGGAATTACCTTTATTTCCTCAAATGTACCCGTTTCTCCTGATGTTTGCTTAATTAAATGTTTTTAAATCCCCGCTGGATCGAGCAGGGAGGTTTGTTACAGGGGAAAAACACACACAAACACACACAAATATACACACAAAAAAAGCCGCCCCCCCATTGTTCACCCTTAAACAAATGTGTGTTTTCTCTTCTGGTGGTCACGCTCGCTGTTCCTCGTGTCGCGGCGCCACATAAATAATTGCCTCGCGCAGTCACCGCTCGTTTCATTAGGGCACTCAGGTGCAGAATGTTGTGCATAAATTGCACCGAGGGGAAATCATTTCAATTTATATTTCTTATTGAATTTGTAAAGGGAGGTGTTGTAAATGAGTATCATATATAAAGGGCGCTTCTAATATTATCTTTCCGGCGAGTAAATTGGGTTTCAAAAATATGGAGGGACGCCGGTGTGATGCAGTCCGGCCCGACCCGGCGCGCTTAAATAATAAACATTCAGTTTCATCACTTTCTCTCATATAGTGCTAATGCAAGGATAACCGCCATCTTTGTCAGGGACTAACTTTGGCAACGCTTTTTATTCGCGGGTATTCACGACTGCAGTTTCTTCTCATCTGTCAGCCGAAGGGACTCAGCAGGACGAGTGTGTTAGCGTGGGAAAACACGGTTTATTAGGTCCCAAGACGGGTTTGTTTTCGTTTGGTTTGATTTACCTTCCTGAGGCCGCTCAGGGAGCAATGGCTAAGTATAGGGCGACATGTTTTCTGCGTGGCGTCTCCATGTTCTCCCCGTGTCTGCATGGGGTTCCTCTGGGTTCTCCGGGTTCCTCCCACAGTCCAAACGCATACAGATTCACTACATTGAGACCCTATATTGACATGTGAATGAGAGGCTGAATGGTTGGATGGTTCCAGACGGAATGAAAGTGAAAGATTGTGCGTCTCAGAGATGATGCTTAAATGAGGTTGAATTTCTCTGTGTGACGCAAATGCGGTCAGCGGCGGTCTTCATATCTCAAAATGACCTGTGAATGAATGCGTGAATGGTTGTATGTGACGATATCACAAAGCGAATGGTTATATTTCCCTCCGCGGGGCCCTGGGATTGACTGCCAACGGGTCCAGGGTGAATCCTGCCTCTCGCCCAATGACTGCTGGGATTCATTTATTCATATACTCATATTTTTATACAGATGTAGAAAAACTGTTTTTTACCCCAGAGCTGTCATTGTGTTCAATTCCAAACAGCACGAACATTAAATCCGGTACGGTGCAAAACTGTAATCATGTTATACATTTTAATAATTTTATTTAAATTTACTTTTTAATGTTTGCTTTGAAATAGCACTCGATCTGAGAGCCGCACTTATGAAATGACGAAAAAAGCATTTCTTTTCTTCTAATCTATTAATTCTTTCATTCATTGATCCGTTCAAAACTGAAATGCTCCAAGGCCAGTGTCATTTCCATTTAAAAATAACTAAATAAGATGATTCTCCGAGCGACCGGAGGGAGTAACAGTCATATTTCCATCTTTTCTCACCCTGCTGCCAGCCAGACGTCCAACTGAGCGCTAAAACCAGGCTCCGCTTTATAAATCGGGTTTAGATAAAGAAAACATTTTCAGACGATGTCCTGTGCGGCGGTTGCACCGGTGCGTGCAGAAGAGACACCGTCGCAGCGGCGCCCTGTTGCCAAAACACCATCTGGGAACGGAGGAGGCGCCAAACCTCAGGGGCGGAAAAACACACCCAATGCCATTCAGCGGGGAAAAAAAAAAAAAAAAAAAAAGAGCAGCGGCGGACATGTTTGTCGGCACACTCGCTGATAAATCTGCTCTTTATTTGAACTCGTGTTTCGCGGCGCGGGCTGGTTAGCTCGTTGTTAGCCTCTTTTTTTTTTTTTTGACTTCATGTCAATACAGGAGCAGCTGCAACTGGCCGTTATGTGGGAAACAGAGGAATCCAAAGAAATAAACAACACGGCGTTAATCAAGTCTCAAATGGGGTTCTCCGCTACTCTGCCTGGATCTGAAATAGCAAAGGCTTATCTGAAGCAGCGGGGCTAACAATGCACCTCGGCTGCAGGCAGAGGGCAGCGGATGATATAACAGCCTAATAACACTAGAAGGTGAAATGGCCCATGTTTGAATAGCTTTCTTAAACAGAGGAGCTTAGTTCAAAGCAACATAGTGTAAGTTGCGTGGAACATCTCATCTCTGCCTCTTCACCTGGAAAGGACAAGGTTTGCTGCTTTTTATACCAGTCATTTAACTCAAGCGCAGGAGCGGTGTAAGTGCGGGCTTTCCGCCGTGGATAGATTACATTGTGTGCACGCCTTGTAAACCAGAGAGCCTCCAAGCACCACATCCATTCTCACCACAACCATCAGTAATGAAAACCATACATATCACGCGCGTGTTTTGTGACAGGGTGTTTTTAGTGCTGAGGAGGAGGTACAATACCCATCGAGACAGTCTTCTCCGCGGAGGGGATTTCTGTTCTTGTTTTCAAGCGGGCAGCGCCGTTAGCGCTTTAGCCTCATTGCTAGGAGATCCCTGGTTGGATTCCTTGCTGTGTGGAGTCACCTGGCTCTTCCCGGGGCTGTGTGGGGTTCCTCCGAATTCCTCCCACAGTCCAAACACCTGCAGGAGGTTCTTTGGAGACCCTACGTCGTCCAGATGTGTGAATGAACGATTGAAAGGTTGGTTAACTGAAGAGGAATCAGAACCGAAGAGGCCTCTGGGATGAGGGGTGAAGAAATTCAAGTCCGCTTGACAAGAAGAGAACGTCCACCAACAGGTCACCACCACATGGTGCGTGAATAAGTGGGTGAATGGTTGTTTCCCTTTCGATGTAAATCGAACGGTCCTATTTCTGTATTTGACATTTGAATGAGAGAGTGAACGGCTGAATAGCGATCATGTTAAGAAACTGTCGTCCATCTTGGACAACCCGTACCAGCCCCCCCACATCACACTGGACAGACAGCGGAGCAGCTTCTCCAGCAGACTGTCACAGCTCTGCTGTCCAACAGGAAGACACAAGAAATCTTTCCTGCCTCGCGCCGTAAGCCTGTACAATAACTCACTCTAATCCAGGGGCGTCACATCAGCATAGTGGTTGCCCTCAAAGGGCCACATGTAGCGGTAACAGTATAAATGTCACTAAATGTAACCAAATGTAAAGAAAATAATCTTAAATAAGTCTGAATTTATCACATTTATCATCAAATCGAAAATGTTACATAAGCATTTGCATAGAGTTGCTCTAGTTGCTCCGTTACAAAACTAGTTTTCACTGCTGCAGAGTTTTTGGATGAGGCTTTCTTGAACACATTCTGCCGTCATCGTAGTTTGGCTTTTAATTCTTGGGCGATTTTTCGTTTTTCCGTAAGGCTAACTCTGGCATACTTAGCTCCGTGTTTGGTGTCGAAATGCCAGTGTAGATTGCACTCTGACTACCGATCCTGCCTCATAACACAAAAAGACAAAGCAATTTTTCTCACTGACGAACAAACATGTATTCGCCTTCCCAGCTTGAAATGGCCTTCCATCAACTTTTCTCTTCCTCGACATTTAGGGTTCGTTTGTGTTTCTCAATTCCGCTTGAGAATTGTTGAAAATTGCGTCGGTGTAGATACACTGCGATCTAATGGCGGGATGCCGTCACTTTGCGGGCCACATGCTTGGCGTGAATTGTGGCAAATGTAGTTTATGGTCAATGCACACATTGGACTTTTTTTTTTAAAGACAATCAGACCTTTTAAGATGTTCTTGGGGCCATATAAAATGACGTGGCGGGCCACATTTGGCCCGCGGGCCTTGAGTTTGACACATGAGCCACTTCACATGAATACTTTTCTCATTATTTACTCCTGTGCATTGGTAAATATGGCAAGCCTTTTACATTTTTTTTTAATAGATTATACTTTATACTTTTACACCTCAGTTTATTTTTTTCTTACTTTTTCCAGTTTTTTTATAGATTATACTTTATACTTTTACACCTCTGAGTTTATTTTTTTTTCTTGTATTTTTAGCTCGCTTGTCACTGTCTTGTCTTTGTATGTCTTGCTGCTGCTGCTAAACAATTTATGATGGCATCAATACCGATGGCAGTATAAGAAGTCTAGATAATAAATGAATGAATATACATTGTAAAGTACTTTTTGAGTTGTTAGCGCCTGAGCTATGTCGACTTTTCTGTTTGGATCCACACATCTGACATCTGCATTTACATTTCCCTAATGCATGGGAATCACTGTGATCCAGATGTTACCCATCTGGAGAGGGAAGTGAACAAGCGGACATTCGAAGCAGGACCTGCGGTGGATCGCAATCAGGCGTGTCGGATCTCAGCCGCAGGATGTTTCCCCTCGTTTACAGAACCGGCCATTAAAAAAAAACCTTATCTGAATCGCATTTGAACAAAACGCCACTCTTTTCGATTACCTTCCAAATTGTTGACTTGCATAATCGCAAAGTCGGTTTTCAGCAAGGTTAACAATCACAGTACCTTCCTCTCACCGTAGATTAAACCTTAAATGACCCGAGGCGCCCGCGGAGACGGCAGCCAATGGGACGCTTTAATAGTCGGATCCTTGATTGTCTCATTTTACTGGGCAAGGCCACTGACCTCAGTATCAATCTTTCTGATTGGCCTAATGACGATGGGTTTGACCTCATTATCCTTGGCCCTCTGATCATCTCCCCACCTCGCTCATCTATCTCTCCCGCTTTTCCTCTCCGTTCTCACGCTGTATCGCTGTGTTGCCATAGCAACGCACAGACTCGGTAGCTCAGGATCCCAGAACGGGATCAAGCGTAGATACAGTATTCCTACATGAAACAAGGTCAAGGTCATGTAATCGTTGATATGCTTTGGAAAACATCCCGCGATCACGTTCACTCATTCTCGACAACGCTTATGATGCATTCAGGGTAGTGGCGGCGCCGGAGTCTGTCCCGGCTGGCGTTGGGCAAAAGGTTGGGTTCATCCTAGACCGGTCACAGGGTCTCATCAAGAGACATTCAGCCATTCACACATCACATAGAGACATACAACTGTTCATCCATTCATAAGAGATATCAGGATATACTGCCACTCTTGCCCGGTTAATTCCCCCAGGACGGCCACTACGTACTCCAACTGTTGCCCTCAAGAAGGCGGTCTAGGACAGGGGTCGGCAACCCGCGGCTTACACTGCGGCACCGAGTGGCTTGGGAAAATAAATAAATTTAAGTGTATTTTATTTATGTTAGTTCCTTTTTTTGATTTTAGTTCTAAATCGGAAGATTCTTGTGATCTTGTAATATCATTAATCATATATTGATGATGATAATAATTTATATTAATAATGATAAAATTATTTTGATTTATTTTTCGCGCTCAAAATATACGTCACACTCGTGGTAGTTGGTATATTCACCAAGACGCCGTAAATTTGTCAAGATTTTAAACCACAGGTAGGCAAAATATGAAAAAGCAATATATACAGCGGTACCGTTATTTTAGACGTCAAAAAGTAACTGCGGCTCCCAGTTTTTTCTTTTCCGTGGAAACCGGTCCTGATGGCTCTTTGGGTGTTAAAAGTTGCCGACCCCTAGTTTAGGACAATCAATGCAATGGAAAAAAAAAAAGATTGAAACACAGTTTTTACCTTTCAGCGGTCATCACACTTAATTCGCCACAACCCTTAACACTTGAACCTCACATACAGTATAGTGCTTATTTTTTTTCCACTTTTCACTTCTTTACTTTTTACTTTCTATATACTTATCTGTGTATTCATCTAGGTGTTATTCATATTACTTATTATGTTTTTAGATTTTTGGTTATTTTTTCTGTCATATCTCGAACCCAGAGATGCTGCTACCGTTGTATAGTTGTGTCCTTCCTGCTTTTTAAGGTTGTTTTTCGGCTGTTTTTGATTCCTGAACCTGGGAGCTGCTATCTTTAAATTTCGTTGCACTCTGTGTAATGACAATAAAAGTCTTGAATCCTTATAGTTGGGATTGGCACTGATGACCATCAGTGCTGGATGAATGAATGAATGAATTTCTTGTCACCCAATGTTAATCTTTGTGGCAGCAGGTGTCACAGCTGCACAGCTCGCCGATCTGCACTGATGGAAGAGTGATCTCGACTCATGCCGTCATTTGCTGGATCAGTCACGGCTTAGTGTTAAAACTGAAACAAAAAAAAATAAAAAATAAAAAATCCTCGCTTGGGCCTGAACTCACCAAGAACCAAAACTTCCCCTGCGTTGTTTCTACTCCAAAAAAAATCTACCTCGGATTCCTCGCCGTTTCCACTCGACACTCCACACACACTTTCCCGCTACGCATAAATATCACTTTCAAGGTTGAAGCTGCTACTTTGTGAGACTCGCGGTCTCTCTCTCTCTCTCCCTCTCACTCCCTTGATCCCCTCCTTCACCTCAGAAACGAAGAATATCAAAGCAGCCGTTTTGACATCTCTTTTCGCCAAAGTCACGCTGCAGTCTGACACACACATTCACAGCGTGCGTGTGCGCGTGTTGACGTGTGCATGCACGTTCATGTTTCCTGATCTTCCTTTTCACTTCCAACCCAACCACATATAGAGACATCATCATCTCACCTCATACAGAGACCTACAACCATTCACCTTCTCCTTAACAACTGGAGACTTTAGATTCCCCAGTACATATGTTTGGACTGCGGGAGGAACCTGGAGAACCTGGAGGAATTCCACGCAAACACAAGGAGAACATGAAGACTCCACACCCTGTGGGAATTGAACCAGGGACCTTCTGGCCGCAAGGCTAACGCACCAACCGCTGCACCGCTTCCTTATGTGCTTCAGGTGCTCTTTTGTGCCCACGGCCATCAGACCGTATAACGGCAGTCCGGACGGCACACAACTGTGACCGGCCGCAGGTGCATCTGTGCAACCGCAACCTCACTACCTCACTCATTCGCACGTGTCTATTTTTATCCTTCAGGTCTCAGTCCATACACATCCTGTTTATTTTTGACATTTTTATTGCCATTGTTGCGTTCTTATCCTTGCTATTGTCATTTTGGTTGTATATTCTCACCTTTGCTGTCTTTTTTTTCCCAGTCTGTTGTCTATTCTTATCCATGTTAATGTTCTTCACTCTGCTGTCTGTTTATTTGTGGATGTTTTTTGCTATCTTTTAATTGTCTCTATTTATATATTTATACTCATATTTATTGATTCTGTAACTGTTACGCTGATGTGACAAAATAATTTCTCCTATGGGGCTCAAAAAAGTATATCTTATCCAAAAAATCTACAAATAGTTTTCCAAATGTCACAAAGCAAACTTTTTTGCATGAATACTGGTACGAGCTGTACTCATCTGGCAGGGAAAAAACATTCCCCGTCCAGGAGGCGACAGAGTGTTTTCTGTTCTTACAAAGATAATTTAACTTCTGCAGATTGAGCTGCAACCATTGAGGCGTGTATTATGTTAGATCTGTTTATCCTCCCAGGTGAGAGGAGGAGGAGGGTTAGTCCTTTATTATAACACATTCTCATTAGTCTGGATGTGGGGTTTTAATTGGTAGCGAGAGGAAACAGGTTGACGATGAAGGTGAATCATTGGATACTCGGAAAAACCGGTCCTGGTTTGTTGTCATAATATTTGGCCTTCAGGGCTCAGGGTTACCGCCGCAGCCTTATTGCGCACACAAACACACACACACACACACAGACGGTCACAAACGATACTTTACACAGCCATGTTATGGTGAAAGAGGTCTCACTCTGTAGAATTATTCAAAAACCCGTCTCTTTGGCTTAAATAGCATTCTTTGATCGCCGTCCGGCAAACAAGCAACGCGAGCGCCACATTTCATCATGCGAGAAACACAAGAAACAGAACGACCCGGCTGTCAGAATCCAGAGCGACAAAGGATAAACTCTTGCCCCGTCCTTTCTCCGACGTGGCGGCGGACTTCAAACACTTTAGCCCGCTGTTTCTTCTTTGTTTTTTTTTTTTGGCGCACTTGTCGGAGGGAATCCGTCAGGAGCACTCAAGGGGACTGACTCGTGCACAATAACCCCCAAAGCAGGAGCGGGGAGGGGGTTACTAATGAAGAGCCGAGGTGGAGATTGACTCGTGAATGGGAAGCGACGTGCAAAGGCCCACACCCTCCCCGCTCACTATTGTCGGCCCCGTCGGCCGTGTTTACCCGGCCAGGAGCAGCCCCGGGGCAGGGTTTAGGAGCACCCTGCGCTCCCTTTGTGCCGACGCTTCCTTCTTCTCATTTACTTTTTAACGTCACCTCTCGTTCCTCCAGATAAGCCCTGCTGACCTCCGCCCGGCTCTCTTCCCATTGGCTTCCAGGGGCCTCGCTCGCAAGGAGTGGGAGGTTCTTGCATGGAGAGTTACTCCAAAAGTTCTGCCGATCCTGTCGCGGATTTGATAAACTCCCGGGAGAGGCCGGAGGGCGCGAGCCAGACCATCGGCGGAGAAGTGTGAGAAGATCCATGTTATCCTGGTTGGGATCTGGTGATGATTCGTGACCTGGAGCAAAACCAAGGTGAATATATTCCTCCTTTTATTTCATTGGAATGGTGTGAGGAGGCAGCGCGGAGAGTTACGGTGGAAAATAAGATGGAAATCAGGAACCAGAAGTTGGGGACTTTTTTGAAAGTTTTGATTTTCCCGGAGAAGAGTCCAACGGTCCGGCACAGCAGCTCAGAGCCACCGTCTTAAAACAGAACATCTGAACGCGCCGTCAGCTCCAGCCTGCGAGGAGGAGGAGGAGGAGGAGGTGAGAGAATGTCAACATGACATTTCCTGCAAAAAAAAAGAAAAAAGGGAACACAGACAAGGCGCAGAGGACGGCTGGCGAGGGGGCCATGTTTTCTCATTTCAGACAGCGAAGATGTTCAATCGTCGGGCGACGGGTTCCACTTCCCCGTGAACTCTGCTCCACTTTTCTCGCTGAGTTTTTTTTTTTTTCCCGGGTAAACACAGAAGAAACGGGCCTCAAAATCCTTTCAGCAATTTTCTTAATCGGCTCTTCTGGGTCAGCAAGGTATCGCAGGAGAGGTGAGGGAGGAGGGGCAGAAGAAGGGGGAGGACAAGTCCAATCCAGGCGACGGCAGCTTTTAACCTCCTCCGGCCAAGAAATCACACTGTTATACACACAGGCAGGAATTCAAAAAATTCTGAATCTCGGTTATTGGCTCACTTCTTTACCTCACGGGGAGAACAAGTGGTCACCTTGCGGCTCTGGTGTGGTTCCCTCTCCGGGAGGTCGATCTGCGTCCATGTTTACCGAGGTCAGCGTCTGCAGTTTTTTTTGTTGAAGAGCAGCAGACTCGACCTTTCTCCGAGCGCTTCGACCGATGGCCTCGTTCTTGTGGGAAAATGAGGACGCGGTATTTCTCTGTGGCGTCAGACTTCCCTGGTGTTGTTTTTCCACAGGGGTTAAAATGAAAGCGGGCCAGAGTCGTGACTCGTACTCGGATCAGGAAAAGTTCCCGTGACCCGGAAATACAGCGTTCCCTAAAGAAGGCGCTTTACAACAAACATGTTGTCATGGAGATGAGATGCCCTACTGCCTGCCCCACGCCACGACTTTAGTGGCAACTCTTCTCCAAAGTGCTTTACACTGGATTGCATTCATACATTCACCCATTCACATATTCATCCGTTCACCCATTCACACACTCACGCACAATGGCGGCAGAGCTGCAATGAAAGGTCCGAGTCAGACCATTGGGGGGGGTTTGGTGATTGTGTGTCACTGAATCAGGCGTGAATGAGAGGGTGAACTGTTTGACAAGTGAATGAATGGTTACATGTCTGTATAGCATGTGAATGAGAGGGTGAATGCTTTCTGTTTGATGAATGGATGGGTGGGTGAGAGAATGGTTGCGTGTCTTTGTATGATGTGGGAATGAGAGGGTGAATGGTTGAAATGTCTCTGACGAGCGAATGAGTGAGTGAATAGTTGTGTCTCTACATGACGTGTGAATGAGAGGGTGTTATGGTTATGTTTCTAATGTGTCTTACTAATATGTATAACATGAATGAGAGGGTGAATGATTGTATCTTTGTATGACATGGGAATGAGAGTGTGAATGGTTGAAGTCTATTTGACAGGTGAATGAGTGAGTGAGTGAGTGAGTGAGTGAGTGAGTGAATGAATGGTTGTGTGTCTACAGATCAGGTTAGGCACCAAGTTAGGCTATGCAGTGTGTGTGTGTGTGTGTGTGTGTGTGTGTGTACGTATGTGTACGTCTTTGTCCTAAAAAAAAAAAAAAAAAAAAAAAAAAAAAAAGACTAACCCAAGCTTACTGTTCTGTATATTTCCTGTATATTTGCATCCTGTATTTGCAAGTTTTATTTGCAGTGCATATGTCCTCTATTGTAAGTCGCTTTGGATAAAAGCGTCTGCCAAATGTAACGTAATGTAATGTAATACACATGTAAATGAGAAGATGAATGGTTGAGTCAGAATGACATTTGAATGAAAGGGTGAATGTTGTGTGTCTCTATTTGATGAGTGAATGAGAAGTTGAATGGTTGCATGTCTATGTGTGGCCCAGTAAAGGACAGCGGACAGATCCAGGCCGACCCCCCCCCCCCCCTCGACCCCAGCCAGGATGGGCTCCAGCCCCTTAGATGCCGACCGCAGGATAAACGGTTTTAGATCATGAATGGATGAATGAATATTTATTGCTACCCAATGCTAATGTGCGATGCAGCAGGTGTCACAGCTGGACAGCCAACTCCACCGGGAACGGCTGTCCACTGATGTATGGCTGCCAAATGCAGCCTTTTGTTGGATTTTTCAGGTAAAACTTAAAAAATATAGATGTATTGATAATGAAAAAAAAAAAACAATCCATAACTGGCTCGGTAAAACACACGACTTTTCACTTGTCATTTTAAACGTATTGACGGGGACCGGGCGAAGAACACGGCGGAGTGAAAAAGTCAACTCGATCCAAACTGAAAATGTCAAGGGTGAATCCAAAACAGGCAGTTTTCAATCAGGAAGGGCCGGGAGGGAACGGAGACCCGGGATCAGGTGAGCAGGCAGAGAGACATAATGAGACAATCGGGGATGTGATGGCGGCTGAAATAACAATGGCAAGAATCCGGCAGAGGAGGGAGGAGAAGAAAGTGGGTTCGACCAAGAGATAGATTCATGATGAATATGTGGCGAGAACTTCAAACTGCAGGGGCACGACGGATGGAGCGGCTCGTGCGAGGCGTCCATGAGAGGGTGAATGCTTGCCTGTCTATAAGATGTCCGAATGAGAGGGAGCATGATTGTTTGTCTACTACTTGTGAATGCATGAGTGAATGGTTGTGTGAATGAATGAATGAATGAATAAATAATTGTGTTTCTGTATCTGACAAGTGAATGAGTGAGTGAATTACTTGTTGCTTGTCTTTGCATTGCATGAATGAAAGGGTGAACGGTTGTTCCGTTTGCATGTTTTTGTATGACCTGGATGAATGAGTGAATGTTGCATGACTCCATATGATATTTGAATGAGACTGAATTTTGTCTGACATGAATGCGGGAATGAATGGTTGCGTCACTATATGACGTGTGAATGAGAGGATGAATGGCTGTTTGTCTACCACTTGTGAATGCATGAGTGAATGGTCATGTGAATTAATGAGTGAATAATTGTGTTTCTACAATTGACGTGTAATGGCGCTTGTCTTTATATGACATGTGAATGAAAGATTGAATGAGAGAGTGAATTTTGTGTGACGTGAATGAATGGTTGTATCACTATTTGATGTGAATGAGAGGGTGAATGGTTGAATGTCTCCATGTGAACCTGCGTTGTGCCTCGCCTCTTGACCAAGGACAGCATTCATCGATGATGAATGAATGAACATACCGATACGCTCATGAAATCATGATTTGTGGCCCTCATGCTCTGATCCAGTTGGATTTTACATGATCGTCAATGTGTTTTCTTCTCCGTTTCTTCTGGTCAGCACGAGTGGGAGGTTCCCTGTCGGTCCTGAGGCTCCAGCTTCTTTCAGAGCTCCTCCATGATGAGGGACCGCTTGGACGAGTTCCGGGAAAGGGTTCTGGAGTTCTCCGAGTCGGCAAGCGTGAACACAAACCGTCTCTCTGAAGAACGGGATAACGATGACCCTGAAGGGGTCGGGGTCATCGTGCCCCAGGCGGTGCTTTTTGAGGAGGAGCCGGTACTCGATAGCTTTCTTTCCGATGTCCAGCAAGTCCGAGATGACCTCACGGCACTGGAGATCGAGGTGAGGCTCGTTTTGTGGACATCCGCAAGTTCTGGACTGTTGCTGACCGGCCAGATTCAACAAATGCAAACTAAACTTCAAACAGGTCCTTAAATTCAGCCAACAGCAGAAGACACTTGTCGCGACCATGCGACGTTTCAGTGTGATGAAGAAGGAGAGCAGCATCACGAGGGACATCAAGCTCCAAGCGGAGAGCCTCCACCGCCGCCTGGATGCTCTCTCCAAACAGGTCCAAAAGACAGAGGGCCTGCAGGGGCCTGCGGCCGTGACGACCAGGATACAACGATCCCAGCACGCAGCGCTCAATCGCAAATTCCAGCAGGTTTGATCCTCTCAGATGATCTTCTCTTTCCATGACAGGGTTTCTCCTGTGAATAATAAACTTCTGCTCATCAACTAAACATCATGTGTATGGATTCTGGCTCTGACGGAACAAAGAGCTCTACTCTTAGGTTATATTCATCCACAAACACACACTGATAGCATTTTTGTGAATGAGGGTGAATTGCTGCATGTCTCCATATGACTCCTTAGTGAGAGGGTGAATGTTTGTAAGTCTATATATGATGTGAAAGAGCAAGTAAATGATTGTGTCTAAATGATGTGTGACAGAGTGAATGTTGCAGGTCTCCGTGACATGAATGAATGAGTGAATGGTTGTGTGTCTCGATGTGGTTAATGAGTGAGTGGATAGTTTTGTGCCTACATGATGTGTGAATGAGAGAGCTGGTGGTTGGGCGCGATTAAGTCAATACTATACCTTTGTATATCTATATGTCATTTGAATGAGTGAGTGAATGATTCTATGTCTCTGTATAATTTGTGACAGAGTGAATGGTTGCATGTGACATGAATGAGTAAGTGAATGTTGTCCATACATGTACATACACGTACATGTATGGACATACATGACGTGTGACTAACCGAACTAATGGTTGTACAGACAGGCATATTTAGTTCATTCCCATAAGGGGAATTCTTTCATCTGTATATGATAAAGTCACTGGTTGTATTTATGTATATCTATATAACATATGTCTGACAGAGTGAACGGTTGCATGTCTCTGCGTTACACGATTGACTGAGTGAATGTTTATAAGTCTATAGATGGCGTGTGAATGACAGAACTAATGGTTGTATATCTATATGATATATGATAAAGTGACTGGTTGTATCTATGTATTTATCTACATGACATGTGAATAAATGAGTGAAAGATTGTATGTCTCAATATGATGTGTGACAGAGTGAAAGCTTGCATGTCTATGTTACATATGTTTGAGTGAATAATATTGTGTCTATATGACGTGAATGAGAGAACTTGTGGTTGTGCATGATAAAGTGAATGCTATATCTTTGTGTGTCTCTACATGTCATGTGAGTGAGTGAGTGAGTGAGTGAATGGTTTCATGTCTCTATGTGACATAAATGAGTGAGTGAATGTGTATTTGTCCAAATATGATGTGTGAATGACAGAACTAATGGTTATATATCTGAATATGATAAAGTGACTGGTTGCATTTATCTATATGACATGAATGAGAGGGTGAATTATTGTATCTATGTATATCACAATATGATGTGAATGAGTGAATGGCTGCATATTTCTACAAGACCTCTGACAGAGTGAATGGTTGCTTGTCTACATGACATATAAATGAGTGAGTGAATAATTGCACTTCTATATAAGACATTTGACAGTGAATGGTTAGATGTCTCTATATGACATTAATGGTTTTGTGTCTACATGATGTGTGAATGAGAGAACAAGTGGTGTTGCGCAATTAAGTGAATGCTGTATCTTTGTATATCTCTATAAGTCAAGTGAATGAGAGATTGTATGGTTTCATGTCTCTATGTGACATGAATGAGTGAGTGAACGGTTGTGTATATGTGCATCCTTACAAGACATGTGAATGAGTGAGTGGATGGTTGACCGGGTCACTTATGACGGCTCCAGGGTGACATGATAGATGACACTAAATGAATGAATGAATGCCTGAGCGAGTGGATGAATTGGAACAACCCACCGGAGTCCAGCTCCGGATAAGCATTAGTCTCAAAACGTTCAAATGGTGGCTCCAGACAAATACAGGAGGCAAAGTTTTATTTGCTCACTTATAATTAGTTCTTTGCCTGGAGGTCACATCTAAGATGGGTTGTTCCTCTCCTCCCTCTCCATCTTCTCCCCTCCGCCATAACACTCAGGTGATGCGGCTGTACAACGAAAGCCTATTGACGAAGCAGGAGCGCTGCAAACACTTCATCATCCGGCAGCTGGAGGTGTCCGGGAGGGCTGTGACGGAGGAGGAGGTGAACGAGATGGTGGCCACGGGAAAATGGGAGGTGTTCAATGAGAACCTGCTGAACGATGCCAGAATCACACGTTCACAGCTCTCTGAGATCGAGCAGCGACACAAGGTGAGCCAGTAAAGCTGTCGGTGCCGGGAATAAGCCAAGGGAGACTTTGTTCGCATTTGACAAATAAATATAAATGGATAATTGCCTGAATTCTCACGTGGTTTATATACCTGTACTGATATATTAGGATATCCTGGATGAATACTTCATGAGTATTTGATGCAATCCACATTAAGCCACACTTCCATTGTAACTCGACTGGTTTTTGTATAAACCGGTATTTTACCAATCTATTTGCAAAACAGACCCCCCCCCCCCAAACACAATCCTCCTTAAATACCATTTTTTACAACTGTGGATTATATAAAATAAAAAAAAAATGGATTATGTCAATAAAATTGGGATTATATCTATCTTTTTGCAGAAAAGATACTCTCCATTTTATCCCCAAACATTAATTCTCCTCCATTGTTATTTTAGAACTGTGTCATTAACTGTCATGAACCGGGACAAATCAATCTTTTCAGAAAAAAAAAAAAAAAAAAAAAAAAAATCCTCTATTTTACCCCCAAACACGAATTATCCGTAATTACCTTTTAGAGAACTGTGTATTATATAAAAAAATTGGATTATGTCAATAAAACTGGGATTACATATATATTTTTTATGAAAATATATAATATCCATCCTATTCCCCCAAAAAACTTATTTTTGCATAATTACCATTTTTACAAATGAGTAATAGAAAAAAAAATACTGTGATTATTTCAATAATACTGGGATTATAACAATCTTTTTTGCAGAAAAATTAATTCCCTTCATATTACCCCCAGGCCTTGATTCTCCTTCATTACAATTACAGTTATGTATTAAATTTAAAACAATAAAATAGACTTAGAAATGTTTGCCATCATTAAAAAAATCACATGTATAAATATTATATTAATACAATATCAATCAATTTGCAACCCCCTCCATACAAATATCAATTCTCCTTAATTCCACCTATAGAACCAGGATCTTTTTGCATGAAAATCTCAAATTTCCACCCAATTTAATTGTCCATAATTATCATTTCGGTAATATGTGCATATATATTTACTGCTGTAAATTAGCAAATAATAAATGATAAATAGTCTCTGATTATATGGTGCGTTCATTACTTTGGATTTTCAAAGTTCTCTTAACAGGCTTGTATTTAAAATAAAATGAGTGGCTTCAGGTCCAAGATGGTTCCATGCACAAAGACAGTCATGTATCTGGTGGTCATCTTGAACCTTCTGACATTCTCCTCAACCCACAGGAGCTGCTGAGCCTGGAGAGCAACATGAATGAGCTGAGGGACCTCTTCATGGACATTTTCATGCTGGTGGAGGAGCAAGGGGCCTACATCGACCACATCCAGACCAACGTGGAGAGGACGCAGGACTTTGTTGGGGCGTCCAAAGAGAAGTTCAAGATGGCCGCAAGGTACAAGAAGAAGAATCCCCTCCGCCAGCTGTGCTGCTGCTGCTGCCCTCCGTGGAGGTGCTGCTTGTGAGGCACGGTTTCGGCAGAAAGGGTTTCGCGGGCCGATAAAGGGTATCACCTGTTGGCAGCACCCAAGCGAGGGTGACGGAACCGTGGTTTTTTGGCTGCCGAACAAAGCGACGCCAAGGACGGATGCAGCTGAGCAGAAAAACGATTCGGTGAAAAGGCCATGATTGGTGTTTCGAAGCACTTGTTACTTTGAGGTGAACGTGAAGCGGCCACTGCTGGGGGAAAAAGGTTGCAGGAGAAGGACAGTGGCTGGAGAAGAAAAGGAAAACTACCCTTGCAAATGGCTGCCGGTTCATCGACGACGCTGCCATTTCGGCTTTCCTTGTTTTGGCCGGAAGAAACGTAGCTTAGCGTTATTAGCACTTTAGGCCGCATGTCATTCGCTGCGGAATACAGCTCCGCTTACTGAGTCGCTTTGAGTTTCAGATGGACACAAACGAGCTACAAATGAAAAACAGGAAAGAAAAAACAAAACTGGCTCACAATCAGTCATTTGCATTTCAAAGTCTGAACGTTTCCAGTGACAACGATCCATTATCCGGTCTCACAGATGTGCAACAAAGAACCCGCCCCCAACGAAGTGGTTGCCACTAATCTGCAAAAAACATCCAAGTTGTTGTCATGTGTCAAAGCAGGAATTGAGTCCAATTCAATTTTAACTCATTCATCATCTACGCTGCTTATCCTGCACAGGTGTGACTCACAGTTGCGATTGGGCGAGAGGCGGAGCCGCATATGGAGACATATAATCATTCACCAGGTCATTGATGCATCTTGGAAAATCATACGGCCATTCACCCTTTCATTCACACATCTTAAAAAGATCACTCTGTCATTCACAAATTATATAGACATATGATTCACTCTTTTATTCACACGTCATATGAAAAAAAATCACTCATTCACATGCCACATAGAGACATACAACCATTCACCCTCTCATTTGCACATCATATAGAGCCATACTACTTTTTACCCTTTCATTCTTAACCCATATAAACATACAGTCACTCACTCATTCACAAGTCATATAGATAGATATGATTCCCTCTTTAATTCAGATAAGCCATTTAAACAGAAACAATCCATTCACTACATATGGACATGGACATCCATTCACCATCCATAAAACCTCCTGCATGTGTTTGGACTGTGGGAGGAAAAGCTGAGGAACCCGACGCAGACACAGGGAGAACATGGAGACGGCGTGCAGAAAGGCCCACAAGGTTGGTCCAACCAGAGACCTTCAGGCTGAGAGGCAAAATCTCTCACCATCTCACCACTCTAAGATATACCTTTGTCTATGTATATTTTTGTCCATATGTCATCGGGCAGTTCAGCCTCAACTGTTAGATTTGTTGATATGATGGCGTTTGGTCATCACAAGGTTTCAAATTACTTCTAGAACGAGAGGAGGGGCTTGGATACCTTAGAAGGTGTGGTGTAACGCAAAACATCCAGATCTGCTGTCACGTTTCCAGTGTGTTATTCTTAACAGAACAATAAAGGTTTAATTCAATATTCTTTTGAAACAAGTCGAGAACCAGCTCATCGGTGTCCGATGTCTTGAGCTAAACACAGGTGTCGGCTCCAAACTGGAAAATCCGGTTCTCCCTCCCGGATCCCAGACACCGATAACACCTTGAGCCTCTCCCGGCGAAGATGTGTAAACACACAGCTGTTCAACGGCAGAAGATGATGAGAACACCCACACTCTCAGCTTCTCAAATGAAATCTTATTTTCTTTTTTTTTTATGCATTAACAACAAAAAAAAAAGCTTTTTGTAAGTCGCCATAACATCTCCGCAGTTTGACAGCAAATGTGACGTCTGGAAAACATCACCTGTCGACGCAGCGCTTTATCTCCGTTAGCTGTTATTTGCATGGATCAGGGGGGTCTGGTCCGGAAAGCCGACGTGTTACCTGCGTCTGACGGTGTTGTCAGCAAAATACATATATTTTCCCCCCAATCACATTTTTGTGTTTTCTCCTCGCTCCAACTGGGATGACATCCCGGAAGCGAGGTGTAAATAAATCAGACATGCTAATTGAAATATGCAAATAAAAACAGCAGTGCGGACACGGCGTACTTTCAATATCCTCTCAAAGCGGTGTCGGTGGATGTGGGATTTGATGGCTTCGAATAGCAGGCTCCTGAGCGGCAACAATGCCATCCAGTGTTCACCGAGATAATTACCAGTTAAGAGGACGTATCAAGCGTTTCAGTGCGTTAAAACTGCAGCAGTAAATGAAGGTTTTACATCTGAATTTGGGACGTGTGTGTTGAGCTGATAAAAAAAAGAGCAAAAAAAAAAAAAAACCATACACTGCCAGGCTCAAAAGGAGCAGAAAGTGAAATAATGTGAAAATGCATCAAAAAAATATGCAGCCGTGATGCGGATATTATCCATGAAATAGCAGATGTTTATATCCCTCCATGTTAGCTGAGGCGGTGGTTCCTCCTAGAGCAGAGGCCAGGGGTCAGAGGTCAGTGTAAGAACATTTAGACCCACAGAACCACCAGAACGCTAGCTTTTAGAGACAAGCTTCAGTGTCACCCTTACTGCTACGATGTGAACTGTTATTAGGACGTGAAAACAACCTGGTCTTTTATATCACTGATTAAATATAGAATTATAGACAGCAGATGTGGTTGTCATTCACTTATCAAGCAAACTCACAAATATAAATGACAACATCTCAGTATTACATTACCATAGGTAAAACAACAACTTATATATATATATATATATATATATGTATATACACACACACACACAAATGTATGCATATGCTGATTACACGCCTCCACGACTGTCTGTGTGTGTGTGTTGATGAGTTTGCACTTCATTAGTCCCAGCGAGGAGAAATGTAAAGTGTTTACAGCAGCAAGGACAGTCAGGATAGATACAGTGAGGGATACAGCCATGCATGCATACATACATATACATATATAAGAAATCACATATATATATACACACACACACACACACATATATATATAATATAAAACTCAAACACATGCGACAGGGAGTCAGAGTGACTGGTTGAATTTGTTATTTGTTGTTTTTATATAAGGTGTGAATGAAATTGTGAATGGTCGTGGTATATTTCTATGTGGGGTTTTTAATGAGCGAGTTAATCGTTGTACGTCTCCTAACGAAGCATGAATCGTCTGTAATCGGCCCTGTGATCGAACAACCCGCCTGGTTGGACTCCGGCACCCCCTGCTACCCTGAGTGCCGGATAAGCAAAAGTACAGATCGCAGTACAGAACGGATGGATGAATAAATAGATGAATGAATGAGTAATTGGTTTCACAGCCTCTGTAAATCTTCTCACCGATGCCCGGACAAATCCGTTTCAAATCGTCGCCCGGTTCGGCGGCTCGAACGAGAAACTTTTTCCAGTCTGTTGTGCTTGTTTTAATAAAGTCACCACACCATCCGGCATCATCCTTTATCCATCCATCACTGCTGCCAGGATGGTAACGGGAACATCTGAGATGTATAAAAGTTTACTGCACTTTTCACGAGAGAAACGTCAGTATGCGACCATTTGTGCCGCCCTGCCCGTCGTAACCTGGATTTCTCCCCGGGATCTTCGGGGATGTCTTAGCGGCATCAAAGCAGCGTTTGCAGTGAGTAACAGCAGCTGTGGTTACGGGGAGCTGACATTACTTTACTGCCTTGCTTTATCACGCCCATCAAACTCCCAACAGTGAGATATCAGCGCCGTCAGAAAGGAATAAATCAGAGAGAAGCCGTATAGTGGTTCTGGCAGCAGCTTTTATCCGGGAACCGCGAGAATCCCGAGAATGATGGACTGACCCGTGATTTAAACTCCTTATCTGGTAATTTACCAGAACTTCTGGAAAACAAGAACATTCAACCGAGAATTTACGCGAATTTTTCTCAGATCTGACACATTGACATTTTAGCTTCTTAGTATTTTATAAACCGATCACCCCATATATTTTCCTTCTCTTTATTTCTTCATTTAGTATTCATTCATTCATTCATTCATTCATTATCGCTGATGATGCCTATCCTGCTGCCCATCCCAGCTGGCTTGGGCCGAGAGGCGGGTTCAGCCTGGACCAGGTGATCTCAGGTACTCTCAGGAGATAGACTACAATTCACCCTCTCATTCAAACATCATACAAAAATTCACTCACTTATTCATGGGTTAAATTAAGACATTTGGATGTTGTACAAGCATTCACCCTCTCATTCACATGTCATCCAAAGACATACAAGCATTTTCTCACTCATTCACGACATATAGTGATGAAAGCATTCACTTTCAAATTCACACGACACAGAAAACCATTCATCCTCTCATTTAAACATCATACAAACATTCACACACTATTTCGCATAGAGGTTCAACAATTCACTCACTCACAGGTCACAAAGAAATGCAACTATTCACTCGCTCATTCACAAATCATCTAAAGACATGGGAGCCTTCACTCAATCACTCATGTAAAGTAAAGATATGCAAACATTCACCCTCTCACTCACATGTTATACAACCGTTCACTCACTCATTCATATAGAGACAACAATTCACAAACCCATTCACAATTTCTATTCGAGAAATACAATTATTCACCCTCTCCTTCATGCATCCTCTAAAGACAT
Organism: Fistularia commersonii; assembly: GCF_037954325.1. Classification (NCBI taxonomy): domain Eukaryota; kingdom Metazoa; phylum Chordata; class Actinopteri; order Syngnathiformes; family Fistulariidae; genus Fistularia; species Fistularia commersonii. The sequence goes on along the minus strand of NC_141287.1, from coordinate 15,573,539 downwards.
ACAAACATTCACGCTTTCATTTACACGCCATATGGAGACATATAGAGTTCACTCACTCATTCACATCTTATAGAGATACACAACATAGAGACGTCAAACCATGAATTCGCTGATTCACCAGGAGGCGCACAACATTCACCCTCTCATCCACACATCATACAACAATTCATTCACTCACTCATTTATATAGAAACAAACAATTTATGAACCCACTCACACGTCATATAGACATCCAACCATTCACCCTCTCATTTACATGTCATACATGCATTTGCTCATCTATTGCCATGTCAAATGGAGACATTTGCACGCCATCCAACCATTCACCCTCTCATTTATTCACCCCCTCATTTACACGTTTCACCAGGGTTTCTGGGCTGTGTGAGGAACCTGGAGAACTCAGACCGGGGGAGAACCTGGAGACGCCACACAGAAGGGCCCCTTGTGGGGATGCGACCAGGGAACTTCTGGTTGTGAGGCTGAAGCGCAGACACTCAGAGCAGCAACGGCAGAAGAGAAGCCACAGACGAGGTGTGAAGTGCAGGCCGTGAGGTCTCTGCTGGAAGGAAGCTCTCACAGCGCCAGGCTCTGCTCTTTCCATGGCTTTCACGCCAAACAACCGCTGGCTGCCGCCTCCGATGTTCTGACAGGGTGGCATTGAATCCAAACAGGATTTTTCTCCCTTCTTTTTTGCCGGAGTCAGAGTCGGACCCGGTGGGATCGTCTTCAGGTGGAGTTTGAGGACAGATGAAGCCTCAAGCGGTGGTCAGTTTTCCTGCTTCAAAGAACCGACGCCGCAAACCCACTCATCGATAACCGAGCGAGGAAAAGTTAAGCAGATATTTGCACCTCATAAACCGCCACCCTCGGCGGCTAAATGTTTAATCCGGTCAGAGAAATTCAGACTGTCGCGATCCGGAGCGTGAAGTCATCTCAGGAACATACATGAACCAATCCGTACAATCACATCGAACAACAAGCAGGCCGGTGGAAACACACAGCACCTCCAACTCAACGAAGTACAAGAAACACACGAACGTACAATTTAGAGGTGCATTGAGTTATGTTATTATTGATTATCTATGCATCTATCTATTTCATTTCTTTCTTTTCTTTTCAAATTGATTCACCGCTTCAGTGATTTGATCTCTATGGAGATTTCATTCTGAAGCTGCCTGATAACAATGAACCTTCATAGATTCATCTCTAAAAAAACTGACCAGAAAAAAAAAAAAAACTCTCCCCTACAAGGATCACTATTTTATTTTTCAATATCATTTTCATTTCTATCATTCTTTTTTTTTTTTTTATCCCGCACATACTCCAAACCGAAACCTCTCATTGCAAAATTTCACTCTGCCTGCACAATGACAATTAAAAAATCCTCATTTTTGTTTCTGTTTAGAATAGAATATTGCCTTACTATCGTCCCACAGGTTGGGCGTTTTACAAGTTGCACCAAAACAATACGACATTATAGTGAGTGAATGAGCGAATAAGTGAATGAAAGAGGTGTCTATTGAGAGCAGAGCTGGGTGTTAAATAGTCAAACAGCAGCTGGCAGGAAGGACCTGTGGAATCTCTCCGTGCACTTAGGGTGAAGGAGTGCTGTCATGATGGTTTGCATGGGGTGGGAGGCGTTGTTCACCAGAGATGATAGCTCAGCTCCCATCCGCCTCTCTCCCACCACCTGCGCTGAGCCCAAGGGACCTCCAAGAAGAAACAAGCCGTCCTCAGCAGTTTGTCGATCTTCCTCCTGTCGGACGCATGTAGGCTGCTGCCCCAGCAGACTACTCCAGAGATGATGGCTGATGCCACTACGGTGTGGAAGAAGGTCCTAAGAAAAGCCCCCTGCACTCCACAGGGCTGAAACTCCTCAGCAGCTACTGTATGCTCGGACCTGTCCTGTAGAGCATCAATGTTGTGAGAACTCCACATTTATTTATCTTCATCATTAAACGTCAGAATGTTCAAAACAAGCTGATTCCTCCATGTGGTTGTACTGGTGATGAAGAGGAAGAAGCAGCTCCATAGTGTTCGCGACGTGATCCCTCCCGAAAGCTTGCAGAGAAGAGATATTTTGATTCTTCTACTTGTGAAAGCCGCATGGGAACTTTGTGTTGGAAGGAAGTCGTGGTTCTGATCTGTATCTTTTCATTTTAGACTTAAAACTCCAAAGTTTTAGTCGTGAAGGAAAAGGAAAAATGCAAATCCAGCGAGTGAATCACCAGGGAGGACAGCTGGAGAATGGGGTGTGGACAGCAGAGGGCGCTGATATCCAAGACTTCCAACACCGTCCATCGAGACCTCGGTGTTCTCGTTTCCTCCAAGGATCCACCACAACAGTTCCTGGACTTTGGCTCATCAGCCACCTCAGAAGTTCCCAACGTTGTTTTGACTGTCAGGGGACAGAAATTTCTTCTTGACAATGTGGAATTCTTCATGAGGGGTTTCCCCCCCTGAGGTGCTTGGGGAGGGAGCACCTTCCCTCGCAACCTAGTCGGGATGTCTCCAGGCCCTGCGACTTCTCACACGTCGAAGGCTGAAGGATGGAAACTTGGACTCAGACACTTGTGTTATCCGCGCAGAGGGAAGGGAGCTGTTGTTTTCTTATTCGTTTTCTCACTGTAAGAAACTTTTTAGAAACTTTTCTTGGTGCATTCAGACAGCAGTGGAACCACAGACCGTGGACCTTCTGCTGTGAGAACCATCTTAGCAATAACTCCGAGGCAGGGTCTTTTTACAGTTCCATAGGAACTCATCGGTACTTGGTGGAACTTAGAAGACACGCCCATGAACTTCTTGTGGAGTTACATTTTTAGTGAAAGAAATCTCTGGTGGTTGTGAGTCAGATGTTTTCTGGGGACAAAATGGACCGAAGCAGACAGAAAAGGTACGAGCTCTTCTGGCCTGCTACACCTCAGAGAGGTGTCAGGGACTCGCAGAAGAATGTTAACATGCTGTCCAGAATAAGTGTGGAGTTAGTAACAGAGTTCCTCACAGTGCTGGGAGAAGATAAAAAGACTCCAATCATCTGATAGTCCAAAGTTTTTATTCCATGAACGCCGTGGCAGCTTCCACCTCCGTGTTGTCCGTGTCGTCGTCGTCTTCTTCTTCTTCTGAGGTTTGTTTTGGAGTGAAGCTGAAGTTGTCCTTGCTGTGGTCCCTCACTGGCTGTGGGAATGCAAAACTAAAAAGTTCCCCCAGAGAAGGCTACTTCCTGGGACAGAGGAGTTCTTGGAACAAAAGTCTTCTCCAAAGCACGGGAACAAAAAAGAACCGGGAACAACTGTCGGCTTGTCTTTTCTTTTCCCTCCACCTGCAGTTTCTGTATCTTGTTCCCTTCGTCGACGGGGGAGTCAAACACTCCTCACCCTCCTCTGCGAATCCGTCCCCCCGACCTTGTGAAACGGCAGACTCGCTATTAGGGGCGAACGCGGAGATGATGTTTCGGTCCAGTCCAGTCTGCGGAGCAGGTAATATGATCCCGACTCCATGCACCCACTCTGCCTTGTCAACAAACCGCGCAGAAATTGATTAGATGGCTCCCAAAGCTTCGTAATGTTATTTACTCTATTGGATAACCGTGTGTGTGTGTGTGCGTGTGTGTGTGTGAGGCGGTAAGTGCATTCAGCACAATTTCTGCTATCATAATCAAAAGTGGAAAGTTGTGTGTCGTCTGGCTGTCGGACTCCATCGCGCCGCCGACATCGTGATGTGTAGTAATCTCCGAGTGTGTTTGGAAGACTGACCTCAGAGCGTCTGCGCGCAGCAGATCTCTAAACCTTCTGGTATGATTAAAAATAATAACAGGATTGAAGGTCAGTTTCTTCCTGTCACAGGGATTAACGGCGGTAAAAACCCCCTCCACCTCCAACCTACCGGTTGTTAGTTTGCTCTGACACTGATCCGGAGCTTCTACCAGAAGGTTCGGCCCGTGGAGGAGTGTTTTAACATCTCATGAGATCAGAGCTGGGGCTCCGGCGAACGCTTTTATGGGGATTTTTTGTGTGACTCACGCTGTGGACTTCCAGCTGCGTTCACTAAAAATACCCCGATGTCAGCCGATCTGCCGCTCCTCCTTTGGCCCTCAGCGAAAACCGTCAGGAGCAGGTTTCATTTTAAGTTTTAGCGAGGTTTCCGTATTTTTCGAAAGGTGTTCAAAATGGGAACTCAACAAGTAAATTCTGAGAAATAACTAGATGTTTCCCACACTAAGGTCAGGCACAGTAAGAAATTATTTAAAATTGATTAAAATTCATGTTAAATTAATGTTTATTTCAGTACGGCAGTTCTCCATTAGCGTTGTCTTAATATTCCACAGGCCTTTTGATTAATGCTGAAAAATGTTGCCTCTGTACTTTGTTATACTTAATATCGCCACATCGAACAGACCCGCGGATCGCCGTGGCAAACAGAGCGGCACGTGAATCTTTCAAATAATCGCCGACACACGTCATCGCGCTCGAAGAGGTGTTTCCCCTCCACAGAGAAACATCTGCGTTTTCGATATCTTCGGCAACTGACGCGTCTGCTTGCACCATCAGCCCCCCCACACCCCATATAAGGGATGTAACATCTATATACATCTTATATGGTTTGCATTCAAATCCATACATGTGAGAGCTACAGCAGCAAAAAGGGGATATTCATTCATTCTGTCATTGGGAGGGATGCAGGGCTCACCTTGGAGGGATCATCTGGCCATCACAGAGACAGACATTCATTCACCATCTCATTCACACGTCCTATAGCGACATAAAACCTTTTCACTCACTCATTCTCATATCATTTGCAGATAAAAAACATTCACCCTCTCATTCACATCATCTAGAGCAGGGGTGGGCAAACTAAGGCCCGCGGGCCACATCCGGCCCGTTGGTCTTTTTAATCCGGCCCGCCAAAGATTTGTACAGAATTCATACTTAATGTGAATCATTGAATGATCGGTTCGATGAATGTGTGAGCTCAAACAGGAGATTATTTCATTTTTGGAGCTACTTGAGAACTCTTGAGAATTTTCCTGAGCTGAACGACACAGATTAGCTTTGTGATTTAGCCTTTACTGTGAACATACTGACACACATGAATGAGCTGGATGTGAAGCTACAAGGGAAAAAAACGGTTTGTGAATGAAATGCAAGCACACGTAAGAGCCTTCAAAACCCAGCTAGTTTTATTTTCAAAGCAAATGTCAGACGAGTCTGATATGTACTGTTAACAAAAGCGTTTTGTTTTATATGCATCGTATGACGTGCTGACCCGGCCCGTCTGTCAAATTTTAAAAGTCAATGCGGCCCCTGAGCCAAAAGGTTTGCCCTCCCCTGATCTAGAGACATACAACCTATTCACACACTCATTCACATGTTACATAGCGACATACAAATGATTCACCCTCTTATTTACACTTCATATGAATACATCAAACCATTCACTCTCTCATTCACACGTCATTTAGAGAACTGGAACCCATTCACCCTTTCATTTACACATCATAAAGCAGCATACAGATGATTCACCCTCTCATTCACACATTCCATGGAGACCACCATTCACCCATTCATTTCCACATTATCTACAGAAATACAATCCATTCGCCCTTTCATTCTCAAGATGGTGCTGCAAGACGGCGACCTGTTGCTGCAGCTCAACTGTTACTGTAACACATTAATTTACCTTTGGGGATCAATCAAGTTTTCATTCATTCATTCACACATCGGCTAGAGAAATACAACCTTTTCACCCTTCCATTTACACGTCATAGAGCAATATTCAAATGATTCACCCTCTAAATCACCCGTCCTATAGGGCAGGGGTGTCAAACTAAAATATACAGTGGGACGAAATTTAAAACTGGGACAAAGTCGTGGGTCAACATTGATATTTATTGAAAAAAATCTTCCTCCAGGTACAGCAATGGACCTGTTCATATGGACCCAAACAAGTTTTGCTTAAAAACTAAATATGGAGCAAGCCTCGATTAATACTATACAATACTGCACACATGCAAAATCCTGTTTTCTGCCTGAGTGGCAGGGTGCCAGTATTAGCATAAGGTCGCTATGACTACTGTCAACAGAGGTGAGGGCGTTTTGTGGGTCCTGTTGTGATTTTCATGCCAAAACACCAGCAGAAAATTCTGGGATTTGTAGAATTAGCGATACATGCACTGTAGACTCTCCCGGTGGGCCAGCACTAATAGTCATTTGGTATAGTTTTGCGGGCCAAATATAATTACAGGGCGGCCCAAATTTGGCCCGTGGACAGGAGTTTGACACCTATGCTGTAGAGAGACAACCATTCATCCTCTCATTCACACTTCCTACAGAGACAACCATTCACCCTTTCATTCATAGACTCCGAACAGGAAGGGGTCCTGTGGGAATCCAACCAGAGACCTTCTTGCACTGATAAGTGTGGACTTTAATGAACATGTATGATCGTGTTGTTGGGATGTTCAACCTTCTTTTTCCAGTTGAAAACACCCAAAGTTGAGGTTCCACCATATTTGACCGTATTCACTTTGTACTTGTAAGTCCCTTGTGATCCCTTCAGGGATAGAAGACTCACAGCACGACAGGTGACACGCAACCATAAGGTCTTCCAGCTTTGAAACGTGACGAGCCCGTGGATATCTGCCAACCCGCTATCAAAGACGGTCTGGTATTAATAAAACAAAAATGGACGGTCTGGTTCTGCAAGGCGTCTCCGCTCCACGGGGCCGATCCCCCAAATTATTCATCACCTCCCCCAGCTGGGGGCGACCCGGCGAAAACTCCGCACAGAAATACCGCCGACCGTCGGTATGGTTCTGTTGGTGAAAGTCGGGAACACGCGCACGGCTCGGTAGATCCACTGGAATTCACCCGAATAATAGCTTCCTTCCACATTTGTACGAGATACTCTGCGCGCTCTTCGCTCTGCGTCGGGAATTGAAGTAGAAAAAGACTAATCACGAATACACCGCCCCGACTACCCTCCTCATCCTCACCGCCGATAGATTCTATTTACAATGCGTCTCTTTGGGTCTTTATATCTGCTTAATGAGATTTCAAATAAGTGTGGAGTGAATGGCATTTAAAATTACGATTCAGTCTGGAGGGGAAGGCGGGGGGGGGGGCTCTTTGAGTTTTCAATCCGAGTGTGGAGAAAGGGGGGGGTGAAAAAAATGCTAATACCGGAGGAGGATGGGGGGATGAAGGGAGAAGGTTTTCAATCAGTCCGTCGTGTAAACCTGCTTTAATCCGATTAAATGTGATTTCTCACGTCCAATCCGGTCACACAGAGGGGAAAAAAAAAAGAAATTAATTTTACCATTGCGTTTTTCTGCAAAGCGTTGGCACGGCTGATATTAGCGTGCAGATACTGAGAACGGCTAATTTGTGAAACTGCAACAAAGTGCACCGAGATGTCGTGTTGATTATCTAGAGTCCGATGGCGTGGAGGGTGAAATGCACGAGGATTTATCTCACGCCGCGACGGGAAGGCTGTTTAGTGTTAAGCCTTAAGTGCAAGGACAAACACTCACTTGACATCTCTCTCAGCTGGAGGACGGGGGGTTGGGGGGTGGAGGGGGTGAGCGTCCGCTAGCTCAAGAAGACGTCAAGGTTACCGGAGGCCAGCATGGAATCCGCAGACCAAGCAGAGCCTCGGAGAAGATCGGGGGGCGGCGGTGGTGGGCCAACCCACAGGGGCGCTGCCAAACCCTGACAGCAGCCTCTGTGTCACCGCATTAGATTTCTACCGGGACTACAGGACCCCGGGAAGACGGAGTACATTTCCAAGTTCGCTTCTTTCCAATGACAGATTACTGGCAATATCTGAAACGGCCCCGAGGTGGGGGGGGGGGCTTTGGACCGGGAGGTGTAAACTGAGCCCAGGATTTTCACTGGACTCGGATCCAATGGAATTAGGTGTAATTCACATCATGATACCTGATGTAGTTTAGCTATAATAACCGCGAGGCAAGAGCTCGGGTTGGAGGGAACCAACGTACTTGGACGTCTATTAAGATAACTTGAAATAATCCTCGGTGCTGAGCCCGAGGGGGTGCTTCTCCGAGGAGAGCTCACAGGGACCAGAATGTCTGAACAGGGCGTCACCAGCCCCTTCCACACTGCAGGAACTTCTTGTCCCTAGAACTTTTACAGGAACGAGGCCATTTCTTGGTGCGTTCAGTCAGCAGATCAGGAACTGCCAACCTCCAGCCAACTGAGGCAGGGTCTTTTTACGGTTCCACAGGAACTCATAGGGACTCACAAGCCACAGGCATCTACAGATACTTCTTGCGGTGCAACATTTTGAAAAGCCATGGTGGTTCACTGCTCAGATGTTTTCCTGTGGCAAAATTGACAAAAGCAGCAAGAAATGAAGCGTCCGAGCACTTCTGACCTGCAACACGTCAGAGGAAGAACATGAACATGTTGTCCAGAATAAGTGTGGAGTTAGCTAAAAGCTAACGAGGCTCTTCACATGAAGAAGTAGTGCGGGGAGAAGATAAAAACCCTTCAACCATCTGACAGACCATGGTTATTATTCCATGAACAGTGTGGCTTCCACCTCCATATTTGCTCTTCTTCTTCTCCTTAGGTTTTGGTTTTAACTGTGGAGCTTAAGGTGCAGGTCGAAAACGCTCACGTCCCTCCTGTGGTCCCTTTCTGGCTATGGGAATGCAAAACTCAAAAGGTTCCCTGTGGAGGAGGCTACTTCCTGGTGAAGAAATTCCAGCCGGACAGTTCTTAGAACGGTCTTTTCCGAAAGCAGCTATTCACGTATGCATCAAACTCCAACTAATCCGACGCCTTTCGATGCTTCTTTGAAGCCACCACGGATCAGCTGTGTCAGCCCGGTCACCCCGTCCGGTCCGGTCCTCGTCGTCCCGCCATTGTGAAACCAATACCTCGGAATTCCTGTGGAGGAGGTGCGGCAGACGCCGGCCCGTGTCATCAGAGTGACACAGGCGCTACAGTTACGCTTCTAACATTTCCACTGGCCGGACAGCTGGTTTTCCAATGCGCCGACATTTTCTGGGTAATGGCTTTCGGGTCCTGTTTTTCTTTTGAGTTAGTTTGATTTTTTTTTTTTTTTTTTTTTTTGTCGCGGTGGATAACGCCGAGCAGGTAGCGGTCCCGTCATCCATCTTGTCAGGACCCCCGCGGCGAGAGAGAACAAGATCTACTCCCCGAGTCCATTCGTCATGATCGTCGCTGATAAGTTCTGCCTTTCACGTCAACACACACCGCTGAATTCTTTGCCCAACCTCAGGAAAACCCACCGCTTCCTTATGAAAGCAGCCATTTCAGTTGTGTTTAGCACATCGTAAGAGCTTGTAGGAGCTTCCTGCCTTCTCCACAGCCCTCTTTCATTCTGGCCTGGAGCACCTCCAGGCGCTGGTTTCCGTCCGCCGCCATCTCTGTTATCATAAAGAGAAGAATTCCCCCAACAACTGTTCATCCAATCTTCTCCGCTCTTGGCAGGTGTGATGCCCGTTTTACTCCTTTTTCCCCCTTCTTTTATATTTTCACAACAGTATGTGTTTAATGACGTCTGGAGACACGACCCCGGGACCGCGTCACACGGGGGGGAAGCTTTCCGACCGTAAATTACCAATAACCGAATTTGGCGAGTCGCAGACTTCAAACCGCTTGATGGACAAAACACCTGGAACAACTGAACTTCAAGAGGCACTTAATAATCTGTCACAGGACAGAGACCGTGGCGCATTGAACGACCCGACTTCTGATTAAAAAGGTTTGGACAGAATTTATTGACTGTGATTGGAAGCGGCGTGCCACGCAACACTCTGCGAGGCCGTCGGATCCCCGTGCGATCGCACTGGCGCTGCACGTTCCCGTGCTGCGTTCGAGTGTCCGTGATGAGAGTGGGGCATATCAGACGGCTGACGGAATCGGAGACCGACTCGGAAAAGGACAACGTCGGGGCTCCGGTTCATCTCCGGCCACCGGAGACACCCGTGACTCACTTCCAACCCGCAGGGTTTTTCTTGGGTCGGTTCACGGCTGAAAATGTGGACTCCCATGTTGCAGCAAGAAGCAGACCGATCACCGCGATGCTTTGTACAACCAGCAACGATGTGAAGCCGCCACTTTACTAAATAAGTCAATGAATGAATGGATGATAAAAGCCGATGATGCCGTTTCAGATGGGTTACCACATCTGGGGTCCAAAAACAGGCGATTGAGCAGAAGACAGCACAGAACACAAGACAATGTGTTTGTGAACCATTCGTTTTCCATATTGCTGCCCGGGCCGGATGCAAGGCAATCACCGGGCCATGTTTAGACATGTACGACCATTCATGCCCTCATTCACATATCAAATAGACAGAACAATCCACTCTCTCATACTTAGGTCATACAGAGGCATACAAGCATTCATCCTTTCATTCAAACATCATAGAGACATACAACCTTTTCACTCACTCATTCATTCACATGTTATAAAGCGGCATCCAACCATCCACCCTCTCATTCACGTGTCATTCAGATGCAAATAGGTATTCACTCTCATCCCCCATCATAAAGAGACACAACCGTTCACACACCTTGACAATGTAGGGTCTCCACTGAATGTCCTGCATATGTTGGACTGTTAGAGGAACCCCACGCAGACCCAAGGAGAACATGAAGCCCCTGAATACAACCGAGGACCTTCTTGCTGCGAGACAGAAGCGTAAACCTCCTTGAAGTTCATCACCTACTTCCCTATAAAGTTGTGTGTGTGGTTCACTGAAAATCCCCAGCCTCCATAAAACACAGCCCAGGTATCGACAGAGGGATCCACGGCCCGAGGGTATTCATCACCATCAGCCCTCCTGGCAGAGAACCCTCGGACGGGAGCCGGCGCTAAATGGATCTCATGATGTATTAACACCATCACGCCATTTCTCATCAACACCCGAGCGTCGGTTTTGGACGGCGGACACCTGAGGGATGGCGCCGTCTCGGACCAGCGGCCCAGTAACCGTCGCGATGGGAATATCTGATTTTGAATAGAAGGGGGGAAAAAATGGCCGCCTCCCCTTCATTTTTCCCTTCCCCGCGCCATTTTGCCAACCTTCCGCTCGGCGCTCCTCCGTCCTCCCCTCCGGTCTCATGGGTTCGCCCGGCAGCTGGTTTCACTGACACATGTTTGCTAACAACCGGCCGGAGAACACTGATCGCTCAATCCTCGGCTGTCCAAATATTGCAGACTGTTTCCATATCAGACTGGAATCATCGAAAACTCTGCGGCATTTCTTATTCATGGTCGCCATAAATTATTCTCCCTGATATGAGCTCCAGTCACGTCATGGCAAAGCAGAGGCTGTGGCGGAGCATGATAGCGAGATAGAGATGGATGGGCGGAGAAGGGAACGGACAGGCGAGGGTCACGGAAATAGATTAGCGGAGAGTCAACAGACTTGAAGTATAAACAAAAAGGCAGGAAATTAATGGACCCCCACCCCCAAATGCACACACATACACACATGGACAAACAAATACAGGAAGAGTGACACACACACACACACACACACACACTGTTAGATCCTTAGTACTCTGATGTTAACTCTTAATTGAATTAATTCCCCTATTTATAGATTTTCATCATAATTCTGATCAGCAGTTTAATTTTATTTTTATAAAAATGATACATTAAAATTTCCATTTATTGTCAAAAATTTAATTTATTTTAAATATTTTTTCTGTACAGTGAAACTTTACTTTTCACTTGCTTCATTTAATTAATTTGTTTATATTTATTCATTTTAATCATAATTCTTATTAGAATTTAAATCTTATCTTGACAAAAATGATACATTACAATTTCCATCCGTCATCAACAATTGAATTTTTTGGAATATTTTTCTGTAGAGTGAAACCACATTTTACACGCTCCATTGAATGAATTTGTCTGTATTTGCTCATTTGAATCATAATTCTTAATTCTTATCAGAATTTTAATTTTATTTTTATAAAATGATACATTTAAATTTCCATCTGTCATCAGCAATTTAAGTTTTTTCGCTGTGGCGACCCCTAACGGGAAAAGCCGAAAGAAGAAGAAGAGTGTATTTTTCTTTAGAGTGAAACTTTACTTTTACTCGCTTAATTGAATGAATTTCTTTTTATTCATTCTTATCAGCATTTTAATTTTATTTTTATAAAAATGATGAATATTTTTCGCTAGACAAACTTTAACTTGAAATATGTGTAATGGTGCAAATGCCGTGATGTAATGCAATATTTTAGACCTTCATTCATTCATTCATTCATTCATTCATTCATGCGTCGTCATTGGGCGAGAGCCGTATTCACCCTGGAACGCCAATCAATCACAGGGCCACATCCAGACATCCAACCATTCAACCCCTCATTCACCCGTCTGGGCATTTTAGGGTCTCCACTGAACCTCCTGTGTGGGGACTGGTGGAGGAACCCAAAAAACCCTGAAGATACCCCCAAATACAGGAAGGAATCAAACCAGGAACCTTCTTGCCGCCAGGTGGAGGCTCCAACCACTGCGCCTCCCCTTAGACGTTTTTACTTCCCGGTATTTCATGCAATCCGGGGCCTTCTAATTCCATTCTTATAGGAACAGCATTGGATTTCATAAACACTTGAATTCACCTCATTCATCTTCATCCTGGACGGAGCTCGGCGCAGGATGAGATCTCTGAGTGAGTCGTACACATCGGATTGGATTCATGACGGTTTCACGAGGAGCCGTCTTAGATTTCCGTTCGTCCAGGAGCGCGTGGTAACACGCTGTAAATCCTCCCCAGGTTAAGTTGCAACAAGTGCTTTCTGTCCCACGGCGAGCCAGAGTTCATAAATAAGGCTCCCCCGCCGCCGTTGTCGTTATCGCCGAACCAATCACAGAGCGGCACTCCAAACCCTTCATCCATGAAGAGCGCCGATGTCTCGAAGTGATGGAGATAGACATTTCCACGTCGTCTCAATCACAACTCTTTTGCTTTTTTATTTATTTATTTGTTTTTCTCATCAAGCCTCCGGAGCCGCTTCGCACTCGAAAAATAATTGCTAAAAATGCAACATTTCCTCTGAAAGTCCCCATTAGATCAGAACATAAATCCTTGAACCCTCTGCGGTGGTCCATCACAACTATCACACAACATTTGGCTTGTATTAAAATAAATAACCTGCTGGTGTCAGTGTGTTTGGGTGTGTGTGTGTGTGTGCGGGAGGTTTGCATGTGTGTGTGCGCACATCTGCGTCCTGGGTAAGAAAACAAGGTTTTACATTTGGGGGGCCAACAGCTGAGAATGCAAGGAGCCGCTCCGTCCAACGTCCGCCGCTTGACAAATGGAAGAGCGAAACATACGCGCTACGTTAGCTGTCACCATCTTCATCACGGTGCTGACAAGAGGAGCGGACAGGACATCCACAACGTCCAGGCGGGCGTCCCTGCAGGCTCGGGCTCTGCAGGAATAACTCTTCTTCATTGCTCAACGTTACAGACGTCGCAAGTAAATCCTGATATTTCGACCATGTTTTTTTCATTTTCAATTAAAAAAAAGAAAAAGACAGGATTATTTGACAGATTTTTTTTTTGTTCCTGATCAAAGTCCTTCTTGCTAACAAAGGCCGGGCGGGGTTATCTCCTGGACGGAGCACGTCTCGTCGACATCATTACACCGATTCATGTGAGCGCCAGCTGCCGCCATTTGGAATTAAAAAAAAAAAAAAAAAAAGTTTCCTAAAATGAACCGTACTCCGTCAAAGAGCGGCGCAGCGTTCTCTCATGCAAAGCGGGCGGGTCAGCTGCGCTCCAGCCTGCACCGGGATTAGCATGAAAGCAGAAGGCGGGAGGAAGGAGATCTCGTAGAAGATGAATTCCTGGAGAAACGACCAAATGGCACGGGCTCAAGATGAATGGTGACGGAGCGGCGGAGTGATGGATAGAAATGTAGCGGGGGTTGGGGAGACAACCCCGAGGTGTGTGTGACAGGAAACACGGCCCCGAGGCCGGCTGGAAAACCCGGCGATTGGGTGTTGTCTTCGGCTCCAGCGGCTGCTGACGGATGATGAGACGACGGCGGGGAGCCAGCGTGAGGAGCGGCTTCCTTTGTCGTGAATTAAAAACAGGCAATCGGGGATGGATCACGGTGTGTGTGTGTGTGTGTGTGCACTTGTTAGAGCCAATGCGACACACAAGGAAAGTACAAGTCAATATTTGCAATGACTTATGCTTTTACATCTCACGTTACTGTTCATCTGGAGACTGATTTAACTGTCATAATGGATCCCTTGTAACAGGGGTACCCAACTCCCGGTCCCCGGACCTGTACCGGTCCACGAATCATTTGGTACCGGTCAGCAAAGAAAATCTTTCTTGGTACAAATGATAATTTATTTCATTCGGCCTTCAGGGTCTTGTTTTGAAAAAAAAGAGTGTTTCTGCCTTTCCCTTACTGCCGCACTTAACTCTGTGGCGCCATTTCACACATCAGCTACCCCAATCCGGCCCCGGACAGAAAAAAAAAGTCGCCAGAGAGCTTTTCCGGGAGGAAACGAGCAAACGATGAGACTGTGGAAGCATCGCAGCAGAAACAAAGCTGCATTTAAATGAAAATATCAAAATTCTTAACGAAATTACAGGTTCATGGCAACAGGTGATTCGCAAGCTCTGCACCCATGAAAGATCATTTGCAATGAATAGCTAGCTAATGAAGTTGTGAAACCCTCAAAACGTATTTTTATCAAATTGCAAAATTATTTTTGTTACCTAATATAAAGTGTCATGGCTGTATTCAGATTAAATACTGAGCTGACAAAAGTTTGTAATATTTGAACCCCCATGTGCATTTAACTAGTCCATAATACAAACATGGTTGGGCACCGCTGCTTAACATAAACAGATTCCATATAAATGATATTATTTTTTCATTGTATTAAAAGAGTGTGGATGAGGGGCTTGAATGGATCAATGAATGAATGAATGCAGTGTTTTCAATGGGCAACTCCAATTGTTATGTTCATATATGAGTGTGTCTGTGTGTGTGTGTGTGCGTTCCTTAAGCGTTGCCTTTTCTCTGTATGTTTTACAGCTGCCGCTGTTTGAATTCCTTAGTTCGGGGTCAATTAGCTGTATCTATCTAACTATCTATTTTTTTTTTTTTTTTTTCAGCAGCATGAAATGCACTTATTATTTTTTTTGTACTGGTAGACACAGTGTGTTCCTCTCAATGTTCCTCTTCCAGCAGGTTTATTATATCTCTAGCTGTTTGACAAAAACTAACCTAAAACTCTACCTTGTCTTACAGAAATGACAAAGTCAGAGTCCATTAATTTAGAATAATTAAAAATTAATAATATGTTGCCAAAGTTGAATTGAAATGCCCCTATATCAGAGGGAGCCCTGCTATGTGATGAAGATATTCTGTAGGCCTGAGAAGGATGAATGTCCATTGTGTGTGTGTGTGTGTGTGTGTGTGTGTGTGTGTGTGACTTTCCAATAATCGACCAGCATGTGTTTAGAAGTTCATATTGCATCCAGATGTCACGGCGAATCAATTGAAGTCAAAAGGCGGCACCGACGTGTTTCATAAGTCCCCCTAACCCGCGGCAGGTGCAGCTCGCCGCCGGCGTGCACGGTATGGCAGTGCACGGTGGCTCACATGAATGGACACACAAGCGGACACACATTCAATTGAGACTCCGATCTCATATTAAGACAAGCGGCTTCCACCGCAGGATTGGTTTCCTATTCCTAGCATTGCTATCACTCTAGAATGACCGCCAAATAAAAAAAAAAAAGATCATTAATTCATTCATTCACGGATTATTTATAGAGTCAGACAATCCCTGCTGTCATCGGACGAGAGGCGGGATTCATGTTGTGAATTTCGGGTTTATATATCCACATAAACCATTCACCCGCTCATTCACAGGTCATACAGACTTCTTGTGAAAATCTTCTTGAATTTCTCATCCCTTCTCATCCCTCAGCCAAGAGGCTTCTTCAGTTTTTGCCTCTCGGATGTGTGAAGTAATTCAAGTCCTGTCGGCACGACAAGAAGATTTTGACAAGAATTCACCATGACCAGGATGACTGAGAACCTCCGCAGACATCATATAGAGCAGGGGTCAGCAACCTTTACCACTCAAAGAGCCATTTGGACCTGTTTCCCCACAGTAAAGAAAACACCAGGAGCCACACAATCCTTGTGAAATTTAAAATGGAATAAAACAGCATATAAGGTTGTTTTTTTTTTCCTTTATGCAATGTATAAACAAAATGTGTTGCATATTTCTAAATCAGTGAACAACTGCAGAGAAAACAATGTTTCATTTCTGTATGCAGTAAAACATTTTGAACTCTGAAATAAAGACGTCCAGTGGAAGGTTACTTTTAAGCAAAATAATCAATTTCCATTTGAGTCCTTTTTGTATTTATGAAAAAAAAAAAAAAAAAAAAACTTAAACTATTCACTGGCAGAAAACCAAAAATGCTGTCCTCTCTCTGTGTTCTGTCATTCTTTTACTGCCGCATACAATCGCTTCTTCTTATTCTTATTATTATTATCGTTATTTTAAGCATAATATATATCATATTTTAATAATTCTCTATTATCATTTTAGCATGTTTTATTTGGATGGTACAAGACCTCCGTGATCTCTTAAATTTAAAATTGCATTTTAAAAATTGACAAACCAAAACAAAATACATGTTTATGAAATACTTGTTCATTATTTTTAAAATCCACCGGGGCCGTGGATTGCCGACCCCTGATATAGTAACATGTAAGTATTTACCCTCACTCACTCACTCACACATCGTATATAGAAAAACAACCTTTCACCCTCTCATTATCTGGTCAAACAGCGACATGCAAACATTCACTATTTCATTCAGAGCCGCACGTCTGGACAATCTCGCGCTTCCAATGAACCCCTGCAGGTTCTCGGACTGCGAGAAGGATCTGGAGAACATGGAGACTCCACACAAAGAGGCTCCCCGTGGAATCCAACCAGGGACCTTCTGGCTGTGAGGCTAAAGGAGTCATAACTGTACCACTGTGCTCCTTTAAAATTGATGTTTTATTAAACAATAGTAAAGATAATACGATAATACACATTGTTTGCAGATGACATTGTGATCTGTCATGAGAGCGGGGAACAGGTGGAGGAAAATCTAGAGAGGTGGAGGTATGCTCTGGAAAGGAGAGGAATGAAGGTTGGTCACGGCAAGACAGAATGTGTGTGTGTGTGTGTGTGTGTGTGTCTGTGTATGTGTATGTGTGTGTGTGAATGAGAGAAACCCGGGTAAAACGGTGAGGCTACAGGGAGTGGAGTTCGAGAACATGGAGGATTTCAAGTACTTGCGGTCAACAGTCCAGAGCTACGGAGAATGTGGAAAAGAGGGGAAGAAACAGGTTCAAGAAGGAATAGGTGGAGAAAAGTGTCAAGGATACTATGAGATAGAAGACCATCAGTCAGAATGAAAGGAAAGGTGGAGGAGACGGTGGTGAGACCAGTGATGCTGTATGGTCTAGAAACAGTGACAATGACCAAAAGACAGGAGGCAGAGCTGGAGGTCGCAGAGATGAAGATGCTAAGATTCTCCTCAGGAGTGACCAGGATGGATAGGATAGGGAATGGGCCGGTCAGAGGGACACCACATGTTAGATGTTTTGGAGAGAAGGTCAGATGTTTGGGTCATGTACAGAGGAGGGATAGTGAATATATTGGTGGACGGATGCTGGAATGGGAGGTCTAGAGGAAGACCGAAGAGAAGATTTATGGATGTAGTGAGAGGATATGAAGTGAGTTTGTGTGAGAGAGGAGGATACAGAGAACAGGGTTAGATGGAGAAGGTTGATTCAGTGTGGCGACCCTTGAAGGGAAAAGCCCAAAGGAAAAGAAAGATAATACGTACATATGAATGACTAATATGTACTCTTGGGTTTCAGCTGAGACACTGACGTGTCCTTGTCTGTATGGTGTACTAATATTACTACAGATTTTCCTTTACTACTACATAACGCAGCCCCCCCGCCCCCTCGTCTATGAGCATCTGGCGTCGGTCAATAACCACTGTCATTTCCGAACTATTGAGCACAGCTGAATATAGGTTTCACCAGCTAAAAATAACAAAATAAATGCATGTGTACATACATACGCCAATTTTGTCTATAAGCTGCAGGTGTCCACTTTGAAACATGAGATATTTACGCAAACATTTTTTAAACTTGTAATTAAATACATACCGGTAACATCCAGCAATATGCACCAAAATGCATTTTTTCCAAACAGCGCCTGTAACGAATTAATAATAAATGACACAATCCACCCATTTTTTATCTCCTCTTCTTCCGACTCCAGCTGATCGCTATCTTGGTCTTCCTCCTACGCACTAAAACCATTAAAGTCGTCTTCTTTGGTGTTGGGACCGAAAGGCCTCAGAATTTCACTGTAATTTCATCAATCCGATGTGACGAAGCTAAATGTTTTGGCGGCATAAAGCTTATTAGCCTGAAAAAAATCCATAAATTAGCCACATCATTGTTAAAGCCGTAGTGTTCGAAGAATGTGAAACAAGCAGCGGGTTATTGTCCAGAAATTACACCACATGTAAATGATTCAATCTTACACACAATTTAGAATTTAAAATACGAAAAAAAAGACACTTTCAATCGGTGTATTTGTTTCCAGTAGATGTTTCCAGAGATAACCTTGGGCAAAAATCCCCCTTGAAAAAAGAACCTTCCTCTTGTTTCCTTTTGAGATGTTCATGGGAAAGTCCAATAAAATTTTAATATACTACGGAAAGGGTTTGAAGTATGGGTGATTTATGCTGCACGTTCCAATCGACCTCTCAATTCAGCGCACATGCCGCCATCACTCTACCCGATGTCATCGTTACCAGCGTGATCCTATGACCCGCATTCAAAAGGAAAACACACACGCACACACTGGTGGAAGCGTGTAATCGCCGTGTGACGCGTTTCATGAAAAATATCTGAAACAGTGTAAGACTTCAGACACGCCAAGCATTCAAAAAGCGCGGAATCCTCCGTCGATCCCGCACAAAGCGACCCATTATCCCCGACGTATGCGATGGAGGTCCGGGGCGGAGCAGAAGAGGCGCTATCCCGGATCGGGGGGCTCCGGGGAAAAATATAGTTGCGGTGTGAAAAGTAAACAAGAGGGGTTACCGTCCGCACTCATTCGTGAAACGGGATTACCGTCCCTTGATCCACACGTCGCCTTGTTTTCCGGCACGGACGCACAGAAACGCGCAGCAAACAAACACCAAGATGCAAAGTTCTGAATGTCAGCCAAAACACAAAGAATCCATTGTGGGAGCTGGAATGCGTCCAAGCGGGCTCGTGTGAGTGTGCGTCCATGCGTCTGATAGTACGAGGCGTGTTCTGCGCACTAATGCGATTATTGCACGCTCTATGGACGCCTGTGTTGGAGGAACCCGACTTGCAGCATACACAAACAAATGCCTAGCAGCGAATTTTGAAAGTATATATATACATGTAAGCCTGGTTTTCGTGGCGGTTAGCGCTTTAGCCACCTGGCTAGAGGCTCCCTGGTTCAATTTCCACTTGAGGGCCTTCTATGTGAAGTCTCCATGTTCTCGCCATGTTTGCAAAGGGGGCTATCTGGGTTCTTCTGGTTCCTCCCACAGTTCTAGAACATGCAGGGGGTTCACTATAGACCCTAAATCAGACCCGCAGCATAAATGAAGATGGAAGGTCTGACCCTAAATCAGACCTTGGCGCCTGTGTGGGGTCAATCAGAATACGGATGACAAAACATTCTTGTCAAAATCTTCGAATTCGAATTTGAACTTAAATTTCTTCACTTGAAGACAAGAATATTTCATCAATTCAGCTCTATGGTGAGTTATTTTAGTGCTCCTATTATTTTTTTTAACAGTATATATACTGTATATCAATCCAGCAGTGATTTATCCATCCATTCATTCATCTTCTGCCGCTTATCCTGAACTCTGGGTCACGGGGGGGATGCTGGAACCTATCCCAGCTGTCATTGGGGGAGAGGTGGGGTAAAACTCCGGACTGGTCGCCAGTCAATTGCAAGGTCACATTTACAGACGAACAAACATTCACTCATTCGGGGCAATTTTCCCCCATTTTTTTTTCCAATTAACCTGCATGTTTCTCCCCGAACACGGTGGGGACACATTGTGTTTTGTAAGTGTAAATCTCCTGCTGCCTACCATGTACCGTGCATCATATGGCCACTGAGTGCGCATCATATGGCCATTTAAAAAAAAAAAGGGAAACCATCCCATAATTATCACACAACTACCCTTGAGTGGGTACAATACTTGTTTTCAGCGAATGACGCACCACCTTTTTTCCCTCGCGCACTCCGAATAAAGCAGCCTTCATTGTTTAGCGCCTGATCGTCCCCTCACCTGTCATCACGTACAAAAGAGATACTGTTTCCAAAGGCGGAGGCGACGGCGGCTTCCGAAACAGAAATAGCATGAAATCACAACGGGAAAATACTTTATATATGATTCCGATATGTTATGTAAGTATGACGGGGGCCTTTATTGGAAAGGACAGATATGGGAGCTGAAGCTGAAGGTGGTGTGTGACGTATGTGTGTGTGTGGTTCCTTTGTTTGACTTCACCAGGAAGAATGTTTTGAATCCACCTGAGGTCCGGCGAGGTTGGAGTCGGCTCACAAAAGCTGCAGGGGGAGGTAATTGTCTTTTTCACACAATTTATTTCTCGCCACCGTCCCTCCGCCTTTCACACGCTCACAGAGGACAGCGCCGCCCGCCCGCCTGGATGTGATGATGACGGCCGGTCACTCGGCAACACACACACACACACACACATACACCTGTGACAAATCATTCCTGGCCCGCCGTCAGACCATCTGCGCCCACACTTCTTCGCTCGCTCAAAACTCCCATCATTCACACGGAGACAAAACACGCATCGGCTCTGGGACAAAACGTCCGGGACGATCGTCAAAGGCCGCCGTTCCATTGAGTGTGTCGTTTTTTCCCCCTCGGGCTTCTCATCGTCCTCCTCGTCAGGTCCTCGCTATCTCGCGGGTGCCTCGTCGGTCGAGGTGTCTCTCTGAGTTTCCATGCAGCTGTTGATTTCATGCATCTGGTTCCACCTGTCTCAGACACCAGTTTTGATGGAAAGCACTAGCTTGTTTCCATGTGATCTCATACACTTTGGTCCAAGATTATTATCCTTTTTTTTTTTAATCTACTGGATGATCTCAGTCCTTCACCAGACAGTATGCGGGCAGCTGTGACTATTACACTCTTACACTTTATTTTTATCCTGAACATACTCCGAGCCGGGAGCGCTCATTGCTATATTTCACTTCGCCTGCACAATGACAATTGATTCTGGATGATCTACTCCGCTCATCCTGTACGCCGGGTGCTGGAGCCAATCCCAGCTGTCACTGGGCCAGAGGCGGGGTTCACCCAGGACTGGTCGCCGGTCGATCGCAAGTTCACAAATAGAGAAATACACCCTGTCATTCAAATGTCCGTGAACGTTACGGACCCATGCAAGAACGGGAAGAACATGGAGTGAAGCGAACGTGCTAATCACTGCACAGGAAGTCCTGGATATGTACATATATGGATATTTCTACAGCTTTTCTTTTGAAGAAAACCTTATTTTCCTGTCGTCCAATCACTTATTCGAAAATAACTTTGCCATCTTGTCATAACTTGCTGTTATCTTCGCGTATTTATCATTTTTGTACTGCTGGTCTGGGAGAAACTGTTTCCATCCTGTGTATGCGTGAACCCTACGGCAGTCTTGACGGTGAAGTTGATTGACATCTCTGCACTGGACGCAGATCTGCAGCTGCTTTGCACGGACTAAAAACCCCAAGAACAGCTGAACAGTCTGAGACGGAGCTCCAGACTGCGAGTACAAACCCCTATTCAACTGTCCAACGTGTTTCATCGATTTTACTCTGCACTCCATCCGCCCTCCCTAGATATTTCTTCGCTTCTACTCAGTCTCTGTCCCTGTCTTTTCTTCTGGAGTTACTTCAGATGGCCTACATCAGGGGTCCGCAACATGCAGCTCTTTGGTCCCTCTGATGCGGTTCCCCGTGGCTTTTGAAATGAATTAACAAGTATTTAATTACATGCCAGAAAAAGATGACAGCACACAGAGAGAGGATGGCATTTTTCGTTAGGTGCCGATGGATAATTTAAGTTCGGCTTTTGAAAATAATGAACAAATTTTCATTTGAAATGTATTTTGTTTTAGTTTGTTCATTTTTTAAAATTTAATTTTAAAATTGAGGATTTTGGCAATCTTGTGGTATCTGAATAAAACATCTTAAAATAATAATAAACATTCATATTTTTATAAAAAAAAAATAATAATAATAATGCAACTGCATGTGCCAGTAAAAGGATGACTGCACACAGAGAGAGGGTGGCATTTTTTGTTCAGTGCTGATGGATGATTTAAGTTTTGCTTTTGAAAACAATGAACAAGTTTTCAATTAAAATATGTTTTATTTTAGTTTGTTCATTATTAACATAATTTTAAAATGGAAGATTATGGCAATCTTGTAATATCTAAATAAAACATGTTAAAATAATAATATTAATATTCTTATTAATAATAATAATAATGCAACTTCATGTGCCAGTAAAAGGATGACCGTACACAGAGAGAGGATAGCATTTTTGCATTTCTGACGCTGGATAATTTAAGTTCAGCTTTTCATTCATAAATACAAAAAGGACTCAAACAGTATTTTGTTTAAAAGTATCCTTCAACCCAAAGTCTTTTTCAGAGTTCAAAACTTTTGTTGCATGCAGAAATGTAATTTCCTTTTCTCTGTAGTTGTTCATTTAAAAAAAAAAATTGCAACACATTTTGTTAACATAGCATAAAGGCAACCAGACATGGTCTGGCGTGAGGGTCCTTCAACATACAGACATCCCATCCTTAACAGAGCCACGGGCACATCGGTTTTAAAGATTCCATCGCTGCAGTACTTTAGTGAAGTAGTACTCGTGACATTTAGAAAAAAAAGCCGTTGTGATACATGCCTCATGCAGTATTCATAACCCCGGCGAACACCCGAGCTGTATTTTACTTTCTTTGTCCCGGCTAACGAGTCATTACAGTTAATGACCTTGAGGCAGCAGTAAAGTACGGCGACTCCCAGCTGCTGTTCTGCTGAGTGTGTAAAGTGTGTAAAGTGCACGAATGGATGGGAAGGTGAAACCGAGACGAGTTTCCTTTTGTTCTGCCGCCGCTTTGTCTCACACAACCCGGCAGTTAGCAATTGGACGGGCGCTATTAATGGAATATTTCGCGCAAGCTGTCAGAAAACCCCCCGACAGAAAACAAGTGACTGGCGTATTCATTTTCCTCCCCTCCCGCCGTCCGCCGCCTCCGACTCATCAGATCGCAGCACGGTTTGAAAACCTTCTGGATGGTTTCTTTTTGAGCGTGCCGACGAGGAGGAGATGGTATGACTCACGGCCGCCAGGATGCCAACTGAAGCCGCTCAATGATCCATTCCATATGATTATTATTTACACGTCTTGGATTCCTGTCGGGATTGTTTTGCGGGTTGCGGATGTTGCAACGGTTGCATATCCGTCCGTACGTTCTTCAATACGCCCCCTGACATATTGGGGAGCGAGTTTCCCTTAAAATCGAGGGACAAAGCACAAACTTGGAAACCCCAAAAAAGGAAACGTTTGGATCTTTAGTTCACAAACTGGAAAACAAAACTACGCTCTACACTTGTGGCATCCAAACTAAATGCCAAAGTTTACACGAGGACTTCCTGGAGACCACCGAAGTTGACAATGAGCTGATGGATATCGTGCTGGGAAGCAGCTCTGTCACATCACAACACAAGCTTTGGTACTCGGTAAACATACATTTCAAGAGGGAACACAGTTCATGGTTTTTCCGAAGTTAAGCTTCTTTCAACTCTGTCCCGGACTCCCATTTTGGAGCCATCGCTTGAATAAGCTTCGCAATCATTAGCTTGTGTAAGTTTTGAACAGCTCGCCATCAATCCTACGCCCTTAGTGTCCTGCCTCCGTGCGCCCCTCCATCTAGGAGTTGGTGCCTGTCATTGCCCGCAACGGAGAACCCAGAGTCCCGACTCTGTCCTCGCTATTGGCACTGCTGGAGATCTGAATGCTCCCCACATCAAAACGTCAATATATTTCCCAGGCAGCAGACCACTGGCCGGAGCCAGACACAAAGCCCACAGCTCCGCTTGGCACCGCTCACCAAAAACAGGAAAAATGACCTTCAGCGGGATTTCTCCCGACTGACTGGTCGCCACATTAATCCATCTCCATCAGAATCTGGAGAGCCTTTGGTCCAGAGCCACAGCCACAGCCAAGAGGAACGCATAACCCAAATTCTCCACGCTTCTCAGCGGCAAATAGTGATTTGCTATACGTGTTTAACTTTGGACCTTCTAGGATCTGACAGGGGAGTTGTCCACTGGTCAAACCAAGAGCATTTTAATGAAACCAAAAGCAAGAGAGGAGGGGATTTCCAAGACAAAGAAAAAGAGCTGCTAGCGAATACAAACATGACAACAGCATTTTGAACAGATTTGGTTTCAAATGTTTTCCAATTGACCAAGTAGCACTTTGTTGTGTTTTTTTATTTGGCGATAGTGGAGGCCAAAGACTCCCTGCGGCTCCTTTTTTGGAAGTCGGGGGATGAATTACCCACGTGACTCACGTGAGCATCCCGGTATGCAAATATAACCCGGTCGAAGAAACGACGAGTCCCCTTTGTAATTATTCTACCTCCAATAACGTGGCAGCTGAATGTGTCACCGCGGTATTTTGTCAGGAGCAAAATGAGATTGAAGTAAATCCTTTGCTGTTCTTTTTTCTAATCCCGCGTCTGCCTTCTGACTGGGTATTGGAGCCTTAGCGGAGATGTGAATCGATAATGGTATTTGCACAGTTCTTATCGCGCTGCCTATCTACTGTCATAGAAACCCGGGGATTACATTCACCGCCCCGCTTACCTCCCGCTGCTTCCGTCGATATGACATGTAGTCAACTGGTGGGGATGGAGGTGTTGTGTTTTCTTTATCTCATCTGAAATGCGCGCACGCACACACACACACATGCGTGCACAAAGATGGCGGTTTTCAGTTGAGTCCACCGATCACAGAACATCAGGATTAGGTACACCCATGAACATTACAGGGCATTAGACAAGAACATTACCGGGCATTATACGAGAACCTGATCCACAGGATTACATGGGGCTCAGGACAAACTGACAAAGGGTGGGAGGCAAACCGGTGTGTATCGCACTCACACACACACATATGCTTTTTGTCCCGCGTATGCTAAGCAGAGTGTATTCAGAACAAAGAGAAATACAAATCTGACCTCTCTACTACCCATGCAGGAGCCAGCCTCCAGCTGTCTTCTTAATGAACACACACACACAACAAAAACAAGCAAACGTGCAACTCCGGGAGTGTGTGCAGACTCACACAGCTCCCGCTCCCTCATCACCACGGCGAGCGCAGACGTAAAGGCGTTGTAATTTTTGGGATAATTACTTGGCCTGTCAGTTTTTACGGCTGCACCTTGCAAGCTCAGAGGTTCGGCCTGGGAGACTCTGCCAAGGCCCGAGTGTCAGAGAGAGAATGCCAAAGAGCGGGGGATAATTCCACCATTTAATTAAAAATCCTTATTCAAATGAATCTCCTGCATCAGCTGTGGGCGCAGCGATTCAAAAACACTCATCTCGTGCAGGGACTCCCTCCGCCCGACGTTCTAACACGTCTTCCAACTCCGCCATTGATATTCAAATACTCCTTTGTAAGCATTGTCATTATCTTTTCTGATGGAATCGTTATCTGAGTGATTAGAAATGCAGTTTGTATTCTAATAAGTTTGAAATCCCATCCATTAGAAAGATCAAATTTACAATCATCAATAAGAGGAGCTTCGTCACGAATCTCTTCTGAATCTGTATACGTACAACATCTTGGAATATAACATTTTTGAAAAGCAGGGTGTGACCAGGTTTGGGAAGAAAAGCCATGAACCTTCCTCGTGTCCATGTCTGACTTTTCCAGATGCCAGATTGGAAGGTCAGGCCGTTTCTGATGCCAGATTGGAAAGATACGCTGGACGTTCGAAGGTTGTCAGACTGAAACGGTCGGACATGGACAGATGAGGGATGGTGAAGATCTGGGTAGAAGAATTCTCGTCGAAATCTTCTTTTCTTGGCAACTTGACTTGAATTTCCTCACTTGAAAACATTTCACCCCTCATCCGAGAGGCTTCCTCAGTTTTCTTCAAGTGAAGAAATTCAAGTCCAGCTGCCAAGACGAGAAGATTGACAAGAATTCACGATGAGCTGGATGACTAAGAACCTCAACAGACATCTGGGTAGAAGGTTGCTGAGGTTTGAGCTGCCAGGCAAGAGGTTTGGAAGAAGACCAGAGCGGGAAAGAGGATGGAGAGGAGAGGGTTAGATGGAGGCCGGTGATTGGCAGCCAGAAGAAGAGAAAGATGATGTAGAAAGGATTCATTCATTCTTTCTCATCCTGCAGATAGCCCATCCCTGGACCGGTCCATCACAGGGCCACAGGTAGAGACATGCAACCGTTCAGCCTCTCATCCACGTCTGGATAATTTAGGGTCTCTGGTGAACCTCCTGTATTTTTCCGAACTGTGGGAGGAACCCGGACCAAACCCTTGGCGACACAGGGAGAAGATGCAGACCGCACGCAAAAGGGTAACTTCATGCTAACGGCTGCGCCACCATGTACAAAACGTAAACAGAGTTGCCAAAGTGCTGCAAATCTTGGGTTGTCTTTCGGTGATCGTGAAGGAGCCGGAAAGAACCCCTGGATATATCAACGTCTGATCGGATGTGTACGCATGCACAATCGCATGGCCGCACTTCTGACCTCTTCTGATTGATTGAAATGGTTTCATTTTTGAACGTTTACATTACCTCCACTTCGCAACTAAATATGGTCTCCTTGTTCCTCCCAAATCCCATACATTGTTTGGACGGTAACCTACATTATCATCCATCTCAGGAAACAGATGCCACGGCTGTAGCGGGCTCTCTTCATAAGCTAGCTTAAACTTATTAGGAGCCTTTTTTTAACAACATCACTTTCGGCAAAGTGTGAAAACAGAGACTGTAAACACTTCAGACAGAGAGAGTACACCGGTAGTCAAACTCCGTCTGGGCAGTCCATCACACGGTTTCCACGTGCGCTCCATCCTTGCGGTTCAAGGTGATGGTGGATTACATTTTTCTGTAATTAAAAGTGCTGTCAAACTCAAGGATGATAAAAAAAAAAAAAAAAAAATGAGTTCAAGAAACGAAGAGCACCGCAGGATACGGGGGAACCCAGATCCATCACAAATGTATATTGTAATAACTCCAAATGGCTTCCAAATGTTTCTCGTGCTGGAGATCGGTTTGTTTTTGTACCTTGTATATTCCACACGCCGCTCCGAGTGGACAATCAGCGTTGCCGTTTCATTCTTGACAACCCAGACCGCCTTGACATGAAAGGGACGGCATCCAGCAGACATCACGTTGCTCTGAGAACATCGCCTGAAGCGATCACGCCATATATACACAAACACTGGATTTGTCCCGACCGGCATATGGTAGACCTCGAGGTTCAAGGATGCCGATGTTTCCCCAGATTTCAGAGATCCATCATCGGCAGAATCCGCATTCCGATTGTAACCTCATGAGCGGAGGTAGCCACCAGATCTTCACAGATTACCCCTCTTCTTGTGACTGGAGGTATAAAACAACGTGTTCTAAGCCTCGAGGGGAAGCAGAAAACATATGAACGCATGAAGATACAACATGTGATCCAAGACACGGAGCGAAGCTCATGTTCAGCGCGGTAGACCGGACTGGAAAGACTCGTTCCTTGGGCTCCTGAGAAGGGGGTTTGATTGCCACCGACCAACAACACATATACGATCTATATGGGACGGAACGTTGATCCGACGAGAAAAAAATAAATAAATGCAGCTCGTGTGACAACAAGCGTCGGCCGGCTCCCCTTATTTGTCAGCAGATCGGCCTTGGTGTCTGGGCTTGTCATGTCTGAATAATCTTGGTTGCGCTTCGGCGAGCACAGCTCCCATCATTCCCCGGATCTGATGGATCAAAACAGCTGGCTGAACATTTGTTACGGGGGAGACGGAAACACGCCATATCTCTGGGAATCTACGCCGCGTTCAATGCCTTACCTGCGTTTTCTACCGCCGATGTAATTTAATGATAAAAATATACGTTTGTGACGGGTTGCTTTTCTTTTTGACGCATGCGACTGTGTGCCCGGAGGTATTTCCATAAACCCTTTTTGAGATGTGAATGCACCAGATTAAGTCCTTTGTGTTCTTCAGGAAAGTCACATTTCACAATAAAAGAAGATGGGATTTTATATATCCCGTAGGATAAGGGTAGCATTGCTGATATTTACACAATTTGTTGAATTGGGAGATTTTACAGCCTTGTCTCATTCACCAGAGGTCCGAGACGTGAGGAGCACGACTCACGCTCCGTTCGAAAATAATAATCACCCCAACAATTGGTAGAGAGAGGCTTTCGAAGCTATCTCAACTTTTAACCGTCCGTCACGGTAGAAAAAAAACAAAAACCCGGTGTGACGTGTTCTGGTAAAAACAACGCAAAGACACTACTCACTCTGCACACGGGAACTTGATGGTGGCGATTGCGGTGGGGGTCCCGGTCTATTGGGGTGCTGTTGAGCAAAACGCTGACGGTTTTTTACTGCTCCCTGGGTGCTGCTCAGGGTTCATCCATGATGGTTTGTATGACACCGTTCGCTGATGACGGTGTGCTTATCATGCACAGAAAGTCCACACAACATTTCACCGAGGTCCTATAGTGGTCCGTAGTAGTACTCTACGTCGTGGCCGCAGGAACTCCAGGTCGTGGCGTGTTCTGTCGAACCCGGGACCTTCTCCTTCTGGAGAAGGGTCTAATAGTCCAGCATGACTAAGGGGAGTTTGAGCAGTAGTCTCGGAACTGATCATTGCAGGCTTGATTCTCAAGCCTTTCCTAGTATGTGGAAGTGTTGGTGAGCAAGAAACTGAGCCCCCGGCTGCTCTCCTGGTGCTGCCCATGCAGCCTCCTACAACACAGGGTTCATCTATGATGGGTTCAACACGGTGGTCAAATGTAGAGCCGAACATGACAATGAGGTGCTTTCTTGCTCTTCTTCCAGCTGAATTTGATGAAATAAAGAGCATTCTCCTTCTTCTCCTTCCAAGTTCCTTCACAAAACCAAAGGCAGGTTGTTTTTATGCTGGCAGGCTGTTGATAAAGATACTGACACGGGCAGGATTTATCCACGATGGTTGAATGCAGATGATACAGTTTGTTGTTGATGGTGTGCTTGTAACTGAATGTGATGAAATAAAGAGCTGTCCTCTTCTATTCCTTCACAAGGTCTCCACCTGGCTATGAATAAATGAAAGCCTAAGCAGAATCAGAAGTAACACAGGGAGAAGCAGATGAGCACTACAAACCTTTAAGTGATTCAAAACAGAGGACAGGTGTGCATTTGAGGACAGGCGGGCGGTCGATTGGACGAACACACCAGGAAACCGTATGTGTTAATGAGGACAATTACCGAGATTTACAGACTATCTTGATTTCCAGGCTACTTTTTTCACACTTTAAACACTGCAGCATAAACAATGATTCTGCTAATTTATGGATTTTTGGGGGGCTAACAAGGTTCACGCCACCAAAACATTTAGCTTCATCACATCGAACCAATTAAATGACCGTGAAATTCTGAGGCCGTTCAATTCCAACACCGAAGAAGACAACTTTAATGGTGTTAGTGCGCAGGAGGAAGACCAAGATAGTGATCAGTTGGAGTAGGACAAAGCAGGGATAGAAAATGGATGGATAGATGGACTTTTCCTTGTGCTATTTTTGAGTCATCAGCCGTTGTTCATCAGGCACTGTTTGGAAAAAAGCATTTCCAGTACATATTTGTGGCTGTTACCAGTATGTATTTGATTAAAAGTTTAAACAAAATAGTTCCGTGTAAATACCTCATGTTACAATGTGGACACCTGCAGCTTATATACAAGCATGGCCTGTATATGTACAGACATATATATATAGAGAGAGTTATTTTTAGCCTATGCGGCTCATATTCAGGTGTGCTCAATAATATGGAAATCATAGTAGCTGAAAAATTCTCACTGAAAACTGACATTTAAGTGGAGTAAGTGGGACAGACGGGGGTTTAATCAACAATATGAAGATCTTGAATAGATGATCCACTACCGTAGGTGAACTTTGACACGCCGACCTGTCGTCCAGTGTTTCCTGGCAGCAATAAATAGCAAGTGTGTTGCCTTGTGACTCCTTGCCGTGCAATGGTTGGAGGGTTTCTTCCTTGGTTCTCTGCTGCGCCCTCTGCAAAGCTCAGCAGAACCTTTCTCAGGAGGCCACTCTGTATCTAAACATCATAAAATAAAGGTAATGACCGGGATGGAGTTTGGTAGAGATAAGGGTAAGGAAGGGAGTGGCCATGAAGAGTCCAAGTCTCTGGGAAATTAATATAAATCAATATAATAGCCGATGAAGGGATAGTGTGTGTGTGTGTGTGTGTGTGTGTGTATGTGTGTGTATGTGTGCCCGTGTTTAACTGTTTGTCTATGTGTGTGTTGAGTACTAATTAGCCTGTTTGTTGTACATGTTTTATGGGTCATGGGGGTACAATAGGCGATAGGCATATATACACACCTTGCTCCCTACAGAGACCCATCTGTTCTGCACATACACATGCACAGACAACACACACACACACACACACACACACACACACACACATTGGCGTTATAGGGAACTGCTGATGAGGGGAGACGGATATTGATGGGATCACTCATTCAAGCTGTCTGTTGAGAAATACTGCTCAACTGGCTGGAGCGACGCAGCTGTGTTTCCTAAAAAAAATAAAAAATAAAACAAGGAAATTCTCAGGAAAGGCCCTCGCCCAGCACCAATGCACTTTGGATTTTTTTTTTTTGTTTTGTCTTTATTTGCAAAACGGATCGAGCAAACGCAGAGATCTCCCTTTCACATCCATGATTAAAACCGTCACCTAAAGGACGACATCCAATGATCTGGAGAAGGTTGCAAAATGATCGGTCATATGACCAAACTTCACTTTCATCCACTTCCTGTTTGCGTTCCTATTGATTTTCCCCTCCCGCTCCGCCCTCCCATTTCGCTCGGCTGTATTTCCCCCTGCAGGTGGTCAGGAGGGTTGTTCCTCCCAAAACGATCTCCTCGCCGAGTCTTCAAAGCTCAGCTTCATTCCTTCTCCTGTCTGCGGCGTCGCTCCCCAAACCTGCTTTCTCTAAATTCTGTCGGTTGCTCTTCATTATTTGTTATATAATTCGTTGAGTGTGATTTCAAAACAGGCTGTGAAGCTGTGATTTTCACCCGGGTATGAGAATTCATTCATTTGAAGGCGATATTTCTTCAACAGTCACATTTCTGATGAGGAGCGCCCCTGAGAAAATCCGCCGAGGAAGCGTTTTCAATTATCACATTAAACAGGCGGCGGTGCTCGCACAAGCTGAGGAGTACCTAAAACCACAGCGTGCAAGTGTGTGTGTGTGTGTGTGTGTGCGCCATGAAAACTCCCTGTCAAAAACAAAGAGAGGCGAGCAAGTCAATATCCCACCTTTTCCCGAAGACACGTAACTGTGAGGGGGAGCGATAGCACATCATGTGGTGAGCTCTTTCTCACTTGGCTAACCTTGAATGAAATCTCAGATGAGAAGAAAATGCTATTTTCACCTCACTCCTGGGCCAGACGTGCCCCAAAGAAATGTGTGTGTGTGTGTGTGTGTGTGTGTGTGTGTGTGTGTGTGTGTGTCTCGCCCAGACTTGTCTTCACATACACACACACACACACACACACACACACACATACAAAAAGAGAAGAAATAACTAGATCTTTAGGTAAATCACACTGACACAGGAAACCCCGATCGTAGAGATCTGCTTCAAGGGCAAGAAGAAATAAGCATCTGTATCTGCAGCTTTGTTTTCTTCTCAGTGTTTGGATGATTTCGATGCTTTTGGCTGTACTCTCTGTGTTCCTGGGAATTTTCCAATCTATTTCTTTGCACGGATCCACCAGCTGGTTTGTTCTGAAGTGGAAAATATGCCCTTACAGATGAAGAGACCGGGAACAAGTGAGATGATTTAATTGCAGCGTAAAGTGATGAAGAAGGTCCCATTGCGGGTTTCGGTTCCGATTCGTTCCTGCACACTTCATCTTTTTCAGGGAGTGTCCTCAGGTCGGCCTCCTGGGGAGACCCTCCAGGTCCGGTGCAGACGTCCCACCGACTGATTAGGGGGCAAAAGTCAGGGTTGCTGGGAGCCTGTGAGATATCTCCCAAAAAAAACAGCTTTGGGGAATTGCCTTTATATCTGCTTGCGAAATGTCATCCTGGATGAAGGACAAACTGATTAGAAGGTCGGATCAGATGACGGAAACATTCATCCATTCATCATCTGACTGCTTATCTTGCTCTCAGGGTCACGAGGGTGGAGCCTATCCCGGCTGCGATTGGGCGAGAAGCAGGGATTTCCAACCATTCACTCACTCATTCACACATCTGAACAATTTAGTGCCTGCAATGAGCTTCCTGCATGTGGAGAACGCCGAGGAATCTCAAACAGACAGAGGAGAACATGGGGACAGCACACAGGAAATGTGAGAATCCAACCAGGGACCCCCTGTGAGGAAGAAGCTCCAACCATCATCCTCATGTATTCATATAAAGATCTTTAAAATGCATGACCTGTCCAGTGCCACCACTTGTCGCACGATGGCCGAGAATCTCAAGTCAAAATTCTTGTCCAAATCTTCTGGTTGTGGCAACTGGACTTGAATTTCTTCACTTGAGGAAAGTGAAGAGGGCCCAGAACCCCAGTAGTTATAATCAGAAGGTCATTAGAAGTGAAGAAGCCTCTCGGCTGAGGGCTGAAACGTCTTCGAGTGAAGAAATTCAAATCCGGTTCCCACAACAAGAAAGTTTCGACACGAGTTCGCCATGAACTGGATGACTGAGGACCTCCGTGGGCTCAAAAACAAAGATAAATGAATTGATGCCCGCTTGCAAAAACGCACTGTATGAATATCATCTGATGATGTCCAGGAGGACAGTCTACAAACATCTGGATTTCTTTAAATACAAATATTCTTCCCCATCAAGGAAAAACATCTCTCACACCATACCATGTGCTTTGTTCCAAAAAAACAGGGTTACTCTTGGATGGCGCTTGGCGGCATCCGTCTTACTCCCGGTTTGAAGCGGTCTTATGTGACGGAGCTGCAAACGGAGCGTTTTTTTTTCCATATGCCTCTCCAAACAAGGGGGCGGTTGGGGTCCTCTGACATTTTCTCTTAGATGCGCGGCACCCTGTCACTAAATCATCACTAGCCCAGACAACGGAGCCGGTCGGTGGCCCCTCTGCTGCTCCGCTGTGCCGCGTATCCGTAAATCAGTCCGCCAACACTTTCCCAAGGCTGCTGTGACTCTGAAGGTCATGGAGAGGGAGGATGGGACCCGGGGTCAGAGGTCAAAGCTGAAAGTAGCACAGGGCCTAGAATCCCACAGCCATGAAGATGCAGAGATAGACAAGACACAGAGCCTGTGAGGGGTTTTTTTTTTTTTTTTAATTTAAGTGTGTCAGAGACTTCCTGCAGCGGTTCGGCGCCTGTGCGGAATAAAGTTCCCCGCCACGGAGAGGAATGTCGGGTCGGAGGGGATTGTCCGCCGCCCAGAGTCTCCGCTGCGACCTCACAGTGAAAGAGCGTGAAACAACAGCACGTCGTACAGTCATATCTCACAGGAGCTGTGAATTAAATCCTAGCACGGTTTAAGCTGTCCGAGGATTCTTTTCTGTGCAGACGGCAAATGTATAGATGTCCCGGGGTCGGAGGTTGAACCGGCTCTCAAATCAACTCATATCTCATGAGATATTTGTTATTCTGCTTATTGTAATAAGTAGATAGTGCGATGGTCTCCTCCACCAGACCAAACACATGCAAATTGTCCAGATATGCGAATGAGAGGTTGAACAAGGTCTGGATGAGAGGGTAAATAGTTATTTGCCAAAGTAACATATGAATGAAAAATTGAACGGTTGTACGTCTCTCTAGGAGGTCTGGATGAGAGGGCGAATGGTTTTATGTTGGTCGACTGGCGATACTGGGATGAGCCAGTTAGCTTCTGGTCCTGAGCGCTTGAAAAGCAGTATAGACATTGAATGAATAAAATATATAATCCATCTATAAGAAAACCAGGGATTTTCAAGGACACTAAACAATTTAATTACTGAAATTTCCAGAATATTGAGCACACCTGAATATAAGCCACACTGGCTAACAATAAATATGTGTACATATAAAGACCGTACCTTATGAGCTGCAAGTGTCCACGTTGTAACATGAGATATTTACATAGAATTTTTTTTTTTTTTGACCTTTAATTAAGTCGAAAGTCTCCACTTTCTAACATGAGACACAGTGAGTATGAGCACAATGTACTTTCTATTTGTAAGTTGTGTTATTTTCTATTTCCACTGTCTATAGAAACGTGACAAACAGCCGTGTCAAAGTGTTCAATCCAGTTTTCTTGGACGGCCTCCAGCCTTCCCGGCGTGGCGGGCCATCATTTATTGCCCCCATTAATCATGCGGTGGTCATCCATTCGTCCGGCGCAAGAATCACACAGATTAGTCCAATAACAAACACCGACTGTTTTATTGGCGTGTTAAGAAAAGACGTCAAATCGTCCAACGACAGCTCGGCCCAAACACGCCGCTCGGCACGTTTCCACTTTCCGTGTGTGTCCGGGGCTCTACTCAAACAAAAACAATCAATTTCATCATTCTGATGTGTTTTTTTTTTTTTTTTGCCTGCACGACAAGAGGGATTTGCACCATGTGAGCGCAAATTCTGAGGTTTTCACTTTACGTTTCTAATTAGGGGTTTTATTCACTGTATCATGACAGAATACGCACCATTAGGCCGTTAACTTATTACAATCATGTAATGTTGTTGGTTGTAATAAAGCGACGACAGAGTTTCTTTAAACGGGACAACATGGAGTCTGAACATATGATTTTTAAGATTATTACACCTCCATCTGCTCCCTCCCTGTGCGTGCAAATGTCCGCCGCATTTGGCCGTTTCATGTGTCAAGAACAAAGAGGTGGAATCCGAGTGTTTAAATAAAGTGATTAAAAATGCCCCGCATCTTATGCAGCGCTGTTCACGACGGGTTTATTTCTGCGTGTTTCACCACCCGTGCGTCGTAAGCCTTCCCCGCCGCGGTCCCTGCTGGCCGCTGACCTCAACTCGGTTTCTCACCACACAAACAACTGCAGCCTCAGACATCAAAAAGGAATCGGCAAATCCCCAAAGCCGCTATGGAAGGCTAACGCCTCACACTTAAGAGAGGTAGAGCTCTCGCCAGCAGCTCCGGTCTGAAATAGTTATGCAGAAGTACAGTAAGGCGGCCCTTTTGAAATGCACCAGTTGCTCTGCGCCCACTGTAATGAGCATACTCGGCTCAATGGCACGCATTAAACATTAACGCCGCCGTCTGCGCCGGATTGCTATGCGGCCCTGGATTGATGGGAGGGGAGGACGCCATCAGCTGGCGCCTTCTCCTGAACCCATCAGGTAAGAACGCAATTTCTGCAAGCGACTCGCCGTTCAGACGTCTTTTGAGTTCGAGAAGGGCGAAGTTAAGTGACTTTAAATGACTTGATAACAGTGGGAATTATCTGCTAATAAAAAGGTAATCGTGGTTCTCGACGCACATTTGACCGTCGTGATTCTCGTGGTCCTTCCGTGCATGTGATGTCAGTAACTCTTTCCCTGGTTTGAGAAAAATCTGGATATAATCTGTCAGAAAGAGATGTAAACAGAGCTTTGTGGAGGGGAAGCAATGGGCCAAGCTCTCTGGAGATTATGGGGACAATCAAAAATAAAATAAAATAAAATAAAATAAAATAAAATAAAATAAAATAAAATAAATTTAGGGTTGCAAATACTTTGTTGCTCTCCTCGTGGTATGGCCTTGATGGATTTTACCTGTTATTTAGACAGGTTGCAGCCATGGCCTCATAGTTTCTTAATTGCTTCAATGAAATATGCAACTATACATCAAGCAACATATATATGGGTGAAATACTAAATGGAAGTCCACATCTTTGCTCTGAATCGGACATGGATCAGAGGTGAAAACAAACGTGAAGCGAGACAGGACAGGAGAGCCCATATTCAATACCTTGTTGAAGAAATTGTTGTTCAAATATTTGAATATCAAATGTTATCTGCACCAAAGACCTGCTCTGCAAGGTAAAGTAGGAGGAGGTTGAGGTGGAGGTTGGCGGAGGTGGCTGGGTGAGTCACGCTGCGTGGGAAGCTCGGCTGTTTTAGGTATGTGGAGATGAAGTGGCACCGTGATGGCAACTTTCCAGAAATAAAAACCTGGTGTTTCATCAGCGAGGCCTGTCACCGGAACAGACCAGCAAAAGAGATGAACAAAAACAATCAGTGTCAGAGTGTGCATGTGTGTGTGTGTGTGTGTGTGTGTGTGTGTGTGTGTGTGTTTGTGTGTGTGTGTGTGTGTGTGTGTGTGTGTGTGTGTTAACATAGTGAAAGCACATTGATCACATCTTCTGAATAGATGGAGAATAATTAGGCTGTGACACACAGATGACTTGTTGCAACATAAAGAGCAACATTGCAGCGTTAAACGTATAAATACCAAAAATACCAGAAAACCACGATGGCAACATTTACCCTTTACGCAACTGTACATTTACGCAACACACATCTCCGGGGTCACACATGCATACACACACACACACACACACACACACACACACACACAAATACACACACACAGCCGCACACCCTGACAGCCTTGCAACACCTATACCGCTCTCATGTTTAGCTATTATCTCCTTCTTCAGATCAATTGTAATTCTTAATTTCTTCTTAACACCACAATCATTAGCACTTTTCACCTTTTTGGAGCCATTATAAGAGCTAATTTATTGAAAAAAAGCATAAAAAAGCGTTACAAAAGTAGGTACACAATGGTGAACGATGTAAACAATGCAGAGTAGCAACCACGACAGCTGCTACGAAACAACACGGAAAGCCCGTGTGTTCGTTTGTATGTGTCCTTCGTGCACTGAGGCTTGTTCGAAGCTCGACTCAAAATTTGATGGAAAAGCTCAGTTTGTAGACCGATTTATTTGTGATGTCCAGCGCCAGAGGCCGTGCCGATGAGGCGTCCTGGCAGCGGCCGGCGTTTGCTGCCGAAAGCGGACGGGATCGAAGCGAGCGTCGGAATTAAAACGCGGCGGGAGCCAAGGGAGCGGAAAGAGTCGGAGCGAGCCGTCCAAAGGAAACAGTCGGAGCCTCTCCTGTTTCAAGGAGCGCCGCGCTCTGAAAGGTCGGCGCTCTCGGCCCGCTATTAATTGGTTAATCAGCTCCTATGAAAAACAGATGGCGGCGCATGTGATGTGAAATCTTTGTTAATGACTTCTAAATTTGTCCTTTGTGTGACTCCACAAAAAGATGTTTCCAATTTGTATCCTGACTTTTCAGAGTGTGTGTCTGTGTCAATGTGTGTGTGTGTGTGAGTGTGTTGAATTAAACAGAGCTCACTGCTCTTTCTGTCTCAAACACAAATAGCCACTTGTTTCGAAAGAGTGTTAATTCTTATGACGGCGTTCCTCTGCGCCGTGTCTGTGTTTTCCTGTCCAGGGGCCTCGATCCATTTTGGAGTGTTTGGTTTGGTGTAATATTTCCTCATCTGTGGTGAAATTACAGTTTTTATGGAGTCTTTACAATATCGCTGCTGGTTTCTGCTTCGGCTTTTCCACCAGAAACCGGAGAGGCTGCTTTTTAACATTGACATCAAAATATTTGAATCCAACGCACAAACACACACATAAACACATCCCGTCCAACGGATGGCAAGTCATCATGCTGTTTGCCATCTGACTATGACACAGTGAGCAGGCATGCTGCGCCAAAAAGCACAGTATCCATGAAGGGACGTATTTTCTGGATTACTGAGCGCACCTGAATATCAGTCGTACCGGCTAATAACTAAATAAATATATGTGTACATATATAGGCTGCACTTGTCTATAAGCTGCAAGTGTCCATGTTGTAACATGAGATATTTACATAGAAACATTTTTTTAACCTTTAATTAAATACATACCGGTAATATCAACAAATACGTACTGGAAATATTTGTCTTTCCGTGCCTGTAACACGGCTGAAAAAGATTAACGATAAAAAACACGAGGAAAAGTCCGTCCATTCATCCATTTTCTATCCCCGCTTTGTCCTACTCCAGCTGATCGATATCTTCATCGCACTAAAACAATTAAAGTTGGTGTTGAATTGAACAGTCATTTCATCGGTCCGATGTGATGAGGCTAAATATTTTGGTGGAGTGACGTTCTTTAGTCAGAAGAAAAACACATCATTGTTTAAGCGTCAGTGTTTAAAACATGTGAAAAAAGTAACAGATTATAGTCCGGAAATGAATGTATTGTAGCGTTTTAGTTGGGGAAACACCAGGGTGACGGTAAAACGTCTGTTTAACTATTGTTGGCCACAGCCACGCCACACAAGCCTTGCAATATAACCAACTGTTCCCACTCAATTCCAGGTAAAAACAGAATTCATTGCACCCCAAACAACACCCACATATTTCCCAGCAACCCGAAAATCATTACATTACATTACATTTATTTGGCAGATGCTTTTATCCAGTGACTTACAAGAAATGCAATTCAGTCACCAAAGATCCAAAGCACCAGTAGTCGGAAGTCAGAAGTGACCACTCAACCAAATAGCCATCTCAGAACCATATACATACATACATTCATTTCATCCCCTTTTTTTTTGGCAGGAGGGTTAAGTGTGATTAGTAGGGTGGGGCGAAAGATGGGTTCTAACCTTTTTCGGGAGTTCGTTCCACCACTGAGGAGTTAAGACTGAGAAGAGCCAAGACCGGTTCGATCGGCAGCCGGGGGCTCTGAATGATGGGGTGGACAGTCGCCCAGAGATGGCAGATCGGAGGGGACGGGTAGGGACATATGGCTTGAATCACACAGAAAACAAGCATCAACATAAACCCAAAGATTCATGACTCACTGCAGTATCTCTATCCAACTCAGCAGTATGAGTAACCTTCTGCCTCCCTGGTCGGGCTGGTACATGTGGCATCTCCGTGTTCTCCCCGTGACTGCGTGGGGTTCCCCCAGGTTCCTCCCACAGTCCAAACACATTCATTGGCTTCATTGGAGACCCTGAATTTTCAATTGTGTGTCTCTATTTGATGCTGCGTTCTGACTCCACCTGCCACTGATTCCATTAACGCCTGGTCGCAGGAACCTTTCAGTCTGCGGTCAACTGTTGGCAGAAGGTCTTCCAGGACGTCACCACAAGCTGGTCAAACAGCGAGGCCTCCCGCGTTGGACTCGGACTCAAAGCGCGCTTTGAGACATTTAAAATAGACATTTAACTTGGCGTAAAGTGAAAAGCTGCTTCGCTGCTTCGGGCATTCAGACCCCCGATGGTGGGGGTCCGAATGCACGGCCCTGACGTGCACGTGCCAGAGAGCTTGCAGCCAAAGCCACGGCCGTGAGGGTGGCCTGTTTGTGCAGATGGATTTATGTTGGAGTGAAATGACAACCTGGAAATACAAATGACGCGGAGCACATCAGCGACCGGGCGCTGCGGGACGTGATGGCCATTTTGACAACAGGGGGGACAGGAACGGGCCAAACTGTGCAAGTGTGTGTGTGTGTTTGTGTGTGTGTGTGTGTGTGTGTGTGTGTGTGTGTGTGTGTGTGCCACAGCCACTGCTCACACTATGAAAGAGAACAGAAAGAGTTATTGTCAAGATACTTTTCGGCATTACTATAGATGATAAACGAAGCTGGAAACCACATATAAACCATCATGATAATAAAATGTAAAAGTATATTGCAATATTTAATAAAGCAAAAGACATTTACTGCACCGGACTTTAGCAGAGCCAAATTTGGCTCAGTGTGTGGAGGTCCTTGGATAAATACTGTGTGTGAAACAATTCCAAAACCAATTTCCATAATTCAAAAGAGAGCAATGAGGATAATCAGCGGGTTATTACGAAGAGACGGTAAAACATTATTCATCTGTTGGACTTTAAAAGTGGACCGATTTGCAAGCTTGCTAAACAAATGAACAACAAAGATACATCTTAACAATTAAATTAGTGGAATAATTTAGAAATAGAAAATATGCAAGACACCTAATGGCTTCAAAAACCTATTTAAAAATAATATTCTTAATACATGTTAAACTGATTAATGAATTCCAATTTGTCTGTTGTGGATATAATATAAATATTTCTGTTGTTTTCACTATTTAAAAAAGACGGGTTGATTGTGGGAAAAGTAGGGAAAATAAGCTTAACCTCCTGTCGACACCTTTTCGGTCAAAGCTGAAGTTCATTTTGGATTTTTATATGAGCCACGTTTTTTAATGTTCATATTTGTTTAAATATTTTGCATTTATATTGATGCTTATCTATATTAAAAGGACCTTAATACACTCGCTAAACTAAACATTACGACTGAAGCAATCTCACTTGTCTGGCCCAGAGAATCAATAAATATCACTTTACCAGTGGCGGTTCTGTCCATCTTTTTCTCAGGTCCAAATGACAAATATTACCACCTGATTTTTCTTCATCCTTTAAGATGTTCAACTTGTCTGTGTTCCAACCCCGGGGAGGAGACAGAACGCAAATCAGCAAATGGCCGCGATTCAAACTCGCATTACGGGTGATATACAGGCAGGCCGAGAATGCTCCATGCCGGAGTGATTAGGAGACGTATATTTCCTGGAGCCTGGCGATGCCGGAGCCATTTACACCTTTGGCTGAGATGAATGTTTCATGAGATTTGGCGGTTATGAATATATTTGTGCACGATTCCTGTGTGTACATTAAGCAAACAGGAGTTCCACAGTAGGTGTTTGGACACGTATGGAGTCCTGCTACTGTCCAGACGTGGGGAAAAGATGTAGCTGAAAAGAAAGCTGAGGTGAAATTGATGCATTCATTAGCTATAATGCTAATCCTGCACTCGGGATGACAGGGGGCTCGGAGCCAATCCCTGCTGTCATTGGGCGAGAAGTGGAGTTCACTTGGGCAGGTCAATGACAAGGACACAAATACAGATGTTGTGCACTCTTCTACTCTAGCCTCACACGGGGCACCATTTGTGGCGCAGTGAGTGGAGCTAGAATTAGACACACAATTATCAATGATGACTGTGGCGTCACAGCGTTTGCATCGTTGTGGTTCAACTACCCCGTAGTGGCTGGAGTTAATTGGGAGGTGAGAATTAGTTTATTGATGCGTGGGGGTCGATCCTTGGAACAGAGGATTCAAACCCTTCTGGTCAACACCTAGTGGTTGAATACAGAAATAAGTTGAGTTAAGTTTCTGTTAAAGTCTGTACTTGAGGCACAACACAGACATACAACATTTAATCTCTCATTCAAATATTAAACAAAAAAATGTAATCATTCACTCTCTCATCCACATATCTGGACAATGTAGGGTCTCGAATGAACCTCATTCACTCATTCATTATCTGTCCGGTTTATCTCATTCACGTCATATGGAAACAAACAAACATTCACCCTTTCAACACATCACATAACTACTGCTCTCCCCTTCAACACATATAGGGACATACAATTACTGCTCTCTCCTTCAGCACTTCATATTGGGATATGGAACTACTGCTCACTCCTTCAACACATATAGGGACATACAACTACTGCCCTCTCCTTCAGCACATCATATTGGGATATGGAACTACTGCTCACTCCTTCAACACATCATATAGAGACATACAACTTCTGCTCTCCTTCAACACATCATATAGAGACATACAACTACTGCTCTGTCCTTCAACACATCCTATAGGGACATACAACTACTGCTCTCTCCTTCAACTCATCATATAGGGACATACAACTATCGCTCTGTCCTTCAACACATCATATTGGGATATGCAACTACTCTCTCCTTCAACACATCGTATTGGGACATACAACAACTGCTCTCTCCTTCAACATATCATGCTGGGGCATACAACTATCGCTCCCTTATTCATCTGGACAATTGGGTGTCTCTAATGAACCTACTGAATGTTTTTGGACTGTGGGAGGAAACTAGAGAACCCGGAGGAAACAGTGTAAACATGGGGAGAACATGGAGACTCCTCACAGAAAGGCCGGCCAGTGGGAATCCAACCAGGGACCTTCTCGCTGTGGAGTGCTCGCCAACGAACCGCCTTGAAGTGAAACCGGAGCGGGTTGCCTTCATAATAGTGTTAGGTGGAGTGTTATCACATGTGATTTTCCAGGCCTTCATGAGGTCAACCAATGTCCGAGTGAAAAAAAAGGTTAAAAGTAACATCAAGAGATGTAAATAAAGTCCACCTAGCCTTTCCTGCAAATGTCCTTCACTCCATTTGCGGTGACGGTGACACCTGGCACAACTCCTTTGACTGATCACTCCCAGTTTCCAAAGGGCAAGTCACTGTGCGACAGCTGCCTGAACACACACACACACACACACACACACACACCTCTCACATGAAACTCTCCATCCCGCTCTCCTTTCCCTTTGTTCGCCCCCCCACCCCTCTGTCTCTTGATCCTACTTTTCTTGCGGCCCCCTCCACTCCTTGGATGAGGCACACTGGAGTCAATCAATGACTCCGAGGAGTGAAATTCCAACTCTGGAGGTTCTGCAGCAAGAATACAATTCTATGTCATCTCAAAGAACTTAGCCGTGCTCTGTATTCCACTCCGGGTCAGAGTGAAAAGCAATCTGCGGCGGTTTTTCGGGGGGTTCCAACTGGAGAGGGGAAGCAGCTGCAGCTGTGCCAGTGCCAGGATTGCATTTCTATCTCCACACATTGACAGAAAGTTCAACAATTACCCCGGAGCCCAGCCTCAAAATATGATTAGCATGGACTCAGATGATAATGGATTTTACATGCAATTACGCCAAAGGGGGAATTACCCAGTGTATGGGAATAATGTAGCCGGGGGAATGAGACAATTGCCTTCTAATGTCTGTTGTTTTTGGCTCACGCACTGGAAATATGTTTATTATGAGGTTTCATAGTCAGACTGGCCGCGTCTGAGAGCGAATCCTGCGGTGGATATTTGCGAAAAAAGGTACGTATTTCATTTCGTCCAATTAGTGATGCGGAGTGATTGATTGTGTTTGTGGACAATGAGTCCGATCACTCCGAGTCCAAAGAGCAGGACCGACAGACCGACACGCAGATCAGGAGGTAAAACCCAGGTTTGATGCATTTTGCAAGACTATCACACAACAATAGTGTGTTTCCAAATCATAGTGTTCATATATATACATATACACTATATTCACACATATTTACATTTATTGACACATCATCAGTGATGTATATCTATGTGTGTGTGTGTGTGTGCGTGTGTGTGTGTGCGTGTGTGCGTGTGTGTGTGTACACACCATGCAACAATAATCGTGATTAAGTAAACCTAGTTATTTAAATGATACAAACACACACTTTGCAAGGCGTTGTCATGATATTGTTTGTGTTCTAAATCAAGGAAATTAAAGTTAAATAAGTTATACACACATACACCCATATATATGCACACATACACACACACACACACACACACACACACTTTACAAGGCATTGTCAGAATACTGTTTATAAACACACACCCATATAAATACACACACACACACAAACACACACACACACACACAGAAACATACTTTGTGATGCATTGCCATCCACAATGGTGTGTTTGTGCTCTCAATCAAGTAAAGCAAGTTAT
This sequence comes from Fistularia commersonii, assembly GCF_037954325.1. Classification (NCBI taxonomy): domain Eukaryota; kingdom Metazoa; phylum Chordata; class Actinopteri; order Syngnathiformes; family Fistulariidae; genus Fistularia; species Fistularia commersonii. The sequence goes on along the minus strand of NC_141287.1, from coordinate 15,529,503 downwards.
ATGTACATACACACACATATATATAAATATATATATTTATACACACACACACACACACACACACACACACATACACACATATATATATAAACACATGATGATGACTTTTTGATTGATTAATGTATTTTTTTAAAAATCTATTTATTTTCATAGTAACCATGAATAATGTTACTGCCATGTCAGTGTTTATTTACTGAATATCATAATTCACTCTTTGAATTGCACTTCCTGTTAACTTAGTCAAAACTAGCGGGAGGCGTTTTATTTCTTCAGAATTTAGAGCGCCATCGTGGATCAGTAATATTGCACCGAGAAATGCCGTGCTATTTTGGACGAGAGCCTCCAGGAACATCATCCGTCGCGAATCAAATCTATGTGACCGGGGGAATCCAGCGGGGCATCGGCTCCACGAGGCGGCTCACTGTGTGTGCTGGCTGTCAGTGTGATGTCTCTGTAGGTGTTCTCCACATCTGGATGCAACCACAGTAACATGAAGAAGACTAAAAAAACAAGTGTTATGTACAATAACTACCTGCTATGATGTCTGTGTTGTTTAATATGAAGAAGCCATGGATTTATTTTATTTTCTCTGCTTCTGGGTTCTTCCATCAGGGGATCAGGGGTTACCACAGCCAATCATCTGCCGCCATCGAATTCCCTTTCCTGGTCTTCCTTTTGTGTTCCAGCCCGGCAGCTCCAACCTCCGTCTACCCAGGCTTCCCAATCCCTCCTCTGTCCATGTCCGAACCATCTCAGTCTGACTTTATCTCCAGAACATCTACCATGTGCCGTCCTTCTGATGGACTCGTTCCTGATCCCCTCTGTCCTCCTAAGTCTAAAAGAGGAACCTCCACACCTTCATCTCTGCCTCCTGTTATAAAATCCCCTCCTGTTAATAAAATCCCTGATGCCGGCCTCCTTCACCTTCCCTCCGTTTCGGAAATGACGTGTCGGTAAATCATCTCAATCAAGAATTAAACTCTGGATTATTTTACAACGGGAGTTTAAACCGCTGTTGTGGAGTCTCAACAACAAGATTATATTTTGGATTTCCAAGCAGCCTATCAAGAGATGGGTGATTTGAACAAGGTTCGTGATATCTGTGAGCAACTTGGATTTTAGGTTTACAACAAGAACTTATAGAAAAAGCAACTTTTTTGCACGGAGCCGTCCAAGTGCAGAGCTTTCGTGGACCTCCAAGGTTTATTTGGACCTATATACCCATTTATATATTGCTTTCATTTGAATGCCTGCAGCTCTCTGAAGGATTTCAAGGATTCAAGATGTTTATTGTCATTATGCAGAGTGCAAAGAAATTTAGAGGTAGCAGCTCTCAGGTTCAGTGGAATGAAAAATAGACAAAAACAAGTTTAAAAAGCAGGACACAACACCGCGATACAAAAATAGCAGCATCTCTGGGTAGATATAAGACAGAAAAAAATTTAAGACAAGATAAGAAAACATATACTTTATGATCCCCTTAGGAGAAATTCTTGTCACGGCAACGCAACAATGACAATCATAAAAGAGTATAGAGTAATAAGAGTATAGAGTAAGAGTAATAATAAAAGAGTAAACAAAAGAGACAATTGAAAGATATCCTCAAATAAATACAGTGGAGAAAACAACAACAAAGGATAAGAATAGAAACAGTGACAATAACAATGACAAAAATAAACACGATGCGAATGAAGTGACGCCGACAAGGGCTAAAAAAATAAACAAATATAAAAAAATATAAATGACAGCAATGAGAATAAATAGATAAATATGTAAAAAGAAAAAAGTAAAGAAATTTAAAAAGTGAAAATTGGAAAAGAAAAAAAGGGTTTATTGCACTGTACTGCGGGTGGGATTCAAATAAAAGAAAATAAAACTGTTGTTAACCGTCCACATGCAGAGCCATTTCCATGTTTTTTATTTCATTTTCTGAACACGACGGCTACTCAGCATACGGCGCCGTGCTCGTCGCGTGATGTGAAACGCTGATGCGGCGTTTTTCAGCTGCTGAGTCATTCCCGCTGTTGTCGGACTCGCATCTCAACCAGGATGATTTCAATTTAGAGCATCTGAGATCTTAACGCCTACGACGCGGTTTCGGACGTGGCTCCGGGCCGGGCTGCCCGCCGAAGCCCGAGTCGGAAAGCTGCGGCTTCTCCTCGGTGTAAACACACGGTCGGCCCGGTGATGAGTAGCCGCTGATCTCATCCAGCTCGGGATTGGGAATGTCAGATGAGATTTCCAAGCTCCGCAGACGCGAGACGATTGAAGCAGTTTTGAAATATGCAGAACATAAATCAGACCCCCGGCTCAGATTTCCTGGGGATTTTATTCAGATAATCACATTCTAAACTTTTGCCATGAGTGACAAAAAATTCCACCGACACGGCTGCAATGAATCCGTCATATTTTTCAAAGTCCTGTTGGTTTGTTTTTTTCCGGGCGGTTCTTCCCAAATTAGTTTTAACCAGGCATCCACCTGAGCTGCACCTCATCAAGATCCCCCGCTTGGCTTGCATCCAGCGGACGTGGCGTGGGATAAAATATAGCCCCTGAGTCGGCTTCTAGAAATACCTCTCCTTCTGGATTATATAAGCTGCGAGGCTTCGGGAGCGCCGTCTTAACATGAAAGCGGTTTCACCTTATTTCTGCTCCCATCTGGTCAGTACTCACCCACTGCTCGGGGTTAAAAAGAAAAAAAAAGGTGGGGTTCCATCGGCATCATCCAGGCCGGCCGTGAGCAGAGAGCCCGGCTGAGGTCGAAAGGGGTCGAGCTTGGAGCCGGGAGCCGGAGGAGAGCAGCGTTTCACACGGGGCAACGCTGGAGCCATTACAGCTGCAGCCATTTATACTGCACCCCATAATTAACAGCGGCGTAATAAGAAGCTTGTGTAAATTCACAAGGCGCTCGCGATGCAGCCTGCAAAATGGTAAATTATACGTATTGCTTATATATATATATATGTTTGTGTGAGTGTGTGTGTGTGTGTGTGTGTATTTGAGCAAACACACAAACAGAAAACAAAAAAAAAAATGATGAGACGTGTAACCTTGACAACGCTCGCTCTCTCGCTTGCGTGGGATGAAATATGGATGAAACTAACCTGACAGCACATTCTAGAACGTGTGGGAAAACCAGTAGGTTCATTGTAAAGAATATAAAGAATAAAGAATCTTCATATACATATATATATATATATATTCACCTCCAGTTTGAATAGATATGTAGATATAAGTATTTTAATTTTTAATTTTATAAATATTTTATGTATATATTTACTGCCTGGTTCAAAAATGTGTCATGGTTTACTGTTTTTTAGTGAGTGAGTATATATATATATTCAGCTGGTTGAGTCAACCATACCTTGGCGGAGTGCGAGTGACGGCCGCCGGATGACCCGGCGCCTTGGCGTTCCTCAAACGCCGCCAGTACCCTTCCAATTCCTGCTGCTGCTTCCCCTAGAGCAGAAACCAGAACAGGAGTCTCTTTCCAAGCGGCCGGGATTGATCGTCCCTTCAGGAGCCGCCGCTGCCAGAGACAGCGACCTTGACAAGGACCGGGGAATCCGAACCGAGCCGCTTATTATGTCGAATAGATCCCTCCTGATCTCCCTTCCTTGATTTTGGGATGCAGGACAGGGCGGAGGGGGGAGGTCTTGGATTTGCAGTATTTTGGAGCATTTGATCACGTCGGACCTTTTCCTCCTCACAATTTCCATTCTTGGACGCCGAGGCGCTAGCAGACCATCACATCACAACAAAGGCCTTGATCGCCGTTGTGGGGGAAAGTGGGCGGCGTGCCCCGCGGGCACGTTTGTGCAAGACGTGCCACTTTGTTTGACTTGGACAGTCAAACCTCATGCATTCACAATCCAACCTTTCCCCGCACCTGGTATTTTTCAACCGATTTTCTCTCCTGCTTCTGATTTTCTTCCTGTGCATCTGTTTTTGCCCCTGGTGGACAAATTGACACGGTGGAGGCACCAAAGCCGCTGCTGTGCATTTTAATCCAGGCCTCCTGGACACTTCTGAGTCTTCTGAGCGGCTCAGATATGTTTCTTCCCATGTCACTTGGACACCGATGTGGACGGGAGTGTTTGCATCGCCGACTGGCAGATGATTTGACAGATTTATGTTTAAAATGCTGAAACTATACCTTAAATAAATTAATTCATTCATCAACTATTGCGTCACAAGTTATCCTGGACAGGCCGATTGAAGGGCTACATATACAGACATACAACATTCACCCTCTCATTCACATGTAATAGATGGATTCACTCTTTCATCAATAAGTCCTATAAAGCAGCGGTCCCCAACCTTTTTGTACCAGCGACCAGTTTTATGCATGAGGAGCAGGAGTTTAAATAATAAAAACCTTTATCAGTTCATAGGATTTAATATGAAAACAACCATTCCACTTTATTAAGTCCTGCAGTAACGGGAAAGCGGAAACAGTCCTTATTCAAAATAAGATCTGGAAGGTCTGATGAAAAAAACTATAATTTGTGCCAAGATAGATTTTCTTCATGGACTGGGAGATTGGGGACGTTTCCTATAGAACATTAAATCTTTCACCCTTTCATTACATGGCATATAGTGACATGAAACTGTTCACTCACTCATTCACATGTCAAATACAGACATACACCCATTCACCCTCTCATTACATGAAATATAGAGACAACCATCCATTCACTTATTCACAATAAACCATTCACCCTCTCATTCACAGGCCACATAGATACATGTAACCATTCGCTTTCATTTGCCTTCTTAAAAAAATTTTTGGACCAAAATGATTTTTTTTGTCTAAATCAACAAATTTGACACTTTTTGTTTTTTTCTGAAAAAGTTCAATTCATTTGCGAATGCAACGAAATAAAGGCATGCAATCACTCACCCTCTCATTCAGACGTCTGGACAATGTAGGTTCTTTAATGAACCCCCTGCTTGTGTTCGGACTGCAGGAGGAACCTGGAGAACCCTGAGGAACTCCACGCAGACACGGGAAGAACATGCAGACTCCACGCAGGAATCCAACTAGGGACCTTCTTCCTGGGAGGCTAAAGCGCTAACCGCTGCACCACCTTCTTCTCCCTCTTAAAAGTGATGCCAATTGTCCTTCCTCATATTCCGAACGCCTTTGTGTTTCTAATATAGTTTCCGTTCAGAATCAACTCCAGGCAGTTATCATTAATAGAAAGGAATATTGAAAGGGCGTTTGCACCTTAGCGCCCAGACTCTATGAGTTCAGTGCACAAGTGCACTCATAGTCTGACGTGATCGGCAAAGCAAAAAGGCTTTCACTGCTGGTAAACGTTCGGGGTGTTTTCCACGAGGCCCCGGCTCTCCTCTGGATTAGCGGCGTAATGCTTCCATTAGGACAAAGTGTCATCTTACCCAATCGATGCGTCGGTGTCTGACAGTCCCCATCGCTCTGTCTGTCCGTCCGCCTGCGTGTCCCGCGCTAACTCCTCATGCCATTAGCGAATTATTGCGGGCGACTTCCCTGAACCGTTTGGCTGAAACCGGAGAGCGACTCAGAATCAGAAAGCATGAAAACTCGTCCGATCCCATTCCTGTTCGTCAATGCCGTTTCCCCTTCCCGCGGTAATCGTCCGGACGGGAACCACGCCGTGATTCGGGATCGTCGAGCGACGAGCCCTCGTACGCCGACGATACTGTGAAATCGCAATGACTCCGTAATCATTCGACGAATAAGAGTACAAATGATAATTGACAGAAAGGCAGCGGAGATAAAAAACTGGACGTCATGTCTAATGAGAGACTCGAACCCGTGGCTGGTTTCCCTCTTGGAGCAAACCAGCTGGAGGCACCCGGTGGAGATAATGCTTTTCACCTGGGCCGCTGCATCTCATCTGCATCATTCGGAACGAACGGTTGTGTTTCCCCAAAGCGATGCTAATCGGCAGGCGGAGCCAGAGGTTTGTAGAGGGAGGCTTTAAAAGGAGGCTTTAATACCGGGGAGAGGAAATGATTGATTCACGCTGATGCTGAGATGATTGGGATGAAGATTGGGACAATGTTGGTATGATGGCAAAGCCAAGCAGCACTGGATTTATTTCTGAGTCTATACTGGTTTCCTGTGCTTGTTGAACCTTCATTCATTCATTCATTCATTCATTCATTCATTCATTCATTCATTCATTCATTCATATATTCAAGTATTCAACTCAGCCTATCCCAGCTTTCATTGGGAGATGCAGAGTTTACCCTGGACCGTTGCATCATTCACCCTCTCATTCATTCAACAAGTAGACATTCATCCATTCACACATCAGAGAGACATTCATCCATTCACCCTCTCCTTCACACATTATACAGAGATATATTGTTCACCCTCTCATTTAAATGTCATAGAGACATAAAAGGAATCACCCTGTCATTCACACATCACACATTTGGTCACTCTTGCATTTACAAATTATATAGATACATATAACCTTTCGCCCTCTCATTCACTTGTCATAGAGTGACATCCAACCATTCACTCCCTCATTCATTTAGATTAAAAAAAAGATTCATCCTCTCATTCATACATAATATAGATACGTAAATTATTCACCTTTTCATTTACAAAATATATAGAGACAAAGAAGCATCCTCCCTTTCATTCAAATGACATATACAGAGATATAGTTGTTCACCCCCTCATTCACACGACATCAACCATTCACTATTGCATTCTAAGGTCATATAGAGGCAAAAAGAATGTCATCCTTCAATTCACATATAATATCAAGATGTAAATCATTCACGCTTTCATTTACAAATGATATGAGACATACAACTATTTACCCTCTCATTCACACGGAGTCCAACCAGGGTCGCGATCCTGAACTTGCTTCATCCATTCACTCTATAAAAGACGCTCCCGGTTTCGGTTGGAAATGCTTTTTCATGTTAGAAAGTCATGGGATCCCTGTCCATCTGCTGGAGGCCGACAAGCAATTCATGAGCGTGACATAAAACATGGAGGATTATAAATCCGACTGGAAGGATCCAACTACTATTTTGATGAAGACTAAAAGCAAACATGTGAGCGAGGAGGTTTTTTTTTTCCCTTTTTTCTTTTTTCCCTCCCTTCTGTGCGCAAACACACGCAAACAATAGGGTCCCCATGAAAGCAGAGCTGAGTTCTAAAGAGACCTAACTAAAGCTGACAGTCAACAGGACTGTTAAAGCTGGCCCTGCTGTAACCAAACACAGCCATAATTGTAAATGTCAAGCAGAATTAACATAAAAATAAATATCTTCCCTTTTTCAAGAAGGCCCGTATGTACGCAGGGGGAAAATGAGGGTTTGGGTTGGGGGGGGGAGCGTTTGAGCCCGGCCAAAAAAAAAAAAAGGCCCCGGCTCCCACATAACACCATCGCGAATCAGATAAACAACCTGGGTTTTTTTTTTTTTATCGTTTCAATCTCCGAGATAATAGGAGCAGTGCTTACGATCAAATTATGCATTGTGACAATATAAACAGATTACACATGCACAAACTATGTTACGTTCCCCGGCTTTTCAGCAGAACGCCGCGCTTTTGTCACGGCTTCGTGCTCGCATTTGTCCTCCCTGATTACATTGAGAATTAAATGACTCATGCGGAGAGGACTCACCGTGGGCCGGGTTCCTCCGGTGTCCCATGACCGACCCGCCCGCTCGGGCCAGGGGGAAACGTTGGAGGGAGCATGTCAGAAAACGTCCAGAGGTCTTAAAAACAGAAAAGCAGAGGACGTGTCAGAAATAGAAATCTCCACGGGGTATGTGGAGGCGTCCATGCGCAGGGACCTCACGGTCCTCGTGATGCACGCACTCGTGCCGATTGTTTTCTCCGAGCCGAGGTTCGTGAACCGCATCTTACACTGAGACCAGTTTGTCTCCGGCTTGGTCAGAAAACATAAAGATTGGAGTATCTTTCACACAGATGTGCTTAAAACCTGCCGAAATAAAAATCATGATCTGGTTTCTTGAGTGCTGCGGCTGACACGATACATTTAGACTTGAAATAGTGAATTTGTCTTTCATTTGTGGAATGCCCCTGTGCGCTGACTAAACATACTGATCACCGAGGCACGTAATACGATTATGATAACAGAAAAAAAAATGCATCTGTCGATATATAGATGTGAAGTTTTTTAAATGTTGTAATGATATGAACTTACCTCCCAATATGGAGACTCTCAGCAGGAACTGGCCCCATTCCTGGAGGAGTGCAGGATCACAACAACAACCATACTAAAAATAAAAATGATAAGAACTACAAATAGAGCAATAGTAATAATACAATCATGATAATGATCATGATCATGATGATATAACAACCACTAACGTATAATAATAATGAAAATAATTATAGTGAAATTAAAACCACAATAGTGAAATTAATAATAATCATAATGATATTAATATTAATATTAATAATAAATGTAAAATCGACCACAACAGCAGCGATAATACTAGTTCCAGTCCATGAATATTACGACAATATCCACTAACAACAATACTACAATACTAATCCAACAATACTAATACAATAACTAATACAATATTAAAATATAATAGAAATGATAATAGTGATAATGGTACAGTACAAAACAACAACAGAAATAATACTAGTTCTACTTCTACTAATATTACTAATTACTATTACTACTGACAAACAACAACAACAACAACAATTATGATAATAATAATAATGATAATGAAAATACTACTGTGACTGCTACTGATGATAATAATAAAAGTGAACAGCAGCGATACTACTAGTTTTATTTCAATAAATATTGCTTCTGCTATAACTACTACTAACCCAACAACAACACCAACAACAAAACAATCAGTCATAATAATAGCAATAAAGATATGAAATTATGATAAAATGATAGTAATGATTGGGAATAATGATAGTAGCAATAAAAACATTTCCTGAGCTGGTGGCATGTTCTTGTATCTGCACTGCTTTACGCCAGAGGTGACATTAGCATGTAGCCTTGCGTTTTTGTGCAGCCAAGCCGAGTGAAAATGCAGAGCCGGGCTTGAAAGACCAGTAGTCACAGAGAGCCCTTGTCAGGAGTGTACCCTGTGTCCCTGGCCCTCGACCCCAATCAAAAAACTCAGAGACACGGAGGGAACCCACCAGTAAATCAGCCTGTCGCCGGCTCTCACATACTGGGTTTGATCCCGGTGATATATAGCTTTAATATGTGGATGAAGCGATGGAGAAAATATGGAGTGAGAGAAAGAAAAGAAGGAAGAACGGGTCGCAGTGAAGGACTGTTTTTTTTTTTTTTTACAAGTATGAGTAAGTCAGGAAAGACTTAGAACTCAAATAAAATAAGAGAAAAAAAAAGCATATTAATGTCACAAACACGGAGCAGCTTTGAAGTTTTCCCTGCCGGGAAAGCGACGTAAATAAATCCTTGTCATGCATAAACTTGGGAGCAACGGTTGAACAAATGAGTAAAACACATTGGACATTCTCAGAAGAGCAACACAAGTCTATTTGAGCTGAAAAGACAAAGACGAGACAAAGAATAGATGATTTTAACTCGTTCGTTCATTTTCTAGCACAGACATGGTTCCCCCTGCACCCGTCAGCAGCTCGTCTGTAGACCAACAACAGTTTATTCCTCTTTACTACTGTAATTTCTGGATCAATAAGCGCACCTGAATATAAGCTGCACCGGTTAAAAATGAATATATGCATACATAACTAGGCCACACTTATATATATATAAGCCGCAGGTGTCCAGGTTGTAACATGAGAAACATTATTGTAATTTAATTTTAATTGCATACATACCGAACATTCACAATTATGTATTGGAAATGCTTTTTCCAAACAGTGCCTGGAACACGCCTGATGAAACAGATCAGTAATAAGTTCAAAGATAGCTTTATAGTCAATTTCTCTGTACTGGACATACAAAGAAATCGAGAAATTGTTTTTTGCGTGATCAATTAACATAGTTAATTGTTATAAACATATTGTGATAAACATAGTTATAGTTATAAAAAATCAAGTGAAAATTAGCCGTCAACATAAAGATATGAGGCTTGAAGTTTAAGTGCGTGCAGATACAGACTGATATTTGAGGGCATGAAAGAGTAGCAGCAAAGGTTTTTTTATTATTTTGTACAGGGAAAAGTTCATCCATCCATTCATTTTCTATTCTTTCATCGCTTTGTCCTACTCCAGCTGATTGCTATCTTGCTCGTCCTCCTGCGCACTAAAACCAGTTAAGTTGTCTTCTTCGGTGCCGGAGTTGAATGGACCGAGAATTTCACAGTAATTTCAGTGGTCCGATATGTTTTGGTGGGATGAAGCTCATTAGCCCAAAAAAAATTCATAAATTAGTCGCATCATTGTTTAAGCCACAGTGTTCAAAGCGTGTGAAAAAATTAGCGGCTTATATTCCGGAAATGATGGCTTATATATCTGTTCATTCATTGATATGAACGCTATTTATAAAATACGGAAAGGTGCAGTTTGGCTCTTTTGGCAGATATTTTAAATGTTTCTCAGAAAAATTTGGTGCGGTTAAAAGGGTGAGACACGTCCGTAGCCCACGTCCCCTCCCGCCCCCTGCGACGTCTCCATTTAAAGCTGTCCGTGGCCTCATTCCTCCGTCTTCACCCGCTCCTCCCTCTTGGTTCCTGTTAAAAAGTGGCCTCCAGCTGTGTGCAGCTGCTGCCGCGGGGCCCGGGCGCCGTCTTGCAAAACCCTCGGCGTCCCCCGGCGGCCTGCTGCCAGGATGTA